>NC_036244.1:9851632-9907728 GCF_002742605.1 Olea europaea var. sylvestris | reverse complement strand
CACGTGAGTAATATTTGGTTGAATGTTTATAAAGATGAGCGAAACATGGGCTAAAGCTCGTGTTTCCATAGGAAATCGACTCAAGGGCTCACAAGCAGCAGTGTGCAGTCTTACAAAAAATGGATTGATTATAAAGGTTGAACCCCAACCTTAAGGGCCCCCACCGTCCCACTCCTGAAGTATCGTGAGGGAGATAAATTATAATCAGTCACGACTCACGTTGATAATAGTTATATAAATTAAGCAGTAATTGTAATATTATTACATAAACATGTTACATACAAAGACCCTCATTATTGAATATTGACCACGTGGCAGTCGCTAGGAAATAGCAAGAACCCACCTAAAAGCTCACACTCCACATCAGTTGCTTATTTGGCCTAATCAAGAACATCAAATAAAAGTGGTCGAAGTGATAATTTCACCTCAGTCAAAGAGGCATAGAGAGGCTGAACCTACATAACCAAAGTGACGTGCCACAATTTGTTGTAGTCAATTTTCTAAACGATAAGCATTTTTTCGACAACGTATCTTCTATAACTTCACCTCATTGAAGAGATCCTCTTACAAGATTTTTCATATGATTAATTGAGTTGACATCTCTACCACATACGTCTCTCGATCAATTTATCAGTCAACTTTTCAAATATTAGACATAGGCCATAAGATATCCACTTTTCAAAATCATTTATTGACAACTCAACCTAGGACTGTAGGTGACGTCTATGAGGATGACATGTCAACCATTGAGATGAAGCCCCATCTCATCCATCCAACAATAATTGCCTTCTCTCATCCATTATAAAAGCTCACACTCAGTGTCATTTATATGTAATGTAATTTTACACTCTCAATAATAACTTTTCGTGGTAGTCTCTTATCATACACATCCTCTTGGCTCACATCTAGTGTTCATCCCACATCCAAACATACATCTATATTGGACCGACTTGACCGTCGAAGTACCCCTTTTCGCCACCTTCGGAAAAGGCCACTTGCATCTAACAATTTGTCCAAGTATCCAAGAGTCTTACACGTGAACGTGAATGGAGCATAAATTAGTTATCACATTGCCCATTCGAAAACTGCTGTCAACAATTTCCAAAGAAATGGAAGGTCACACACAAAAAAAAAAAAAAAAAAGGGTTAATGAGATAGTTTTCTCTCATCACAGTTGAATAATAAGTAAATAATTATTTGAATAATTGCAGTTGAAATTCTAAACCGTCAACATAAACGTAATTAAGACTATTAATATCATTTCACATTATTTACGTTCATTTGTAACAAATTCTGAAATGTATGCCCATTATATGTTAGCATTATGTATGTAATATTAAAACAATAATATCATTGTTGTTTTAAGAGAAAACGTGTTTGACGCGTGTAACTTGTGTATGCAATAAGTCTATTATCAATGTTTCAAAATTTGTTGCAAATAAATGTTTTATTTAAATATTTATAGTAATTATATGTTAGAAATAATTAAATATTATGAGTGGTGTTGATCATAAACTAAAAAATTTAAGGATATAATGGAAAATCGAATGTTTCTCAACTATCATATTTTACACATATTAATGTAATATTGTATTTTGACGGTTTTTCCCCCCTACATATTGGACGCTATTGAATAATCAAGTAAGACTTCGTAAAATAGAGGATCATTTCCAATCATGTCATAGAATTTAAACAGATGTTAGCCATATATTGGCATTAAAATTGTAAAATTTACTTTTATTATTTTTTGTGAATAATATAAATTATATGAACCACTTGGCAAAATATTAAAGACAACCACAAGGATAGGGTTTGTTTGTCAATGAGTGACCTTAGGGTTATCCACTTCGCAAAAAACTACAGGTAAAAGAAGCAAATAAATTTCACGAAAGTTAAGTCATAGGATGAATACTATAAACATGCTCTCATCCTCCACTACCGTAGCAACTGCTTGTTTTGGCTGTCATATTGTTGTGCCTTCAAAATGTTACAATATAGTTTCATGTCCATTTCCTACATATTTTGCTCCCACAAAACCACCCAGAAAAACACTCATTTGTAGAAGCTCCGCCGGTGATTTGTCGGCTGAAAGCACAACAGAGGCCGAACAAGAATGGGAGACGCCGGTCGAAGTTCCAGAAGGGCCTCCATCTTTGATATCAGCCCTTAATGTCGAAAAGGCTATTCGTGGAATTGGTAAGTAATTAACATCGATCATCGAATATATTCATTTTCTGTTCCCTTTTTTGATTTGTTGAAGAAAATATTTGGGCTAATCTAAGTATTAGTTGGGGTTTAAATCTGACTACTCATTTAAACTTTACACGGATATATTTCTGGTTTGACTGTCGATATATACCACATTGAGTCTTGAGTTTTCTCCTTGAAATACCAATGTTGTTATAGGAGTAACCCGTTATTATTTTCGTCTCGCCTATACGTAACAGTAAAATCGTCACCACATCCGAAGCTTACGGTCGATTAATGAAGTATTCTTTAGAGTGCAGCAATTACTGATGCAGATCACTATGGAAGACTTGGGCTTCGAAGGGCGTGTTCATATGATGAGGTTCTTAAAATTCCGACATAATGAAGAAATAAAGGAAAAAAGGGTTTCCCGTTTTCATCCACCCAGTATTCATATCTTGCAGGTTACAGTTCAATACAAGAACAAGGTTGCAGAAGTGATGAATAAGGGTTTATCTGAAGAAGAGCTTGGCAAGGAGTTGGAGCTCTTAAGAGTTAAATCTCCATCGATTTTATTTTTTCTTCCTCCCGACTAAATATATTTTTAATAACGTAATTTTTTGTGGTCAGGAATCACATTCTATATTATCTTCAGTTGAGGAGAGAAGGCTTTATGATTGGAGTTTAGCAAGAAATCAGAAACCAGACAGATACATGTGGCCCTTTGAAGTTGACATAACTCAAACTCCTAAAGAAATTCCTCCTCCTCCGGTAAACAAATTAATTTTTTTACTGGGCCTGGCAGTAATTAAATTTTTAACTGATATATAGAATCATCTCTCAATGTTAGAGACAGTAATTGAGGATAAAGCTTGAGAAGTCATTTTCTTATTTCATTTTTTGAAAATATATTTTCTACTAGGTAAAATAATCTGGAAAGTTTAAGTGTTTTGGTCGACTTGATAATATTTATTTTGCAGGAACCAGAGGACGTTGGGCCAACCAGATTGGTGGGATATTTCATGCTTAGCTGGCTAATACTATCCTTCATACTGTTCATTGCCTTCAATCGATAAGGCAAACGATCATTTGTTGAAATTTGAATGTTTTATTTAAATATTTATAGTAATTATGTGTTAGAAATAATTAAATATTATGAGTGGTGTTGATCATAAACGAAAAAATTTAAGGATATAATGGAAAATCGAATGTTTCTCAACGATCATATTTTACACATATTAATGTAATATTGTACTTTGACGGTTTTTCCCCCCTACGTATTGGACGCTATTGAGTAATCAAGTAAGACTTCGTAAAATAGAGGATCATTTCCAATCATGTCATAGAATTTAAACAGATGTTAGCCATATATTGGCATTTTGATCATCAAAGCCATTACATGTGCAACATCATAGGCTTTGCCGTTCATCTGAAACTACGGCTCTTATTTGTTTTGACTATTAGCAGTGGCGAATCTAAGTGGTAGCGAGCTAAGGCGTTCGTCCTAGCTGGATCCGTCGAGAACGTTTTTTTTGTTGACAATAGTTGATAAACATTTTATATATATCTAGTAATTCGTATTTGTTCTAAGCATCTCTAGTCGCTCATTTGGTTAGAACCTTTACTTACAAAATTGGATTCAAGGTGCACGGTTCAAATCTCTTCCTATCCAAATTTATTGCATAATTTTTATAGTTCTTCAATTTTTACTAAAACTAATTCAGTAGAGAGGGGATTCAAACCTGTGACATATCATTAAGGTTTTTGAAAGCTTAACTACCATGGAACTCAATGAATTTTTATACTAAGCGTAACAAAATAATATATATTTTATTTTAGTTGTTTTAATTCAATTGAACGGTTTCGAACCTATGTTCTTTCCTTTGAATTATAGGAAACCCTGCCACTATATCATTTGGTGAAAACCATGACAACATGTAACAAAATAATAAATGTTCAATATTTTTCAAAATAATTATTATATTTAATTTTTAATAATTTATGATGGTCAACTGTTAACGTTCGCACATGCTCACTCAAAATTCTGGCTTTAAATCTGACTACTCATTTAAACTTTACACGGATATATTTCTGGTTTGACTGTCGATATATGCCACATTGAGTCTTGAGTTTTCTCCTTGAAATACGAATGTTGTTATAGGAGTAACCCGTTATTATTTTCGTCTCGCTTATACGTAACAGTAAAATCGTCACCACATCCGAAGCTTACGGTCGATTAATGAAGTATTCTTTAGAGTGCAGCAATTACTGATGCAGATCACTATGGGAGACTTGGGCTTCGAAGGGCGTGTTCATATGATGAGGTCCTTAAAATTTCAGCATAATGAAGAAATAAAGAAAAAAAGGGTTTCCCGTTTTCATCCACCCAGTGTTCATATCTTGCAGGTTACAGTTCAATACAAGAACAAGGTTGCAGAAGTGATGAATAAGGGTTTATCTGAAGAAGAGCTTGGCAAGGAGTTGGAGCTCTTAAGAGTTAAATCTCCATCGATTTTATTTTTTCTTCCTCCCGACTAAATATATTTTTAATAACGTAATTTTTTGTGGTCAGGAATCACATTCTATATTATCTTCAGTTGAGGAGAGAAGGCTTTATGATTGGAGTTTAGCAAGAAATCAGAAACCAGACAGATACATGTGGCCCTTTGAAGTTGACATAACTCAAACTCCTAAAGAAATTCCTCCTCCTCCGGTAAACAAATTAATTTTTTTACTGGGCCTGGCAGTAATTATATTTTTAACTGATATATAGAATCATCTCTCAATGTTAGAGACAGTAATTGAGGATAAAGCTTGAGAAGTCAATTTCTTATTTCATTTTTTGAAAATATATTTTCTACTAGGTAAAATAATCTGGAAAGTTTAAGTGTTTTGGTCGACTTGATAATATTTATTTTGCAGGAACCAGAGGACGTTGGGCCAACCAGATTGGTGGGATATTTCATGCTTAGCTGGCTAATACTATCCTTCATACTGTTCATTGCCTTCAATCGATAAGGCAAACGATCATTTGTTGAAATTTTCCACATAAATTGTTTTATTAAATTATACAGCTTCAATGGCTGAATGAATAGAATTGCTCTATATTTCCCACGTCGTTGTGCCAGGTCATTAATTTAACTTTTCCGTTTAAATAGTTTCCAAAGACTGTAACTTAAATCCTACATACCACACCACCAAATTGATACTAAGTACTTCTGATCATCAAAGCCATTACATGTGCAACATCATAGGCTTTGCCGTTCATCTGAAACTACGGCTCTTATTTGTTTTGACTATTAGCAGTGGCGAATCTAAGTGGTAGCGAGCTAAGGCGTTCGTCCTAGCTGGATCCATCGAGAACGTTTTTTTTGTTGACAATAGTTGATAAACATTTTATATATATCTAGTAATTCGTATTTGTTCTAAGCATCTCTAGTCGCTCATTTGGTTAGAACCTTTACTTACAAAATTGGATTCAAGGTGCACGGTTCAAATCTCTTCCTATCCAAATTTATTGCATAATTTTTATAGTTCTTCAATTTTTACTAAAACTAATTCAGTAGAGAGGGGATTCAAACCTGTGACATATCATTAAGGTTTTTGAAAGCTTAACTACCATGGAACTCAATGAATTTTTATACTAAGCGTAACAAAATAATATATATTTTATTTTAGTTGTTTTAATTCAATTGAACGGTTTCGAACCTATGTTCTTTCCTTTGAATTATAGGAACCCCTGCCACTATATCATTTGGTGAAAACCATGACAACATGTAACAAAATAATAAATGTTCAATATTTTTCAAAATAATTATTATATTTAATTTTTAATAATTTATGATGGTCAACTGTTAACGTTCGCACATGCTCACTCAAAATTCTGGAATCGCCACTGACTATTAGAACCTCTTCTACTTCTGGTCATGATATTCGTCTCTATAGTATTCCAATGAGCCAGCTTGAAGTCCTCTTCGACTTGCTAGGTTGTTTATTGTGGAAGCTAAAGCCTCTAAAGTCAGAAAGCACACTTCTTCAAGAAGTTCTTCTGTCTGATTACCACCCAAGTAATAGTAGGCATCACTCTCTCTCCTAAATAAAGCCAAACGACCCGTGAGGATGACCGCATTGATGACCGTGCATTCACATGGATGCGTGGATCCTACGTGAATAAAATAATGCTTGACCCCCCATGTGTATGTATGCATTGAATAAAATGTTCATTCTTCATCTCCTCATCGTAGCGCACATAGAAGAAGAATTAACTATAAGCTATAAGTGTTTTATCTTAAGTCGTGTAATTTTGAAAGTACCAATACGAATGGAATACCACACCACTTTAAGACAACATCTTTGATGTGACCTCCTAGAAATTGCTTTCTAATTCTCTGCTTATGTTTATATTATTTTAATTTGTTATATTAATTAATAATATACACACACACAACTCATCTTTTCCCAATAATCTTAAGTCGTGTGTTGTGATTTGTAGGTTACCCATATTAAACAGGTGGTGTTTTGCTTTTCTTCCGGTTTCTTATTCTTTTCTAAATCAAAATTCAATAGTTCCTTTACATAGCAATAACCTTATTGGATGCAAAGCTAAAGTGCTAAATCAAATTAGTCCACTTATATAACGTCTTGTATAGTTAATTCATGGAATATTTCTGCCTTCAACACACATGACATTAAGCATCCAGTAAGCCACAACTATCTATGATTTGATTTCAGAACAAAGTAGAACATTTTGGAAAAGCCATCGATCAGGTAAATTTAATACAATCATGAAATCCTAGATTAAAATGAAGACTATGGGATTATTTTATTTATACGGAGGCAACCTCGATACCTCAATTACTATTTATTTCTTTTCATGAATCTGTAATCTGAAGAGATAAATAGAGAAATTATTAGAACAAAAATTTACTGGATGACAAGTTTTTTTTCAATTGCAAAAAAGTGAAACTATTAATTATTTTTCAACTGAAAAAGGTTATTTAACATCTCAAATCTTAGGATTTGGGTATGTTAAAATTCTGATTAAATTAAAAAAAATTTCTTATTTTCTTTTCATTTCGTAGATTACCATTACGTTCTATTAAAATTTCCAACAACTAACAAAAAAATAATTCAAGTTAATTACTTTATTTTATTGAAAAAACAAAACTAAAAAGGTGGATGGAAACAGAGGATAGCGTACATAAATGGAGTTTAACCCTACATTGCCTACCCGATGCTCAAGCTTACTTGGATCTTTTTAGGGTTCAGAATTCTACGAAATTTTTACAGTATTTTCTAAACTTATTCAAGTACAACATAGTAAAATTTTAGAATTTCTTAACATCATTAAACACTTAAAATGGACACTCTAACATCGGTCAAAAGCTATTCCCGAGTACACTAAGCACAGCACTTAGAAAATGGCATAACTTATTTTGTCAATCTTCAAATAACTTGATTCTAAAGCCAATAGACAGAGGGCTCATAGGCTTTCATATCCCACTAGTCTCATTCAAAAATAAGCAAAGTGCAGTTTGAAGTGATAGTTTGAAAATAGGATAGAAAGCTAAAATTTCTATTTTACATATGCTAATGTGTCATACTAATATAATTTAATAAACCTTAATTTATAGAATTATATAAAAAAATCTAATTTTATGCCCAAATAAAATACAAATTCAATCTGATAATTTTTTTAAATTAAGAGTGAGCGTAAAGCCCCGTAAAACTTTCATATGTACATTTCCCTCCGAACAAATATACATATTCACATTTAAAACATAAAAATTTCATGCCATAGATATTTTCATGTATTTGAATTATCAATGAAATCCTTGGTTTCGAAGAATTCATAGAAATCGGTTATGGCCATAAAATTTTAACATTTAGTCTTCATAACTTACAGTTACATTATAAGCATAAAATATACATAGACGTTCATAAGACAAAATTAATTTGCATTGCCTACCTTGTTCATGTATAAAATGAGAAATTCTTTACATTGAATAATCAAACTTGTAGTAATATTTCATATAAATAATCAAACTTAGTAATTCTTTTAAACTATTGTTGCAATTTTTGCTAAGACAAATACTTGAAATTCAAACTATATTCTTGTATTCATAATTGTGTTCTAAGCTCTAAATTACTAACACAATTGTTCGATCTGTAAATGCAAATAGAAATGTCTGTCAAAATGACTTTCCTTTTCTACTACTTGAATTCTTCAATTTTAAATATCCTGCTTTCCCAGACATGTCCCATCAAATCAAATCAATCTTAATTATTAGCAACACTGAGTCAAAATTTATAAGGATATATATTATATATAAGGTTCTATAAACCTTGGGGATCTCATACAATGTGGAAGTAGAGATCCATTCACACACAATATGAACACTTGCTACAATGTTCTTTCTCTCTTAGAGCATATATTATATTGTTTTAAAATAAATATTAACTTATAGATCCTATAAATAATATTGTATACATCCTAGTTCACGTATTCTTCAATACCTAACTTGAGTTTTCCTTACTTTCATTGCTTTGGGCAATCTCAATCTAGCTACTAAATAGGTTCAATAAATAGTATAATCTGTTTCAATAACTTATTGTAATCTCATTTTGGTGCTTCATTAAGGCGATCGGACCTGAACATTACAAGATTAAACATTAATCACATTCTCAGCTTGTCCTAATGTCTTGGGCGACTACTTGTGTGAGAAATCAATCTCTACATATTTAACATTCATTTATTGTGTACAAATGCATAATATGTGCATAATGATACAAATCATCTAACGGTAATCTCTTAATAGATTACACATAAGACATGGACTCAAAATAGTTTTTTATGGGAATATCATATTCAACACAATTCTATGACATTCGACATGACCAACGTATTAGATGTCTTTAGATTATGATGTTATGTATTATTGTGTGGATTTATTATAAAGATGCTTTTTCTTTACTAATGTCTCCAAGTCTTCAAAATTTATTTATTGTGTACAAATGTACAATATTATATGTCCAATGATACAAATCATCTAATGGTAGTCTCTTCATAGATTACACAAAATACATGGATTCAAAATAGTTTTTTTTTTTTTATTGGAATAAGAAATTCGAGCAAGAGTTTTTAGATTCACAAAGTATTATATTCACCACAATTCTAGAAGATTCGACACAACCAACATATATTGTTGACCTATGGTTGACTTCACGTTTTGACTATAACAAACAAATTGCTTATATCGCTAACAATCACATTTGAGTGATTATAGAAATTGTGGCAAACTTAATCTATTAAAAATGAAATGGTCGCCTTTGGAATACTCGCAAAAATGAGCAATACAAGACGAGATAAAAGTTGAGCATATACGACAAAGCTTTCATATACATCTTTAGATGTTTTTAAATTATGATGTTACGTATTATCATGTGTAGATATATTCCAAAAGATACATTTTCTTTTCTATTAGTCTCTTACTAAAATATCATCAAGTGTTTAGTTCCATCATGATATTTGGAATCTTTTAACATATGTGAGATTTGCATATCTATAATCAATCTTTTATTTCGAGCTAGTATCATCATTAGATGCTCAATACATATATACTAAGTAATTTTTTGTGTTGCCAATATCTATATACAAGATCTCTTGCTACTCCAAAGATGCCATCCTAGGCAAGAGTGCATAAGTATAATAACTTTCTATGCTCGACTAGGTCTCTTAGTCAACATATGTATATGTTTTTCAATCACATTAATTCCTCGACAATAAATAAAATAACTGATAGCACCATTCAGGTACCACAACATCCTTTCTAAAAATAATATTGACACCTACCAACTAGATCCATGACATGACAAATGTTAGACAAGCATAATTTAATCTCCTAATCAGACTAGAATAGGGTACTTTTACATATTTCTTTGTTTGCTTATGGACTCCTTTGACATATACGAAGACTCAATTTTCACCTTTTAATATATGAATATCAATAGGATAGCCGTTCTCTAGTTAAATCTTTACACTACATATTATTCTCATGACAGAGCAAGGAGATTATAATAATCTTTTAGCTCAAAGTATATAATATGCTAAATCTATATCCTTCATTTCAAAGATTAAAGGTAATCATTTCTAAATTGTATTAATACACTTTAGGATCTTTATAACATACTACTCTTGTGATAGAGTAAGGCAATTAGAATAATATTTTAGCGTAAGCATATAATATGCTAAATCTATGTCCTTCATCTCAAAAGGACAATCATCTCTAAATAGTCTCAATACACTACTCATGCTTAGTCAATACAATGTCTTTGTAATATCCCGACATTTCATAGAATAGAATTTAATTTATGTATGCTATATTTTAATGTTTTAAAAGTTTAGGGACTAAAGTGTAGATAAAGTAAATTTTAATACTATCTGGGTTAAAATGTAGATAGTGATGGAGCGATAATAAATATATAAATATTGGGCTCGTTGGATATATCGTAATTAATTAGGAATATTAGGCTAGAGAAAAAGTTAATTTGAATTACCGAAGCCTAAGTTATCGAGGTCGAAAGATATAAAATTAAATATTATTATTAGTATTATTATTTTAATTGAGTATTTAATGAATTTAAAAATTTCATGAGTGGCGTGCTAGATTTTTGGTAGGTAGTCCGTTAGTGATTGTTTTGTTTATTAAATATAGTTTTAATAAAAAAAAAAAAGAGAGAGAGAAGATAAGGGAAGACACGTGTGTGTTTGTGTGTGAGAGAGAGTGTGTAGCTTTATTGTTTTCTTTTCATTTTGTTTAAAAATGTGCCACATGTAAAAAAGGTATTTGTTGAGTGGTATAGTTGGTTAGCAAGACCTAGTCAAACATTTTGTTTAACATACGATTTCCCCAACTTCATCCAATTACCCACTATCTCTCACACGTTTTCCCACACCACACCTTAGTAGTAAGGGTAATAGTACCTATGTAGATAAATAAATCAGACGAGAAAAAAAGGGGAACACAAAAATATTTGTGCATGGCTCACAGTAATATAAGAGGCAGAAAGAAGAAAAGGAAAGAAAGGAACGTGATTCTTTGTCTTCCAAAATTTAAAACAGTTTAGCAAGGTAGGATATGAAGTGCAGTGTTTATATGTCCCGTTTAATTTTTTTTTTTTTTTTACATGTTGATAAATTTTTGTACTCATGAAAGCTAAAGTTATGATATGAAATATTATGATATGAATGATATAGTCATTTCGGTACAATGAAATGATATGATATGATATGAGCTCTTACCGGATTTTAAAGATATGCGACGATATGATATTCTAATACATGTGTTTAAAATTATTATTCGGGATCGCACCATTAAATCTGATATCGTGCTGAGTATTCCCTTGTATTCACCATTTTTCCTACACCTCACAGGTAAGATCGGGTCATGTTGGAGCGTAACTTTATATCCTACTGTGTAGTTGTGCCTCATCTCGCTCGACAAGAAACTAAAAAATTTGGCACGTAACTTTATTTCTTTGCCGTAGACATTTATTCACAACTATATTATCATTTATGTTTATTTGTTACATGGATATTTATTTTAAATTGTGCTTTTATTTAAAAGTTCGAAATAAAATCGTTTGATTTCCTTAGTGTGTTATATTATTTTAATCTCCGTGGTTTCATGAAAAAAAATTGGGAATATTGATTCAGAATATTATCTCTGTGTCACTGCTTGAGGAAGCATTAAATAATCTAGTTTACGTGTAAATGTTATTTTACTTTAAATAAAGTTGGAATTAAATTTTATTTTATCCATCAATTTCACTGAACATGTCCTTACTGTTAAGGTAATAAATGTTGATAGGCTGCCCATAGCCTGGTAATGTAGGATGGGAATTTCTTTAATAAAATAAGACATATTTGGTAGCATTTTCACCATCTGGGGCTATGTCCACACATTGAAGAAAGAGAAAAGAATATTATGCTTGAATTGGAATTATGATTATCCTAGAATTCATTACTGCAAATGTATATAGGTACGTACAACGTCAATAGTAATTATTCCACACGTGTAGAAAGCATTTTTGTCTAATTACAGACTAATTTTATGTGCCCTTTTTCTACTGTACACATGAAAGATATGGCGTAGAAAAATATCATTTCTAACAATTAATATATATTTCTTTTTCGACAAATCTGAGTAAATTACCCTTTCATAATTTTTATATTATATGGCATACCACATTTCTCAAGAAAAAAAAATTAAAATTTGATAACGATTCAAGCCTTTAAATTTTGGGTCGTCACAGTCTTCAATACAAAAATTAGAATTACAACCTACAATTAGACCTTCGCATAAATACATTAACATTCATCCATGTTATGAAACTTGTACGACATTTAAACAATTACAAAACTCAATTACCAATGATAAGATGATCGCATCAGGCTACAAGCATAACTATAATGCTACGACAATTCTAAGGACCTTTAACAATTAAATCTACAAGATGACTCGTGTAGATCTCTTTAATCATGAATTCTCAATCGACATCAACAAAATATAATCTGTAGTCTATTTGGTGCAATTCTAAATTTAAACACGCTATTATGGTTAACATAGACGAACAGAAGTGTATCTTATTGTAATGAAAAATATTTATCACTAATATCCTCATAATGGGCAAAACCTTTTTTTAGCCCAAAAAAAAAAAAAAAAAAGGGAGCTTGTATCATAAACTCATTGGCCTTCGAACATCCATCACATTCAAGACATAATTAGATTTTCTTTATTCCATCTACATTTTCATTACTTTCATTTATTTATCCTCTCTATACTTCTATAAAGAAAGGGAGTTGTGGTGAACCAAATTATTAGAAATTAGATTTCTTTCAATCAAAAATAAATTGCTTCCACTTGAAATGAGAATTTCAAAGAAACTCAAATGTACATAAATGGATTCACCAAGTGCATAATTTTAGTTCCACCAATATTCACCAAATCTTTTCTTCCTTACTTAACAAAATGTTAAATGTCACATCTGGAAACTTAATATCAGCCACAAAAATTCTCTTATGAACAAGTACCTTTTGTATACATTCGTTCTTATTGGACTAAGGTTTTCAACTCATTTGAAAGAACCTGCATTGTTGATCACGAAACTAAATAAATCATATTTGATTACCTATATGTCCAAATCTTATACATTGTTAAGGTATTAATATTGAGATATCTCCATTGAGTGACAACTTGTAGTTAACTAACATTCACCCAAATAATTTACAAATCTCACGATATTTAGCAATACTATATTCCTTCTATTGCAAGTAGTTAATTCAATAAGAATTTCTCATTCATTATTATATTGTTCATTAAACTCTGATGACAGAGGTTTATGTTCCCAAACATTTCTCTCCATGAATTACCTTATATGGAACAACTGTCGGGGGCTTGGGAACCAAAAGGCAATTAGAACGCTTAAAAATATTGTCGAAAGTGAAAATCCCCAATATAACTATTAAGACATTCAGGGGTTGTGTAACTGTTGTTAGAACGGTTTTCTTAATCCATTACGGATGTCCAAAAGTGAAGATTGGTTCTATACCAGGAAGCCTCTTTAGCTTCCTGTTGATCGAGAACCTACGACAACGTTTCTTGAGCTCCTTGAGCTGCCCCAGGCCAGTTAGTTACACCGTTCTGAATAAAGAGATGGGGAGTTGGATCTTTCCTTCAAGCGCTAAACAATTTTTCTCTTCTTTAGTGTATTTAGCTTCAGCTTCTTTGAGAATTCTACTAGCATGGTAGATTGGCTTTTTCTTGACCATTTTGATCATCTTGTGCTTCTACTAGATTTATAAAAAAAAAAAAAAAATTCAAATCATCCCAATTCCTTCAACTTTGGAAATTTAGAAACACACTGAAATTCATCTATAAATGTAATAAAGATATGAGGTTGTATCTCTATCTCTCACTTACATATGCTCAAGAATATCTTGATGGATGAGTTTTAATAGAAGTTTCTCCTTTATAGCCTATTCAATGATTTTCTAAAAATGTGATATTCACAACTCAACACCTCAAACTATTGCATAAATATCCATAACCATAAACGCAATTGTGAGCAAGAACAAAATTACCACAAAAAGTCCAAGTTAAACACCAATTTTAGGAGAACAATAACTAAGATCAAGTTCAATAGAGTATTGATACAATCATGATATCAAATAGGAGGATAACTTGCCCATCTTGCAACACTGTGTTGTATGTAACAGTTGTATGAAACTCCATTTTATCTTCACAGTTCGCATATAGATATCTATTTTGTACTAAGTCGAAGACTCAACGATTGACTAAAGGCACTTCTTGATCACACATTAAGTGATTTCTTACTCTTGAATCCACTAAAGCATAAGATAAGATCCACAAATTGGTCAATTATATTTTGGAATTGTTGGAAAAAATGAGTAAATTGCTCACTTTTAGTACAATTTTTAGTGTGACCCATTAGTCCAATTTGGAATATCAAAGTTGATCCGTGTTCTCCTCCGTGAGAGCATCAAAGCCATATATTTACTAGTCAAAATTGATAAATCAATGAATGAGAAATTGGAACTGAAAATTGACCATTAGAAGATGGTTTATATGGGAAAATTAGATTTTTCCCAATTAGGAAAAAGAAGAAAGCATAAACCACTTTATATATGGCTACACTTCGGAAGGGTGTAATCATGTGTAGCATAGAGGTTCTCTCCACGTGCGCGAGCAGGGGGTGCAAATCACGTACCAAAATAGCCTTTAGACCTTGAACTAAAGTGCTGGCGCAACCTGCATACACGAATGTAGATCGAACAGAGTAAAAATTGGCCCGTTTGGAGTATCCACATTTTGCAATTTTTTTGCTTTCTCCAACTGACTTTTGAGTTTCTGAAACTGCTAAAACTCCAGTAGAAACTAAAGTGACTCCAATGTTTATTGCCATAGAGTTAATGGCAGATTTGTCATATATTAAGACTCAGTTTCCAGCAATTCTCATATACACCAGAAAACACACAAAAATATAGTCTGTATACACAAAAATATACTGCATATTATTGTTCTGTCTGCATCCGTCTTGGTGGTGATATTGTTCGAATATTAACTCAGTTCGTCGATGTAGTTTTTGTAGTGCTCAAATTCCACTAGTTTATTGTTGTATCTTGGAAAAAAGATGCTCAGATTAAATCTCAAGTACTTATGGTGAGGGAGTGAATCTGTTTTAAAGAAACTGTGCCCGCACAGGCCTCAGGGTTGAAAATTCATTTCTTATTTGTTTATTTCCTGAATTTTTATCTTACTTGTTGGACTTGTAGATTCATATACAGTTATATTCTTTTTGTGTTTCATATATTTTAAAGTTTATTTCTGTTTATATTAAAAATAAAAATTTGGAAAAATGTTACTGACATTCGGTTGGGTAAGTGCTTATACAGTGTTCTGCAATTTTGGTATTTGTAAGTGAAAAAATCAGTATATGAAAATATAGTATCTAAATGGGTAAAGACAATATGTGCAAATACGGTCAAATGCATATACGATAGGCAGCATGTACGGTAAGCTGCGAATATGATAAGCTGCCTGCAAATACAGTAAGCTTAATATACGGTAAGCTACCTGTAAATACGATATGCTACATATATGGTATGCTTAAAATCGATATCTAACTTACATATATGGTATGTGTTAATCCAGTTTCATCCACTAACACCACTAAATTTTCAACAAACTTAAAATAGATTTTAAAGAAAAAATTTGTTTCATATACTGTTAATTTTATGAACTAATTTTTTTCCATTTGACTTTCAGAAATGGCAACTGAATCAACCAACATGAATGTGACTCAAACTGTACCTACTGAAAATCAAGCTGTGGGCTCTGCTGTGGCTCAAAGGTCAAACTCTGTTATGGCTCAGACTGTGGCTAAATTGTCAAGTCATGTTATGACTCAAACTGTGGCTCCAATAGCTAGCCACACCGTTAATGTTCCAGTCAATCATGGAGAAAAACAGGAGAAATTCAAGAGCTTGAATTTCAAAAAGAGACAGCAGAAAATGCTATTTTATGTGACCATTCTGAATCTTGCGAAATTCTTGACTGAGACTGCTCTAAAACTCAATAAGGGTGAGGGAGATGTTCAAGCAATCAGTACACTTGATGCTTGGAAGCATTTGAATTTTTTGTCCCGAAACTACATTATATGAATAGTTTAGTAGACACGCTATACAATGTGTATAGTAATGTGAAAATTGCTAAAGAGTTGTGGGAATCGTTGGATCGAAAATATAAAACTGAGAATGCCGGAGGTAAAAAGTTCATAGTCGACAGATTCTTAGACTATAAAATGGTAGTATCTAAAATAGTTATCGATCAAATGCAAGAACTCCAAGTGATTCTTCATGAAATTCTTACCGAAGGGATATTTTGAGTAAAACTTTTCAAGTGGCTGCAATTATTGAAAAATTGTCCCCCCCCCTTCCCGAGTGGAAAGATTTCAAGAATTATTTGAAGCACAAATGAAAGGAAATGAACGTCGAGGAACTAATTGTTAGACTTCAAATTGAAGAAGATAACAAGAGTTCTGAAAAGAAGTTGTTCAATCCTGGTGTGGCTAAAGCCAATGTTGTGGAGCTTGGTCAAAGTAGTAAGACCTACAAAAACAAGTCTGGGTCATTCGGTGGCAAAAGGACCAAGCAAGGACTTAAAGGTGGAATTTCTAAGAAGAAATTTCAAGAAAATGCTTCAATTGTGACAAAGTAGGCCACAAGTCTTAGGAATGTAGATTGCCAAAAAAGAAGAAAGAAGCAAATGCGATTGACTATATGGCACAAGATGTGTCAAACCTGAATCTGTTAGCCTTCATTTCTGAAGTGAATATGATGGATTCAAATCATAAAGAGTGGTGGGTTGACACCGATGCTACGAGGCATGTGTGCTCTAATAAAGAGTGATTTGCTGCGTTCCAAGCAATTGAGAATCAGGAGAAGTTGTTTATGGGAAATTCAGCAACTTCTGAAATCAAGAGTCAATGAAAAATGGTTCTGAAGATGACCTCGGGAAAAGAGCTGACTCATAACAATGTGCTAAAAATTCACAGGAACGTAGTGTCTGGATCGCTTTTGAATCAGCATGATTTTCGTATTGTATTTGAGTCAGACAAAGTTATTTTGTCAAAAGGTAGAATGTTTGTTGAAAAATGTTATGTTTTCGATGGTATCTTTAAACTGAATGTAATGGCTGTTAAACAAAAAATGAATAAAACAAACTCTTCTGCTTATTTGCTTGAGTCTTCCAATTTGTGACATGATAGACTAGAACATGTTAACTATGATACTTTACGAAAGCTAGTTAACTTGAATTGCATAGCCGAGTTCCATATTGATTACAAACATAAGTGTGAAACTTGTGTTAAGATAAAATTGACAAGGTCATCGTTTAAATCAATTGAACGGAACACAGAACCATTTGATTTAATTCACAGTGACGATGTGACTTAAAACTTGTAAAAACAAGAGGTGGCAACAAGTATTTCATTACTTTTGTCAACGATAGCACAAAATACTGTTATGTATATCTGCTTAAAAGTAAAGATAAAGTTATAGAGAAATTTGATCTCTATAAAAATGAAGTTCAAACTCAACTTAATAAAAAAATTAAGGTGTTAAGAAGCGATCGAGGTGGTGAGTATGCAGCACCATTTGCTGAATTCTGTGCACAACACGGAATCATATATGAAACCACCACACCTTATTCACAGCAACAAAACGGTGTTGCTGAAAGGAAAAAATCGTACTTTAAAGGAAATGATGAATGCAATGCTAATAAATTTCAGGTTACCTCAAAAAATGTGTGGAGAAGCTGTGTTTTCAACAAATTACATTTTAAATAAGGTGCCCAAAAGAAAATGGAAAGGATCCCTTATGATTTATGGAAATGAAGAAGGTCTTCCTATAAATACTTACGAGTGTAGGGTTTCTTGCCAAAGTGGCTTTTTCAACACTAAAGAAGGTAAGGATAGGCCCAAAAATAATAGATTGCATCTTCATTGGCTATGTACATAATAGTAGT
This sequence comes from Olea europaea var. sylvestris, assembly GCF_002742605.1. Lineage (NCBI taxonomy): Eukaryota > Viridiplantae > Streptophyta > Magnoliopsida > Lamiales > Oleaceae > Olea > Olea europaea. The sequence continues at coordinate 9,889,435 of NC_036244.1, read as the reverse complement.
GCTTATCGGTTTCTTGCGTATGATTCTAAAATCTCAAATATATACAAAAATATGATATTGGAACCAAGAAATACTTCATTCTTTGAACGTGTGTTTCCATACAAGTCCATAGAGGGAGCAATCTCTTCCAAACGAACATATGAGACTATGACTAAAAATAATCATAACGAAGAACTAGAGAGGAGATTGAGGTTAGACTAGCAAATGGGAAAGGACAAAAAAATCGTATGGTCCTGATTTTCTGACCTATATGCTAGAAATGAACTCAAAGTTATTAAGTGGCTGTAAATTCCTCGAAAGTACCTCAATGAAAGGATGCCATTAAAAGTGAAATAGATTCCATACTACAAAATCATATATGGGAGCTTGTAGATCTTCCTCCAGGAAGCAAATCACTAGGCTATGAATGGCTTTTCAAAAGGAAAATGAGAGCAGATGGAACTATTGAAAAGCACAAGGCTGGATTAGTAATAAAATGTTACAAACAAAGGGAAGGCTTTGATTACTTTGATACGTATTTTCCAGTGACAAAAATAACATCTATTAGGGTTATACTTGCGATTATCGCTTTGCAAAATCTTGAAGTACATCAAATAAATGTTAAAAATGTCTTTTTAAATGAAGATTTAGAAGAAGAAGTCTATATGAAACAACCTGAGGGGTTTTCGTCACCAGGGTAGGAAAAGAAAGTTTTTAAATTGATGAAGTTATTATATGGCTTGAAACAAACACCCAAACAATAGCATGAAAATTTTGATAATGTCATGATAGATAGCGGATTTAAAATCAATGAGTGTGATAAATGTGTTTATGTCAAAGATACTAAAGATAGTTATGTCATTTTATGTCTTTACGTTGACGACATGCTTATTATCAATAGTGACAATAAGATGATTGAATCCACTAAAAATATGTTTAATTCGAGATTTGATATGAAAGATATGAGTTTAGCTGATGTTATACTTTGAATCAAAATCTCAAGAAAATCAGATGGGTTTGTTTTAAGTCAGTCACATTATGTAAAAAAAAATTAGAAAAATTCAATAAAGATGATACTGGCTTGGCTAGAACACCGATAGATATAAGTCAACATCTATCTAAAAACAAAAGTGAAAGTGTCTCCCAAGTAGAATACTGGAGAGTTATTGGAAGTCTAATATACTTGATGAGCTGTACAAGACCAAACATAGCCCACACAATCAGTAAAATGAGTAGATACATGAGTAATCCAGGAGACTATCACTGGAAAGGAATAGTAAGAGTACTAAGGTATTTAAGATATACTTGTGACTATGGACTACATTATACCAGATATCCAGCGATCATTGAAGGATACAGTGATACTAATTGGATATCTAAAATAAAAGACTCAAAGTCTACTAGTAGATTTGTGTTCACATTGGGAAGTGCTGCCATATCGTGGAAATCCTCTAAGCAAACTGTTATGGCCAAATCTACAATGAAATCTGAGTTTATAGCTATAGATAAATGCGGTGAAAAGATCGAATGATTGCGCAACTTCATAGAAGATATTTTCAAGATGGTCAAAAACTATGCAAGCAATTTGCATATATTGTGACGGTCAATCAACAATAGGAAGGGCACAGAGTAACAAGTACAATGATAAGTCTAGACATATACGTCGTAGACACAATACCATAAGATAACTACTCTCAACTGGAGTTATCACTATTGACTATGTAAGGTCAAAAGATAACATTGCGGATCCGCTAACCAAAAGATTAAATAGAGAGTTAGTTGAAAAATCATCGAAAGTAATGAGACTCAAGCCCTTGAATGGATAAGTCATTATAAAGGAAACCCAACATTGTTGGCTGTAGATCCCAAGATCTAGGTACAAAAGGACAACCTACTTGTAAAGATAAAATCACTATGTGGGTGCTACCTCATGTCCATTCCTATGATGTAACAGTGATACCCGTAAGGATGAAGGATAAGCAATAGGCTTTTAATGATTCTTATACGTCAAGAATCGAGCCAAGTAATGCGGATTACTTGTAATAAGAAATCAACTATACGAGAGAGAAGTAAATCCGCTTCTAAGAGAATTGTGTGGGGCTCAATTCTTAAGAACTCTCACAGAATTAGACATATGTTCATGGACAAAACGAATATAATAATGAAAACTGAATTGTGTTAGGAAAAATCATGTGTGGAGTATATCATCGTTTACATAAACGGCAGAAAAGTTCAAAGACAACATGTATACTGGTCAGCTAGTAAAGTAAATATACTTTCACAAAGGAATGTTCAGAGGGTAATACCTGCCTATCCTATGCAGGCTTCAATCGATAAAGTTTATCACCAAGTCTTGTATCTCAAGGTCTTGTGTCTCTCTCAATTTTTTATTCATGTGGGGAATTGTTGAAAGAAATGAGTAAATGGCTCATTTTTGTCACAATTTTTGGTGGGACCCGTTAGTCCAATTTGAAAAATCAAAGTTGATTCGTGTTCTCCTCACTGAGAGCATCAAAATCATATATTTACATGTCAAAATTGATAAATGGATGAATGAGAACTTAGAAATCAAAGTTAACCATTGAAAGATGGTTTATGTGAAAATATTAGATTTGTCCTACATAGAAAAAAGAAGAAAGCATGAACCACTTTATATATGACTGCACTTCGGAAGGGTGTACTCATATATAGCACAGAGGCTCTATCTACGTGCGCGAGCAGGGGATACAAATCACATATCAAAATAGTCTCCGAACCTTGAACTTGTGTGCGAGCGTGACCTACGTACACGAATGTCAAACCGAACGGAACAAAAATTGGCCCGTTTAGAGTGTCAACATTTTGCAATTTTTTTTTGGCTTTCTCCAACTGACTTTTAAGTTTCTGAAATTGCTAAAACTCCAGCAGAAACTGAAATGACTCCAATGTTTATTGCCTTAGAGTTAATAGCAGATTTATCTTATATTAAGACTCATTTTCCAGCAATTCTCATATACACCAGAAAACACACGAAAATACAGTCTGCATACACGAAAACTACAATTTGTATACATGAAAATATACTGCATATTATTGTTCTGTCTGCATTCGTCTTGGTGGTAATATTGTTCGAATATTAACTCAGTTCCCCAAAGTAGTTTCTGCAATGCTCAGATTTTACTGGTTTATAGTTGTATTCTGGAAAATAGACACTCGGATTAAATCTTAAGCACTTACGCTGAGGTAGGGAATCTGTTTTAAGGAAACCATGCCTGCACAGGCTTTGGGTTGAAAATTCATTTCTTATTTATTTATTTTCTGAATTTTTATCTTACTTGTTCAACTTGCAGATTCATATGCAGTTATATTCTTTTTGTGCTTCATATATTTTAAAGTTTATTTCTATTTATACTAAAAATAAAAATTTGAAAAATTTTACTGACATTCGGTTGGGTAAATGCATATACAGTGTTCTACAATTTCGGTATTTGTAAGTAAAAAAATCGGTATATGAAAATACTGTATCTAAATGGGTAATGACAATATTTGCAAATATGGTGAAATGCATATACAGTAAGCTGCCTGCAAATACGGTAAGCTGCCTGCAAATACGTTAAGCTGCTTACAAATATGGTAAGGTGCATATATGGTATGCTTAAAATCGATATCTAACTTACGTATACAGTATGTATTAATCCGATTTCATCTACTAACACCACTAAATTTCCTACAGGAATATCTTAAAAGACTTGTCCAAGTTAAACAATTTAATTTGTTGAGTATAATTGAAATATAATGGAATTTGAGTTATATACCTACATTTGTTGTAAATCTTAGCATAATTCACTCATGAAACAATAGTAGTAGTACTGTTGCGTGAATTTTATATTGATCGTGGTGTCCAAATATAGTGAACACTTGTATTTGTTCATTTTCATGTAAATACGAGCCCAAACAAAGTGAAATGGACATGAAATTAGTTGAAATAGTACCCAAGCGTTTAAAAAGACAATATGTCGTTTCGATCACGAAATATCGATTTCACACTAAAACTAGTTGATCATTGGAACATCTTCGAAGACTTGTACAAGTGAAAAGAGCTCGTTTAATGAATACAATCTAATTTGGGTTACTTACATTCGTTCAAAGTGAAGCCTAGTGTAATTACTCATAGACCAATAGCATTGGTTACTACCTATGAACTTTTTATCGACCGTGGTGTTCAAATGTAACAAAAACTTATATTCGTTTATTTCCATGTGGATACAAGGGAACATAAAGTTAAACGAATACAAAGTTAATTGAAACGGAACATATCGTTTTGAGTTTCATGGTATCGATTTCACTTCAAAATTAGTCTTAAAAGATTTGTTCAAGTTAATCGAGATAATTTGTTGAGCATCTTACATCATAATTGGAATATAACAAAATTTGAGTTGCTTACATTTGACTGTGGAGAAATATAATGTAATTTACTCATTGAACAATGGTTTTAGTTACTATCATATGAACTTTATATAGACCATAGTGTCCAAATATAGTGAGAGCTACATTATTAATTTTTATCTTGATACAAGTGCACATAAAGTGAAACAGACACGAAATTAATTGAAACGGCATCTAACTACTTAAAACAAGATTACCTCGTTTCAGGTCATGAAGTATCAATTTCATTCCAAATTAAGAAAAACTTACATTCATTCATTTTTTGGTGAATACAAGTGAACATAAAGCGAAACGAACACTAAATTAATTGAAAAAACACAGAAACGTTTAAATCGTTTTGGATACAGGATCTCAATTTCATTTCAAATGCAAAAAAATAAAAATAAAAAATAAATTTATATCTATATAATTCACCCGTTAAAAATCCATTTTGAATTTGTATTTTATTTTCTAATAATAAAATAATTCGAAACTTTCAAAATGCAAAAAAAAATAAAAAATAAAAAATTAAACGGGGCAACAAATGAGGCAACAAGTTGCCCCGTCCTCACCCCGTTTGCCATCACTAATCTTTTGTCTTTGACTAACTCAAAAGTTTATCATGTGAATTCCGCCCCGCCCCGTTTTTAAACTTAATTCCCTATGAATTTTTTTATGTAACAGACAATTTTGTCACGAATAAATTGCCCCTCGCAAAAAAATATAACAACGATTTTCTTCTATGGCTGAAAATTTTCTATTGTAACTAATTTCCGTGGCAGTTGAACAGTAAAGGCGTTGTCATGCTGACAGAACCGTCTTCCGTTAGTATCAGCTATTAAAGATGTTAACGGCAATGATGACCTGAAACAAATTGGTAATATTAGAGACAAGACTGAAACAAAATATACTTTTTCCATTCAAAAAATAGAGCGATTAAATTTCTATTTGTCATGAATATTTTCAATAAGTAGGCTACAATAAGTCCTTGTTTGAGCCCTATTTTTTCTATCAAAATATATTTTTCAGCAATGATTTGTCACTACTTCAATCACACGTATTTCAATAAAATATTATTACACGCAAATTCAAAACTTTTTTTTTATTTTTTAATCATACATTTTTCATCAATACACTATTCAAAAATTGACAAAAATGGGGCTCAAACAAGGGCTAAATCTCTATGGCTAATCTCTCCATCATCGAATTTTAAGCTTAAAAAATGAAATTCATAGCACACACAGGATAGCTAAACAAAGTTAAGGACAAACAAAAAGAAACAAAAGCTTAAGACTTCGTTTATATCTATGCCTAAATACAATGAAGCATGAAATATATCTAAAACCTAAAATTACAGTAAACAGAGAAACTCACATTTTGTAAGAATGGACTAATCAATTACCAAATCAATGCATTGTGTATAAAGAAGTTGGCTAGTTTATCACAGTGGCTTTGATTTTTGTCGTCATAGTAATGCTATGCGTTATTCCTTGAGATTCGATTCCGCTATCCTCCAGACCCTGTCTCAGTACAAGGTTCATATCTTTGAGCAAAATGATATATGAAATGTACTCAAGACAAGATTTAAATGAATACATGTGATCTCTTTCTAATAGCTTAAACATTTAAATGAGATGATTAACATGATACCAGAGCCTGGGAAAAATATTTGGGTTTAAATCTCACTGCCATTAATATATAAAACGTTTGATCAAAAAATAAGTATGGTTTTTGCGTAAAGGAGCATGATAAAGAGTAAAGACAACATTTAAATAAATACATACAACCCCTTTTAATAGCTTAAACTTTTAGATGAGATGGTTAACACAATGTGTAAGTATAAGTTTGTTAGACTATCTGTTACTACATAATTATGCAATTTCATAATAGACATTAAATTGGGATTTGCCATATATAGACATATATCATATTAACAAATGGAGGAAGAGTGCACCTGGAAAGGAAAATGATCTGGTCCATGAGCTGGTGCTGAGTTGATCTGTATAGTTCCTGTCTCCATTGCATCACTAATCAAAATTGCTTTATTAATATCTTTTGTGAGGACTGAACACTGTGTCACATTTGGCTTCGAATCAAAATTACGTAGAAGTCATTATAGAATGATTTCTCTCAAGAGATTGAAAATCTAACCAAAAAAGAAAAAGAAAAAGAAAAAGAAAAATGAACTGCAATCAATCTGGATATACTTAGCCCCTGTTTGACAATCATTATTTCAAACTCTTTTTTCTACATACTCATTTTCAACCACAAATTTACGCAATAAAATATTTTGCACATAAACCCAAAATTTTTTCCTACTTTTTAATCACAACATTCTCTTTAAAAAACAATATTCAGAACTTTGTTTTCCTCAAATAATGATAGTCAAACAGGGGCTTAATGGAAAAGGTACCATATGGTATTACAGATTAAGCCATGTTTTGCATTTACAAGAGCAATAATATATAAAAATAAAATTCGAAAACAAGCAGAGTAGACCTACAATTGTGGTTGTTCGCCCATAATACGAGAGCTATGTCTACTCTAGCTGCTGTAGGATTTCCATATAATGAAGATGAAGACAAGTACAAATCTGACTAACATAAAAGAACTGGCCTCCTAAAATATTTAATGTAGTAGGAATATTAGAACAACTTAGCATGCGTGGCCTGAAAAATAATAGGGCGATAAAGAATCAAATGGTTAAGCCCCAACTACTCCAGCTTATGGTTTCTTGATCTATGTGCACATGATTATATTCAATGGGGTATCCATTAATAAAGGGTAAATTCATCCTACATAAATTTTTTTTGGTGGAGAAAATTAGTATATTAAGTGGATTTAATGCTGTTTGGCTACTCTTTTATTGCATGTGGGACAAGACTCCACACATTGTAGTTCTCATGAAAAGATTACTCATAACTAAAAAGAATGAAAAGTATGGTTATCAAAAGAGGATGCATGGCAGGGGTTGATAGTGAGGAGAACAGAAGACCGTGTGCAAATAGGGGGCAATTTTGCTAGGTCTTCACCAGTTAGATATCTTGGAGTGCCCTTGTTATTGACGAAGATGAGTTCATTGGATTCCAGTTGAACGATTTTCAGCAAAGTATTCACCGGCTGCGAAAAGACTTCTTAAGCAGGAGTCCAACTTAAGAAATCTACCCACTATAACTGTTAATTATCTGGTCAAGAAAATATATCAGTTCCATCATCTACTCTTCTCAATACGAAGTCTCCGTTTGCCTCTGAGCTGTTGTAACTTACTCTGCCATCATCCACAATCATTTGGAATTGTAACGTTGGATAAACAATGATGCTAGAACAGCTCTAAGTTCACTCTTTAATCCCAAGTGTATCCTCCTAAACAGCCCCATTCACTTAACTCTTAAGCTCTTCAATCCTAATCCATTTTCAGAGAATGTTTTACTTACCAGCTCTTGTCGAAACTTAGCTCTAGTGAGTTGCAACTCTTGCCAGGTCCAACAGAAAGCTAGTTATTTTGCTTGCTGAATCGAACACTATTGCCAGGCAATGGTAAATGGCAATGGCCATTGGAATGAGGAGGAGTTGATATCAAGAAATTGATACAACCTGTTCCTAATTATTTCCAAAGCCTGATAAACTAATGGTGTTAAATGGATTTTTCTCCTAAAAAGGTGTGTACTGCTAATGGTGGAAATGTGAGAGAGAGAGAGAGAGAGAGAAGCAAGGCTGCTTCAAATAAGCTTCTATGGTTTACAAAAAGAGGGCCTATATTTTCTTTTACTTTTTGGTTTGTTGTTCGTAGACGATAGAGTGCAGCTGACAAGATGAAAATTTGGTGACTCGACTGTTTTAATTACTCCGTGTTGCAAAGAGGAATATTTCTATCTCATCTAATTTTTTCTCTGCGAGTATTCCACCACGGTACAACAGCAAAAGGCAATATCAACTACTTCTCGGTAGAGCCAAAACTAATAAATGGCAGGAAGTTGCTTGGTTTGTTTCCCACTTCGAAGGAGATTCACTAAGAGGGATCACAACCAGTCAATTAACTTATGAGAGAGAAATAACAGAATACATAGCATGTTATATAAACTGGCTTCAAGAGTTTTAACCACAATGCTGCAAATATCAAAACAAGAGCTTTAGATAGAGGAAGATTTTTCGAAGTCAGGGGAATTCGCAATATGGTTGCCTTCAACATATCACAAAAAGCGTTCAAGAAGGCTGTGTTTTTGACAATCATTGTTTCTGTTCCAGAATCAGCACATTTATTCTTGGTACAGACTTGGGATCAATGTTGTCTGCTTGACGCAGTTGTGTAGCAGATATTTTTTATTTTTTCTGTTGCTTCTTGCTTTGCTTAATTGGATTGTGCTGTGTCCTTTTTAGTCTACATGGATTTCCCCAAGATATTATCTTAATGGTAATGAAGACACCAGATCAATTGATAAAAAGAGGTGGTCGTAGGAAAGCAAAACAAAAGGAACTGAAATCTACTATGACCAGAAATTCATATCTGATCTAACAGTATCCTCATATCTGATCTAACATTATCTAATAGTAATGGCCATATGAGGTTACCCTCCCTACGGATAATCCTGGCATAATGTTGTTCCTTTCTTCTTCGCATCCATTACAAGGCCTTCAATGAAGTTTGCAGGAGACTCGGTAACTACTGAAGGGATATCACAATCATCCTCAGGTGGCCCGACAGTTAACTTTTCCAATTTGTCATTGACTTTCTTAACAAGAGTATCAGCAATGGATTCCATAACTAAAACAACCTTAACTGCTGTGCATCTCTGACCACTAGAAATGAGCACATAAAATCAGGCAAAGGAAGTCCAAAGCAAATGAAGTCATGTTGAACTAACGAAATGTCAATATCGAAATATAAAACAATTCCCACTAAAAACAGGTTTCTATGTACAACTGTGTTATAGTTATTAAATAGAAGGTCTGCAGCGATATATTTGGACACATCATAATACTTGTCCGAGCCAAAAAAAAAAAAAAAAGAACGACTTAAAAAGTGAAGTTTCTTCTTTATGAGGAACTTGGATTCGACACCAAAAAAATGATGAAGTGAAGTCATGTGCACAGAAAAAAGGAAATCGACAAGTGTACATCTATATTTGTTTATGAATTTTAGAGTACAACAGTGAATGGTCATAGAGCAATAAGGAGAAGGAAATAACAATTTTATACTAGCATGTACATATGCATGCACCAAAACAATAAATTTTTGCAAGTTCCTCGCCTGTAAGAGAAGCCTCCTTTTACAATATTAGATGCGGCCAAATCCAAGTCAGCATCTTCTAGAATAATGCAGGCATCCTTTCCACTCAGTTCCATTTGAAGAGGAATCATGCAAGCCTTCTTAGAGATAGTAATTCCAGTGTCTCCACCAGTGAAGCTAAGTTAGAGAAGTAGGGACTATTAGTTGAAAGACGGGGCTAATAAAAGAAGGAAACTATCTAGGCAAAATACAATTTGACTGGCAACGTTAAAAGTTATCTAGCATTGCATTAGTGTAGGACGAGTCACAATTGTCGTCCAAATACCTACTACCAAGAAGAATGAAATGTCAAAAATCAATGTAATCAAATGACCTTGATGCACCAGCAAAGTACCTGATACAATCTACTCCAGGATGCATTGTAAGAAAGTCACCGATCTCAGAACCCTTTCCTGTTACACAGTTGATAAAACCTTTGGGAAAACCAGCAAGGTGGAATGAATGAACCATATGGAGGGCACCGACAGCTCCCTGAAAACATATATGAGAGAAATTTTAATATTTTTACTTGATTGTGGAACAGTGGAAGACAAATAGACGAATATCTTCAGTGGGAAATCAATAATGTGAATATGTAAAAATGAAAACCGAAAAGTTAAAAAGTATAGCAAGAAAAGACGAGATATCAAGACATTAAATCCATACTTGGGTTGAAGGCTTGAGGACAAGAGCATTGCCAACAATAACAGCAGGGGCAATTTTTGAAACCGCCAGATTGACAAGATAGTTAAAAGGTGGGATAGCCAAAACTACACCAAGAGGAATCTGCAGTTGCAGTGATATGAGTATCGGATCAAAGAATAGACTAGACAATTTTATAATGTCCTTCCATATCAATTTGTGCCATCCAATTCAACCAATTAGAAGTGGTCATCAATAGGGAATTGTGACAACAAGAGCAAGACAAAATCTTAACGAATTTGTATTTCCCAGTAGACAATATTCTCCGGGAGATCATGAACCTTCTGAAATAGGTCCACCATACATGATATCTCCAGCATCAAAATAGAGCATTCTATACAAATTGGATGTGCCTTATAATACTCAAAAAGCATCACTTCCTAGTATTACCATTCATTCAAGAAAAAAAGAACTGCATGTGTCTTTTTTATCTCTCAAATTCTTGATATTGGTTAGACTTATATATTCTTGATATGCATTTAGATTAAAATGAATCCACATAAATACTACTTACAGATAGAATCTAAAACAATTCAGAGGACAAGTCTATGAATCAACAAAAAATACACAACATGTTGCATGATTTCATTGTCATTGAATTAAAGCACAACTCAAAAGTATCTTGACTTCAGAAATTGTGTCTGTTCATCCTGAACAAACAAAATTTTATTCCCCTAATACAAAAGTTAATTTGGTGATGTTTCTCACACTCTGATAGCTAGAATTTGACTGCAGTGGTATCAACATATTACTCTTAGTGTCATCGAAATCTGTCAAGACAACTCCAATCAACAGTGGAGTAAGAGGAAAGGTCACTATGTTGATGGGAGAGAGAAGGAAATAAGGTTAAGAGATATTCAAAGGACATGAAGATTTTGGAAAGGGAAATTATGTTTAAGATGTAAAGGCTTATGTTTAATGGTGTCGATAAAATAAAATAATTAAATAAAAAAGAAACCAAAAAGTATTAATTTTATATTATTCTAATCAACGTGTCCATGTCCTACTTCTTTGAAAAATCATGTATAATGTGTCCCCATAATCTAGGACATTTGGGCTTATTTACTTAGTCAACCATTGGGCATGACCTCGCATGATCCCCTAGCGACCATGGTGGTAGTGAAATATCTTCATCTCGTGGGTACGCCTTCATGGCCCACCAAGTCATTGTTCTTATTAATGTACCTTGAATGATTGATGGGTTTTCATTCCTCTCTCGATCATCTATGCTGTATGGCACTCCTACTAAGATGGCATGCCATACTCTATCCGACATGTATCATTTAATGATGGACTCCTACACTTCTCAAGCATCCAACAAGCCACATGCCCTTGTCCCATTTTTCATATATTTTTAATTTACCAACAATTTAGGCTCGAGCAAGTGTGTATTTTATAAAAAATTATAACAATAAAGATATATTATAGGAATTTAAAATTTTAAAGAATTTAAATCGTGCATGTGCATGTGCATGTGCATGTGCCCGTGTTCGTGTCCATGCCGTGTGTTTAAGTTCATGCAACTTAGTTGGCATTAGTCTCACAGCCAATTCTCCCATAACTAGTGGTGATGCTAGTTAATGTTGTTTCAACTTCCCTAAAACATGCACCATTTGGGTTAAGGCCACCATTTAGTTTTCTGAGGCCATTGTTGGAAACTATCTCTATTGAGGCTGACCTGAGAGGATTGTCTTCTTCAACTTCGTGTATATCAATTGTGACAAGTGCACCCATTTCTACTTGCAAATGATATTAGATGTTGTTCTACGACTAAAAGCTTGGATTGCCCTCCTTCCAGCATCTCAAATTCACTGGAAATCTACAAATGGAAGATAGACACCGGCAAATAAGCTCAGCCATTAGAACTGGCGGGAAACTTAAGTCAGTTACTATAGCATTTGCTAGAAGTCTGACATAGGTCTAATAGATTGCGAAATGGTAACTCAAGTGTAGATAATTCTATACTCCATTTACATAATTCTTGAACGTTACTTTCTCAGCAAGTTGATGGGTGGTTAAACTGAAATGAATGGTTGTTGGACTTTGACTTCAAAAAAGCTCTTCTGTCTTTTGTAAGGTGTTTTGACTTATTACTTAGTGTGAGCTCTGGCCTTTTGTCCTCATGCCTGAGTTGAAGCCTTCAGCCTTGGTAACACACTTGGCATATCTTCTTGGGATATGAGCTTGGCAACACCAATTGGTCCAAGTTTTTCATTACAAACTAAGGCTCTTTGTTTGGACTCATACTTTTTGGATTTGCACATTGCTGGTAAGTCACCTCGCTCTGTTACGTCAATGTGACTCACTTGTGCCACATCAAATTGCCATACAAATGTAACAGTCATATTCTTCCCTTTTTCCATGCCTTATCCATTTGTTGCAATCATTTAATCAAATTCCATTATAACTTTATGTCAATTCAGTAGTTTGTTTAAAGTCTCAAAAGTAGTATATCTGGCAAGGATACTCTCAATATTCCTACAATTGTATTAGGTTTGGATCTTGCATGAAGTTTCTTGCACTATACAACATAACTAACCCCACAAGCATAATTATAACATGCATACACTTCATCACTGTCATCCAAATTAAATCTATCCCATCAACTCCCAGAATGATATGAAAAAAGGAAATATAACATGAAGATTCATGTAATATTGCACAAAAAGGTATGAAACCCTTAAACTTTCGCCATAACGTAATCCCATAAAAGTTAATGCACTCAGTTATCAGTTAGAATAGATTTTATGAATTGATAACATACTACTGCCAATCCAGAGAAGATACTCAATGGCTGATGAATACAATAAACTTTAGCCTTCATATGCTGCATGTATGCATATAAACAAATTTCGAAAACCAAAACATTGCACATCATACAAAGTAAAGCTCTGCTTATTGGGATGATATTATCAAAGACAGCTATTTCAATTGAAACCCAAATTACACAGCATTCTAATGGCATCCAATTGCTGAAACTGGGAAATGGAAAGAGGACCTATTTATCTAAACCAGAGAGTAAGTTTATAAATACTGGAAAGAAACAATACTAATCAAGATAATGAACTCACAAAAGAACTAACTCGGTCATGGATAAACCATTTATCAAAAGCATTGAAGAACAAGGACATGATCATTTACCTTAGAAGTGAGACAATATTTGTTCCTCTCATTCCCAGGGAAGCTATCTGAGACCAGAAAAAACCCCTTCCAAGAATTCTGACCCCTTCTTCCGCACGGTACGACACTAAATCCCCAGACCTTACAACCTTCACAAAAGCCAAATTCAACACAAGGACACCAGGATTGTAAGAAACTGTGAACCGAATATCACATGAACCCAAAATAGTAGAATTTATATAGCTGTATATACGATTACACAATCAACTATTAAAAAAAGTTAATCCCAGATGGAAAACGTATTTCGGAGATTAATATAACTGACCTCGGTGACAGCATCTTTTGCAAGCTTTGCAAATTTCTTTGACAAGGCATTCCGAAATGGGCTTCTTGTGCTCTTTCAATATAGCAGCTGCCTTGTGAAATAACTCTGCTCGCTTCCATAGCGTCATTGCCCATGAGTTTTGTGCTTTTTTTGCAGATTCAATGATCTCGTTCACTTCTTCCTGGGTGCAAGCTGATCATCACAGTATTTTCCATTACGAGAGAGGCAACATTTTGTGTTTGTTAAAATTTTAATTCCACTGATTGTGTTACTTTTAATTTTCTGAAAATTATTAGTTGACTTTTTAAAATTAAATTATATTAATAAGGTTGTTCCTACTTTTTCCTTTACAAGAAAAATAGTATTTCACATGTAATGTCGTGTCATTTCATTTCGTTTTAAGGTGGCAGTTTCTGTTATGAATTATCGGGTAAATCAATATGATAAAAGCATCTATTATTCATCAACCATGCTACATCTATATCATGGATTACACTCTGATTGATACTCTTTCATATATTTACATCTACACCATTGATTTTGATCAAAAATTATCACATCACCATCCAGATTTTTCAGAAAAATATAAATTACGTTGTCTGATGGATCTGTAGAATTTCTATTCAATTGCCTGTAATTTTCTTCCTTATCTTGCCTTTTCAAACAAAATTCTCAAAAGAAGAATCAATAATCGGATCAAATATCTTCCTCCTAGCATTTTAATCAACTTCTAAATATTCCAAAATAATCTTATGCGATGTAAAAAGGGAGTAACGTAAAATTAATAGGATTTTTCAATCAGAAATGCATAAAATATATGCAAAACTTTAGCTACAAGAACAAATAGTTTCCGTCGCCATTTGTTTTAATGAGGGTCGAAGAAGTCACTGTTGTTCAGACGATTTGTAACAAATTTTTAAAGAAAAAATTGCAGTCGAGGTATCAAACATTTCATTTATTAACAGACTTTGCCCAAACCTTTCATTTGTGCCACTGAAGGTGCCAAACATTTTAAAAATTCGCACCGAAGTCCAAATGGATGGAAATCGTTAGTAAATCCGTTAGTTGACCTAGAGTCAACATTTTGACCAAATTTTAACTGTATTTTAAAGGGTAAAAATATAACATTAAGTTTTTATATTAAAGAATTAATATAATTAAATTAAAAATCCAAAAATAAAATAAAAAGAAAAGAATTTGAAAAACTTTTCTTCTTCTTATTCACACGTAGAGTCTTGTACTTACACATATACATACACGGCAATATATAAAATGACATTGTGTTAGTCGTCTCTCTCTCATCAAGACCCGGAGCAGTTAGAGAGAGCTTATTGGAACAGAGATCTTGACTCGTATATTTCTCTCCGAACATCAAAATTTGAGTTTTTTTTTTTCCATGGAAATTAAGAATTTTTGAATTTTCAATTTTGTTTGGGGGTGAAAGGTATTTTCTGTTTTGCACGGAAGATTTTTTGGGTTGTGCTAGAGTTTGTAAGAGGAATTAGGGCTCCATAGTAAAAAATTGTCTTTTTTACCATTGAACTAGGGATTCTGTAGTAGGATGATAATAAAGAACTTGAAATTGGTAATGCCGAGTTTGAAGAGGTATCGAGTTGGTGAGTTGGGCGGTGAGGACGACGAGTCCTCAAGAAAGAGGAAAAAACACAAGTACAACAATGGTGGCCGCCAAAGATGGCTATGGCAGTTGGGCGGGACGGGATCGACTGCGTAGGGAAGAAGAAGAAGAAGAAGAAACTCTTTTCTTTTTATTTTATTTTTGGATTTTTAATTTAATTATTTTAATTCTTTAATATAAAAATCTAATGTTACATTTTTACCCTTTAAAATGCCGTCAAAATTTGAGCAAAATGTTGAGTCTAAGTCAACCAACGGATTTACTAACGGTTTCCATTCATTTGGACTTCGGATACGAATTTTTGAAAAGTTTGGTACCTCTGATGGCACAAATAAATGGTTTGGACAAAGTCTGCTAATAAACGAAAGGTTTGGTACCTCGACTGCAATTTTTCCTTTAACAGGGTAAAAATTAACGGTATAAAAAACCAATTCTTTCCTTAGAAATCTATTTTAAGTTTGTTGGAATTTAGTGGTGTTAATGAAATCGA
Organism: Olea europaea var. sylvestris; assembly: GCF_002742605.1. Taxonomy (NCBI): domain Eukaryota; kingdom Viridiplantae; phylum Streptophyta; class Magnoliopsida; order Lamiales; family Oleaceae; genus Olea; species Olea europaea. The sequence goes on along the minus strand of NC_036244.1, from coordinate 9,873,513 downwards.
ATTATCGCATACCGTATAGATACTGATTTTAAGCATACCGTATATGCATCTTACCATCTTTGTAGAAAGCTTATCGTATATGCAGTTTACCGTATTTGTCGCTTACCGTATTTGCAGGCAACTTACCGTATTTACACCCTACCGTATTTACAACTTCCTATATATTCTGCCTATCGTATATGCTTCTAACCATATTTGGCAAAAATTGGTTTTAGCTATTTTATATAAATACAATGAGAGATTAAATGTCGTATATGCAACTAACATATACCAAATTGCATTTACCAACTATTAACAAGAAACTTCAGATTTTTTTTTCAATTTTTATTCCTAACATAAATATAACAAATAAGTAAACTGCAAAATATATGAATCAAATAAATTACAAATGTGTAAATCGCTAAATAAATAATCTGCAAAAATAAATTGCAATATTTAAATTGTAGAAGATAAATAAATTCTCAACCCGAGGCCTGTACGAGCACAGTTTCCTTAAAACAGATCGCTCCCCTACTGTAAGTGCTTAAGATTTAATCTGAGCATCTGTTTTCCAAGATATAATGGTAACAGTAGAATTTGAGTACTGCAAAAACTACTCCGACAAACTGAGTTTGTATTGAACAATATTACCACCACGACTTTGGACAGAAACTGAGATTAGGTATATGCAGACAAAACAAAATTATGCAGTGTGCAAACTGTAATTCTGTGTGTTTTTTTGGTGAGATTTTCATGTGTTTCCAATTGTTGGAAAATTGAAATTTAATATAATATAAATCTGTCATTAACTCTATGGCAATAAACGTTGGAGTCACTTCAGTTTCTGGGAGTTTTAGAAATTTCAGAAACTCAAAAAGTTAGTGGAGAAAGTAAGAAGAAAAATTGTGAAACGTGGACACTCCAAATGGGCTAATTTTTGCTCCGTTTGGTTCGACATTCGTGTACGCAGGTCGCGTCCGTACACAAGTTCAAGATCCGAAGGTTATTTCGGTCCGTGATTTGCATCCCCTGCGGGTGCACGTAGAAGAGCTTTTATGCTATACATGATTACACCCTTCCAATATGTAACCATATTTAAAATGGTTTTTGCTCTCATATTTTTCTTATGTGGGGCAAACCTTATTTTCCCACATAAACCATCTTTCAATGGTCATTTTTGAGTTCAAATTTCTCATGCATCCATTTATCAATTTTGGCAAGTAAATATATGATTTTGATGCTCTCACGAAGAAGAACACGGATCAACTCTGATCTTCCAAATTGGACCAATGGATCCCACAGAAAATTTTGTCAAAAGTAAGTCAGTTACTCATTTTTCCTACAATCCTGCATTTAATTTGTAATTTATCCGTGATATGATGCATTTATATATTTTCATTTATTAAGAATTGACATTTCAGGGTTAAAAAAGTGGAAGAACTGGATTAAGTTTCAATCGCAGTCACCGAACTATAAGCATAATTTTATCTCAATTGGATCACCGACCTTTAATTTAGCTTTAAATTTCACGAATTTGTTACTTCCATCACACATCGCTTCCGAAATTGGCAAAAACTACTTAGTTGATAGTTGTACTATGGTTTTCCACATAATAGCTACGTAATATCCTAGAAATGAAAATGGTAGAATGCAAGATATGGCAATGTCTTTAAATTAAAATGTTAAAATGCATTTCTTTTTGAACTTAACACTTTTATTATGTGGAGTAGTGATAAATTAACACGACACAAAGCGATCACATTAAAAACTCATTACATTACGATTGCCAACTAGCAATTTTCATCAATTTTGGAAATTTGTGTAACTACTTGGTGATCGGAACTGAACTTGTACATTTTCCTATTATGCAACAAAATTGTTGTGTACAAAAATTTTCCTCACATAATTTATCTATACACTCACATGGGTAGGTCCCATGTTGTAATAAGAAAAATACCAAAAAAATCACCCAACCCCTCTCTCTTGTGAGTATTTTGTGGCCTTTCCGTGAACAATGTTGTTTGTACACACAGCATTCTCATCATACAATATACGGCACTCAAACAAGTAATGTTCTACTAGGACTCCTAGAAGTAATTTAATTCAAGCTCCAACAATAAAATCTATGTAACATAAATGTACGATTCACGAATAAGTTTGAGCAATGATTGAAAATATTTTGATTCATGCCCTTCATTATATACAATGAAAATAAGAGCATTGGGGATTGTTGCCGTCGAAGCAAAAGTCAATGGTGGCATGATTGATCGAGGCCCTCCCAAAGACAGCAAATTCATTGTTCGAGAAAATATATTAAAACGTAAAAGGCATTTCAATTGGATATGTTACTTTTTCGATCTTAAAAAGTGTCCTACTTCTTTAAAGTAGCCATTTTTTGTTACTATAAAAGTGTGATAAATGTTATCTTTTTTCCAAAAAGGAGAATAGGAACGAAACATCATCTCACATTTAGAAAAATGAAGAATTTTGGTAGTTAAAAAGATGAAACGAAAGTCAAAGTTCCTATGTTTTAAGAATTAAGTTTGCACATTGGTCCATTATTTGCCCTTTAAACCACTCAAAGTTTAATAAAAACCTAAACAAAGGATCTACCAATAGTTTGCCGCTTTAATTGAGATTTTTTGAAACGGTCTTGCTATTAACCATTTAGAGGCAATAGGAGTTACAGAAAATTGCAGCAACGGTCTCTACCATTTTTCTTTTTTACAGAATTTATCCTAACATTCACTTTGTGCCAGCGGAGGCTCCTAACCTTTCAAAAACATGCAATTGAGGTCTATCTAGATGAAAATCGTCCAAAACACCGTTAGTTGATCGGGAAAATTCCTTAAACTATTTGCTATCGTAACGATTTTATTGAATGTTGATATCTTTTTGGACGGTATTTTTGGAAGGTTTAATTTGATATTGATTCTTTAATTTTCCCNAGGAAAACAATTTCTAAGCAATTCAATTCCCTGAAATTCGTTTTCAATTCAATTCAATTCCATCTTTACAATCAAACGGACCCGAAATTCCTTTGAATTGTTGTTTAAACTTACCACATTACAATACAAAACAATTACATACAAAAGGAATATACCAATCCTACCTATAAACTAATGCCAAGTGTCCAATTAATTATATACTCTCACTCCTAGAAGGAATTAATCTACTTGAACTAAATTTATTTACAAACTATGTATTAATAAGATCTAGATTATTGATTTTAAAAATTGTTTTTTAAATGACTGTCCTAGATGTTTTAACATTGCTTGTCTACCAGGTTTTGAGCCTCACAGGCTCTCTATAGGTACTCATATGAAGTGGGCCCCGATGCCCCGTAAATGCTCGAGAGCTACTATAGGTATAGGGATTTAAATCCCTGTACCTACCGAATACACACAGGAAGGGCGGAAAAAATTTTTTTTACCATATTTTATACATGGGGCCCACTCCAAAAATCTGTCATTTTTTTTGATAAAAAATTTCTGTACCTAAAGAATTTTTCTAAATGCTCACCCTCGTTTTGTGTGAGGCCTTTAAATGGCCAAGTAGAGCGGCTTGGTTCTTCCTTGTATGGCTAAATCAACAAAAAAGGGGCAGTAGTCTGTCACCCTACAAGAGTACTTCCCGAGGAGATTAGGAGGGTCTACCCGTACTACTATGGAAGATTCCTCACAGCTGTTTGGTCAATTCTAACAGAATACTAATCGAGTAGGCAACTCTTAGCCCCATTTGGCGCTCATGAAAATTATAATCTATTTTTCCTCCCTTTTGTAATCATCTTATTAATTTCATATTTTTCAATAAAACAATATTACACGTAAATTTAAAATTTTTCTTTTTTTAACTACACATCACACTTCCAAAAATTATAATCTCAATAATGAGACCAAACAGGAGCTTAGTTTTCAGGATGTACATTGCATTAAAATCCAAATTGAACTCCTCTGATTGCATAATTGGCTCAATGAAATCGACAATATTATGGAAGTGATAAAAAGAAAATGAAGTCAAAAAACTTCTCGAGTAATCGATACCAAACGCACTGTTAATGTATCATACATGAACCCAGAATGATCAACAAAATACCAAATTAACATTCTAATTAATATCATTCTACACTGCCTGATTGTAAAAATGAAACTACAGAACCCGTCAGAAATTTTCAACTCTCTCAAAATGTCAAGCTCTTAGAAGTTGAGCTTGATGCTAGGGACTTGAAATGATCTGAAGGAACAAAATCATGAGGCAAATTAGCCCTCTTCACCATCCTTTCCATGTTGTTCTGCAAACTTGTTTGAACTAGTTGCTTCACTGCATTCCTCTCTTGACTAATCATGTCATCGTCTTCCTCTAATGACTTCTTCAATTGATTATTCGGCCCACAAAGAGGAGCTGACAATCCGCCGCCTCCACAATTTCCCGATACTTGCTTCCCTTTATCCACCCGTAAACGCTCCAATATCCTCGAAGCCCTTTTTTGTGCTAATGTGCTTCCCACGAGTGTTAATTCGAGCAAGGATGAAACAATTCCGGCCTCGATCATGACCTGCCTATGACCATACGACTTGTGTGCCATAACCATTAGAATGTAGGATGCTTTTTCTTGGCACCCCGGAGAATCCGTCCAATTCAACACATCAATTAGAGTCGGAAATGCATCCGGGACATTGCTGATCGCCTTCCGGCCACCACCTATAGCTACCACATTGCCAAGAATAGAGAGGATCCTCTCACTGACATCCATATCTCCTAGCTTGCTCAACATAAATGGTATCAAATCGGTCTCTAACATTGGGAACAAATTTGTAGTCTCGATAGAAAGATTGTACAGTGCTCGCAATGAGTCATGTTTAGTTTGGTAACTACTCGTTCCATCAAAATCTTTTAGTGTTTTCACTAAATATGGGATTACACCTGAAGAACCTATAATTGGTTTATTGGAATCCGAAGCACTCAAGCCAAGATAATTCGCAACAACTGCTTCGGTAACTGCTAGATTAGCCGAATCGCTTGGAGATTGAATGAGCTTCAGCATTTTGTGCAAAGCCCCTGCTCTAACAATGGCTTCTTTGTTTCTGAGGAGAAGAGATTGGTGTAAAATTTGAATCAACATCTACATCTAGAAATTGGAATCTAGAAGTTGAAAAACGCAATTAAAAGAGTAAAAGTGAACTGACGCATCATTTGCAATGGCGAGATTGAGCAAAGCATAGAGAGCGGCGATCTGAGAATGAGAAGTGGGATCCTCGGCGTCGAGCAAAGCCACAAGGGGCGGAATGACGCCGAGAAGAGCTAGAGTAGTTCTGGCTTGAGAATCCTCCTTTGCGAGCCTCCTCACCTCCGTCGTACCCTCCAGAACCAACTCCAAGCTACTTTGCTGCTGTAGCTTCTTAGCCACTCGCTTCAGCTCCTCCAGCTTCTCCTCTTTCCTCCTAACATCCTCATCCTTCTCCTCATTCTCCCAGCACTCAGGTTGCTTCAAAAGCTCCGACAACTTGTCGGATCTGGGCTGCTGCGGCAAACTGATTAAATTTTTCGACTCAGATTTCTTCTTTGGCCTTTTGCCGCCGCCACAGCTCACGGTGTCTATGATCTTTGACCAAAGCTTGAAGGGTTGGTCCAAAAGCACCGATCCGACGTCATTGCTGCCGTAGCAGCTGTCCATTGTTCTCCACGCCATAAATGCATTCTCCAACTCCACAAACTACGCCCTTGTTCTTTTGTAAAATTCAGCAACTGATCAAATACAAACAAAATAAGTATGTAGGCACAAACAAAATAAAGGAGTAATAGTAGTATGCAAAGCTGAATCTGTTTGTCTATGGATTTTAATAAAAGAGTAATCTGTACTGCGAAGAAGACACAATAGGTTACAGTAGAATGTGGAAAGAAGATAATGGAATTGATTATTTGCTGCTTCCAATGCTGAGAAGAAAGAAAAGGGCCAAAAGGCTGAATGCCCTCAGTGCAGAGTCTGTCAAGAAGCGTGCGGTGGAATGGACAGTGATGCTTAGTAGATTGGGATATATTTATCGACGGTTTTTTACATGAGTTTTATTGTTCAATTTTGCGCTTTGGAACTCATTTCCTCCCACTTTTCTCGTTTTTCTACAGTGATTTGCATAATACATCTGCCACCCATTTTTATTTTTGTGTCAAAAAGTACAAGCATCTGCTGATGCCGTTGAGGTAACTGGACATTTCTGCCCTCCCAAAGATCAGGTGCAATTCCCAAAAACAGTAGTGCTCCTCGTCCAGGGCCAAAAACAGATCAAAAACCAGGGTGACGTAACTTCAATTAATTATTATTATTCAGAATTAAACGAAATGAAAAGAAACCACAAATCGGACGAAACAACACTCCCTCTCCCTCTCTCTCTCCACGAACACGATTCCTCTGTTTCTCTCTCCACGAACCAAAATCGAAATGGGAGCCCCGAAATCCAAACCCTAAGCATAATATCTCATCTCCGACCGCACTCCCAGTCGTGGTAACAATACGCCCACCTTCGACAAAGGTGTCATTGTGAGTCAACCGACCATATCTCGTCGTCGTCAAAGTCATCGGCATCTCCAGTCGTTGAAGTGTTCTCTGCACCGGCGCCCACGATAAGTTAATCTTTTTGCAGTTTTGCTCTGACAATATGCTATTTATTTCATCATAAAGTGATTTTCGTTGTAGATGCCATGAGTTCAATTGGGTATATTGGGATTAGTAGGTGTTATTTAGTATTTACTGAGTTTCTACTTGATCATTTGACATAGTTCAGTGGGGGTTTCGAAATGGGTTATTTGACAGATTTCGTTGGGGGGCATTTTACTGTGTTCAATAAGCTGTAGTTAATTGTATTATTCTATTTTTCTTGTTTTCACTACGTTGTGGATTGGAACTTTGATTTTTGAGTGAAAACTACTCATGAACATTGAAGCCTTTGGTAGTTTATACATCTGAGCAAGTAGTGAAAACTATTCATGAACATTTTTGAGTGAGAACTATTCATTTGAGGGTTCTGGCGAAAACAGAGGTAGCAGGACCATTATTTCTGTGTAATTTAAGGGAGGTAGATTTATCTAAGGGGAAATCACAAGCCATTGTTAATAGTGTTGAGGTTTGATTATTTTGCTTCTCGTGGATGATGTTATTTACGTGAAAGCTTTTCGTTTGAATATGTACATTTGTCTTCCTAACTTCAGTCAATCGAATAATATTACTGACTTCACCTTTCTTGGTGCTGGTGGATTCCACGTTAGCATGCCCAGAACGAACTCCGGAGTCTGTCATAGTTGTAGAGGTAAAGATCACTTCTTTGCCGAGTGCAAAAAGAAACGCCCTTGCCCACTATGTAAGCATGGATTCGAGAAATGTTTTGTCGTGAAAAAGGAGACTAAAAATAAAGGGAGATTGCTCCTTTGTTGCAGTAACAATTGTGGATTTTGGGAGTGGGTTATAAATGAAAAATCAAGTGGTCTGTCGATGAACTCTGCAAAGAATGAAACAGTTGAAGAAATGTCCCGTTCGTTCCAATCTCGAGTTCGAATAAGTGATAATAAAGAGGTCCAGATTTCAGTGAATGTGACGGTGCAGACGACAAAAGTAAGCGCGGAAGGGAATCCGAAAGAGGAGCTGCCAGCTTGATTAGTAGATAATGATTGAATAGGTTTTCTTAGAAAATTTTGTATGTAGGTGATTTAACTTATGTATGAACTCTTGTACTATTAAGGTCTATGTGAAATGTTGCAAGAAAAGCTAATGAAGCAGATCATTTACAAAAATATACAAACTCAATTCATCATCATTAATTTTCACGTTAATTTGATGCTCATTATGTTATAAGTTTCATATTCAGCGAGAGATGAGTAGATTACTTCACATCAATTTCGAAGATTTTCGAATGACTGACAGTAGAGATCATAGAAAGGAAGCATGGGATGAAATAATGAGTACAAAATGTTGGTTTTTCTATTGTTTTTTTGAATTGTTGTTTATGTACATATACATATTCTTCTTGAGATTTTACAGTATGAGATGTGTATGCATAGTCTTTCGAATGTCCTATTTGTATTGAAATGCTAATTCCTGTAATCTAATAAGAAAAGCAACAAATGGTTGGAGAGGTGGCAACAAAGGAACAGCTGAGGCGTCAAGCTGATCAGAAATCCCGATAAACTGGGTGTTTGCTCCCGCTGCCGGTAGAATCCCTGATTCTCTTGATTTTCATGGTAGCTTTTGCATCTACTGAAGGTGGCTTCTGTTGGGTGTATATAGCAGATCGAGTTTGAGATACTCCGGGACATGACCAGACAATTTTAGTGATGACCAGACATTAAACATAGAGACAAAGTGGTTTTCCTTGCTAAAATTAACAGAAGCAATAAACTTACGAATTCCAAGAGCCAAAGTAAAAACTAATTCGAAGGTTGGCGTAAAGAACAACGAGGTGAAGGAGTGAATTAATAATGAAAGGAAAAGTACACTTCATTTTATTTTCACATATAGCTATTAACTGACAAAGTAATATATAAGTAAGTATACAATCTCCATCCAATTAACTTTAAAATTTTGAATATACAAATGATTAAGTGGGCAGGCAAAAAGAGGTCAACCGACATAACAATAGGAAATTATAATAGTGGGTTCATAGTTCAAAAGTTCACCAAATGATTGCAAATCAATATAATAATTTAGTTATCAAAGATAGTAGAAAACTGGAATTGTTCCTAAATGGAGTGAGAGAAAGACGGTCTTATGAGGACATGAAAGTTGTGATAAATCTACACAATGATGGCAACAACAAACTGAAATTGTAATACCTTAATGATGAGGCTTCAAGCTGATCAGAAAGGAAAGAGAAAGAAAATAAATACATTCTTTTCGAGCAATCTTATAAGCTGCCAGAGAATTCAAATATTGAAGAAACCAATGCAAAGTTGGAAGACGAAATCCTATATACAATGGGAGAAAAATACTGTCATTTTCACAATTTACAATGGGAGAAAAACATCAAAATATCATACAAATACTGCCATAAATAACCAACAATGCATATTACATGCAAAATAAATCTGCCTCCTCATAAAAACTGAAATCATTCTAGTGCAATACAGATCCAGTAGCTGCCATAATTAAAATCCCACAAAACATTGAAGAATATATATAACGGCATACATTAACCTACATTAACATACAATGTGAACAGTTAATGATCAAAATGGCCGCATGTATTTTTAATTCATATATAAGAGGAACCTTTATACCTTGCGATGTATACATAAAATTTGGACTTTGGGAGTGGATCAAATTTGTACTTTGCGAGACATGTTGGGGAGGAGAATGGCGTGGGGATGGAAAACTGTGAAAGGGAGAACGGCATTGGGGGCAACATCGAATTTTGTTGATGGAACGGTGCTTGGATGTTGATTTTTCCATCAAGCATATGACTTTGGCTTGTTATCGATCTGTCATGATGGCTTGATGTCGAACCGGCATGTTTCTGCATAGCAGGTAATTGTAATTTATATTTTGAAACATCCACTAATCCGAAATAACTTTATTTGACATACCTTCGATTTCTTCGATGCAGTCTTCAATGGGCCTTTTCTTCTAAGTTTCCTCGGCGCTCCCTTTCTTCGAGTGAACTTCGGATCCAATATGGTAGCGCTCGCAGTATTCGATAAAACTGGACATTGAGTGTCAATGAGATTACTTCTTGTACTCGATTTTGTAGTTGCAAGGTCTTTACATTGAAATCGTATCCACTCCATGATTGCATGTGAATGGATTTCATCATCCGCTGCGAGGTTTGCCACCTCCGGGAAACCCTTAGACATCTCTTCATACCTCAATTGCGTAGGAGTGCTAACTAATCCATCATAGTTTACCGCGACCCTTATGTGTGCTCTTCGAACATCTCTCCTCCACCTTCGCAATATGTACCTCTCTGGAATAAGTGTCACGTCTCCCCGCCAACACTATGATCGCGTGTCCACAAAGTATTCCCCGAAACTCAAAAAGGTGGCAGGTGCAAATGATACCACATATATCTATTGCAAATGACACGATGAATGTCTTTATCCTCGTAGAACCCTCATACATTACTTTTTCTCTTACTTCGTAGGTCGCAGTTGAACATCCATCCGAAATAGATCGCACTTCGCAATACACATTTCCCGTGAACTCTTCTTGAACTTCACGAAATTTTGCAATGGTGTAAACTGATTGAAACTGTTGCTCCATTTCAAACTGTGTTGCACAAGGCACCATTTGCGAGAAAGACTTAAAATCAGCTTGGACCTCCTTCTCAACCTTACTTCTAAGGGCACGTTCGTACTGTTCAACAAACTATTTCAATGAGGTTTTGGAATGAACATAGACATCGAAGAACGCATTCATACTCTCACTTCTCTGTGCAGTTGACATCCCAGCCCAGAAAGTCGTTTTCAAGAAGCAGGGAACCCAACGTCCTCTGTTTTCGTACAATCCTGATAGCCAATCATTCTCATGCAATTCATACATATCAATCATCGTTCCCCAACCGTTTTCAAATTCATCGCTGAAATGTGAATCATACACCAATCTGTGTAGAGCCCCAAATATCGAATGCTTATCCACGTGGTAGCCAAACTTCTCCGGCAACTTCTTTAAAATGTGCCACAAACACCATCTATGTTTGGTATTTGGAAAGACAATTTCAATTGTATTTTGCATTGCCCTGTCTTGATAGTAATTATACCAAGTGGAGCTTGACCGTGCATGCATTGAAGCCATGTTTTGAACAACCATACAAAAGTATTAGTGTCTTCGTTCGATACCAAACCGCAACCCAACAGTGTCGACTGTCCATGATGATTTACACCTACAAAAGGAACGAATGGCATGTCGTACTTATTAGTGAGATAAGTGGTGTCAAATGAAACAACATCACCAAACTCCTTATACGCCTGCCTACACCGATTATCTACCCAAAACACATTTCTCAACCGCGACTCCTCATCCAAATCAATATCAAAATAAAATCCCGAGCATTGTGCTTACATCTTGGAAAAGTAAGATTGAATTGCTGTAGCATCTCCTTCTCCAAGTTTTAATCGCCTCACGCGTTCTATGTAGTTCCGGCAATCCTTTTCAATACAAGACATGTTCTCATAACCTCCAGCTTCTACAACTGCAGAGTTGTAACTTTTGTGAAGCGCAATTCCTGCCAAATCATTCACCTGAAGCTTTCGTTTCATAGCTGCGCTCAATTGTCTGTTGCATCGATATAATCAAGATTTAGAATGACTTGTATCATGATTGTGTTCTAGGTTTACTGCATTAATTCTCCAATTTCCTAGAACATCACAAGATGTAGATATTCTGGCTTTACAACCCAGCTTCACTGTTGGGTGCGGCTTCAAAGAACCACTACTATTACCAATGCTTTCACCTTCACGGCTACATGTCAATGTCAAATATCTTAAAACACCATCGTCCCCTTTTTTGGAATTCCTTTTCTTAACTGGAAAGCCCACAGTGTAAGCATATTTTTTGTAGGAATCATACATATCTTGTTCATTTTTTAACAACATTCTCACCTCGGGTACAATTATGCCATCTCCCGTTGATGTTTCACCGCCAACTTCGTTCATGGACTTCATAATGTTCTCATCCTCTGATGGCCCCAAGACATCGTCTTGCTTGTCTTCAACGTGGTCCATATTTTCTCTTACTGCCAAGAAAAAAAAAAAATTGGTCATGTTCATTTCATTATGTTTTGTTGCAAAGAGAATATCAAACCGAAGCACAAGTTAATAGAGTAGAACAATTACATCCCTATTGCAAAGGTGATGCTGCAACATCAAAAACAGATCTAAATAGATCGTAGGTAACATTAATTTTTTTTTGGAATAATTTATTACGACAATATTAAGTTTACTATCTGTCAATTTTTGTCCTAAATGCCCTCAATTTTTGTCCTAAATGCCCTCAAAAATAGTTGGTGTGGTAGAAATTAGATGACTATTGCATGACAAAGTTATTCATTACAACTTGCAAAAAAATGATATAAATGCTAGTATTTTACAATTTGTGAATAATGGAACATTAAGGGGGTAAAAACGTCTAAAACAAAATTAAGAAGGTAATTAAGACAGAAAAAAGAAGCATGATTTTATTTGTCAATGTAACATTAACTTATTTAGCATAAACTTTTATATGTAATAATGTTTGCATGTAGTTGAAGTAGCTTTTGCACTTCATCAGCCAGCTTAGCCGAATCAGTGACATAAGTACTTGGATTTAGAGTGATTCATGTCTTAATTACTCTTAATGGAATTCATAACATTAACAGTCTACAATTACATGAATTTACATAAACAGCTCCAAAATTTGAGAAAGAAATAACGTAAAGCATAAGGGTGTTCAAAAAAGGTAGGCAGGGAGCCTAATCCTAATCCCCATTCCAAAGAGCAGTAATAATAAAAATGCAAATTGGAAGGCAGAGATTAAATCATCACAAACAAAATGGAAGTAAACCCAATTTATTGTATGAATTAACGGCGAAATGGAAGTAAACCCAAATTATCTTTACTTGCTAAAATGAAATTTATGTTCATTTTAAACTAAATCTTTTGAAGCTTAATTTACAGAGATCAAATCATCCCAAACAAAAATAAAATAATAGTGAATGCATTAAAAAGGATAAACAATGCACTTGCCGGCACCTTCAAATTTCCCACAATACGTCGGTGTTCAAAGAAACATGAAGTGGGAGTGCCAACTGCATTTAAATGCTGGCAGTCTTTGGGTTCTCGACGACGTTGCCAGGCCTTCGAAGCTCCTTGCCGGCACCTTATAATTTCTGGTAATCAGTTGAAAATCGATTTGCAATGGGTTCTTCAATTTTGCCCGACGTGGTGTTAAAAGAAATAGGCGTGCAGTGTTCTTCACTTTAAGAAAGATGCGTGAAGTGTTCTTCAATTTTGCCCAACGATGGTGTTGAAAGAAAGAGGCGTTCAGTGCTCTTCTCTTTTGCTCAACGATGGTGTTGAAAGAAATAGGCGTTCACTGCTCTTCAATTTTTGGCCAATTTCTGTGCTCTTCAATTTTGTCGATTTCCATGTTCTGGGTTTCCCTCCAATACTTGGGTTTTGTGCAAAAGACTTTTGTTTCTTTCTTTATTTGCCTTCCCTTCCCTCCAATTTGCTCCACAATTAGTCGGCCACGTCATTTTTTTTTAAAATCCTATTTTCTAGTATGTCTTTATCCCCTGTCCAAGTAGAATTATTTTTCCCAAAAAGCCCTCCCCCATTGCTAAACCTATCCTTGCACTTTCTCTCTCCGTCTCCTATTGCATTCCCAACTCGTCTTCTCCCTCCATCGCCGTCATCTACATGGCCTACCATTTCGGCACGTACATCTTCAATGGCTGCAGTTCATGTACATCTTCCTCCGCGTCGCACTTGTCCTCCGGCAACCTCATCGACGAGGTGAACACCTCTACAATGGCTGACAACGGATCCTTGTGGTTCTACTACCCCGAACACATGGTGAGTATTTTAATCACTCAATCCCAACAGCCCATTTCGCGTGGTCTGATTTTGCGTTACTGTGCATCGATTTCTTCCATCGTGCACAACATTCCATCGTTCTTGTCGATTGTTTCATGTTTGTGTCATTTTAGCAATTGCAATTTCTGTCACCTTGATGTTGGATTCCACTCACGGGCACATACACGAGCACGGTCGGCAGCACAAAGTATTCCACACTTTTTATTAGATGTGATTCCCAACTGGCTGAAATTGCATTACCTCGACTTAGTGCAATTTGTGTTGTTTGTGACACCGTTGTCATGCATTCGTTTCCTACGTGTTCGTTTTGCTGGATTGCGATGATAATGAGATTTTTGCCACTTTCCCATCTGCAGCAATATAGTAGGGGCAGCCTAGATCTTATGATTGTCAATCAACTAGGTTCAATTTCTATTGTATTAAGTTATTTGTTCAATGGCTTGAGCCTCTTTCGATTAACTAACTTTCTATTAAACATTTGGTTAGCTAATCTACAATATTATCATTTGACTTCACATACTCAACAGAGATAACTCCGTATAGAATAGTTGCCTTATGGTATTATGTATATGATGTATATGTCGAGACTTACCCTTCTAATTGTAGATTGATTATCATAATATATACAAATTGTTGGCACATGCTTTGACTACTCAGAATATCCTCTAAGAAGCTGCATAGCCACTTAGCCCATACATCACATTTGTCTAAAGTTATAAACTCAGATTTTATGGTAGATTTGACTATAAATGTTTGTTTAAAGGATTTCCATGATATAGCTAAACTTTCCAATGTAAACATAAATTTACTTGTAGATTTGAGTCTTTTATATCAAATATTCAATTAGCAATCTTTAAATGATTCTTGAATATTTAGCATAGTACAGTCCATAACTAGAGTATATATTAAGTACCTTAGTACTCTTAAAATTCATTTCTAGTGGTTAGCTCTTAGATTGCTTACTGAATTGTATCTATTGGTGTTAGGGATGACAACGGTTCGGTTTCGATTCGGTTCGATCAAAATCATCACCGAACCGTCAAATTTTTTGCCACACCATAACTGCACCATAACCACGTAAATCGGTTCGATTCGGTTCAGTTCGTATCTCGGTTCGACTCGGTTCGGTTAATAACCACGAAAATAAATTATTTTTTATAGGTTCGTCCATCAAATTGATATAAAACAATTTATGAAAAGAGAGTCAATGAAAACAAAAACACAATATTCCAAACGAAAATGCAAATATTATCCCAAATTCCAATTGCAAAATACAAATTTAACAAACAATATTATGAATATAACAATACTAACCTTTTCATTCATTCTTGATTCTTGTGCATAGTAGTTACTTGATTCATACTCAATAATTCAAAAGTTTCAACCTTAAATCATATTCAATCTTCATTCTTCCCCACAACTCTTACTAGTATAGGTCAGCATTCAAAATTGATTCATATATAGTAAATAAGAAATGTAAGTAGAGAATATAACGATACTACATAATTCAAAATATTTTTAACTAAAATTTAAATAAAAAAATGTACATTTTCGTCAACTTCATCCTCACTAAACATTGTCGTCCCTAATAAAAGAATGATTTTTTTTAAGCGGGTAATCAGTTTGATTTTGGTTCGACGGCATAAATATTATACCCGCACCGCTACGAACCGGTTCATTAAAATCAAATATCATATCCGTCCCGTTGCACCATCGGTTCGGTTTTTTCGCCCCATTTGGTTCGGTTAACCGCGATTTTCGATTTTAACGGTACAAATTGTTATCCCTAATTGGTGTTCTAATCATGCCAGAATATCTTTGTTAAGTTTTTCAAGTATTTTTTCACATAATGTGACTAGCTTAGATCAGTGTTGCCAAGTGTAAAATAATTGAATTGTAGGCAAGCTCATCAGAACTTTTTTCTTTTCCTTTTTTTTTTTTGGTCAAAGCAAAAAAATAATAAATAATAAAAAAATTGAAAATCATCTACAGCTCTGAAACTTTTTGTTAGACTAAAATCCCTCTAATTTTTTGTCGCCAAATAGAGAAATCTCATTTTGTATTGAAGGTTTTCAAATAAAAATTATATGTTGTCATTTTTATGACATAAATTAACCAGAATGCACAAATGCTTGTGGTAGCCCTAATATGCACAAAGAGGTATGCCAAAAAAAAACACAATTTATCAATTAATGCAAGTCTCACATAATGTCAATAACTCACTTGATAAATTATATCACAAATCAATAAACAACTTTCAACAATCAAACTTAAGAGTTTTCCACAATTCAAAAATGTAAAGTGGGACAAATAATTCTTAAATTCCAATTTCCAGCAATAGACAATGATTACCCCATACGATAACTTCAAACCTAATGATCAACCTACACGATTGCCTGTTAGTATAGGAATGTAAAACTGATAAACTAATTCACCAAGTGGACCAATATGTCGATCCGTAAATAAGTAGAGATGAGAATTTTAAAGCTTAGAGTCAACTATTCACTTTTAAACTTTCAACAACTACAACAACACAATCAACAAAGCTCAAAAATCAAATGGCCAAGGGAAAAAGGCTCCAAAATCCAGGTATTGCTCGAAATAGAAAGAACACCACCAGCAGGTCTGCAAAACAGGTTGATGAATGTCAAGCCCATACAAGCGACATCTCTTACAGGACCTTGACTTGCTTTATACCAAGGTTCAATGTCAATTTCAGGTTGTGATGACACGTTTGAACCGTAATTTTCATGAATTGCAGCGTCATATTTTTCCTGCAAAACAAATGTAAGTCCCAGTTAATAACTACATACAAGATCCAATGAAAGTATAATCTGTTTCTATTTTATTGTCTGGAAAGTCTCATTTTCCTTTCTTTCGACGGTGTACACATTCGAATAAATGTGAAGCAAGAGGTGTTTTGCCTAATTTATCCTGCTGAAAACAAGCAATCAATTTAATGTTTAGTTTAAAAGATTTTTGATTAGAAATAAATCAAATACCGTCTCTTGAAAGGATTTTGAAGTCAGTAGTCATGATTTTCTAATTACGCTGTGGATTAGAAATTGACAATTATTTCCTGTATAGAAAGTACTGTTACAAATCCAAGAAGAAAATCCCAACATAATAATATAGACGAATTATTTAAATCTATCAATGCTAGGTGCTCTAACTTGCATAAGCTTTTCTTGCAAAATGTTGCAGACACAGCAAATTTCTCTTATTGAGACAGAACATGTTGCTTTTTCAGATAGAGTATGCTGAATATAAACACAGAACATGCAATTTTTTTTATTTTTTTCAACTTGATTTTAGACCGAATATGCTAGTATAAAGACATAACATGCTGAAATAAAAATTGAATATGCTGAACATATAAACATATCCTGTCAAATTGTCAATTATATATGAATTTGCGTCTTATAAGTTAAAAAATTACCATCCACAGCTAATAGATAGTAATTGCAGCAGTGTGCTTAGTGATGGTTCTTGATTATGGGCTTGTTCGGTAGTAATTTTGAGAATTAATTTTTTGACCGTTAGGAGAAAAGTAGGGATCAGCGGTAAGAGAAGTCGTAAAAAATTACGGATGGAATAGTGAAATAACAGTTAAAAAATCAATTTTTTGGAGGTGAAAAATCACTTTCAAACGGGGCCTATATATTCAGTCGGTTATCATAGTCAATTTTAGACTTCTTCTATCCTTCAATGTTCCACTGTTAGTCAATTATCTCATTCGGTACTCTGCACTTAACCAAAGTGGTCTATATCCCTTCCAATTATTTGCATTCCAGGCCCACTATTTTCTTGAGCCTTTTTTCGAGTCAAACAAAATATCTTGCAGTGGATCAGTTGAGGCATTATTCCATGCCTCCTCCACCTCATTATCTTTGTTTTTGCCCATGAGCATTGTTGCTAATGTTGGCACCAACCATTGGTATGAAACAAAAAATGTACGAGGACAATAAGTGTATATAAAAGAAATTTATATTGCTTGAAATCTTTCTCACAACAACTTTTTTGTGTCAATTGACTCCAAACTAAATGGAGGATGAGGTCCATCCAAATAAGCCTTCATGTTTGCATAGAGGTGTCAATAGGTCGAATTGAGTCGAGCTGGTTCGGCCCGTGAAAGCACGAGCTCGGCTCGTCCGAAAATGGGTGAGCTTGGCTCGCGAGCACACGTCGCTTTTTTCTTTTTTTTTTTTGGGAAACAAATAGGTAAATTGAAAAATAAAAAAGTAATTTTAATTTTTAAATCGTGAATTTTTTATATTAAAAAAATTTTATATATAAAAAACTAGGTAAAACATTTAAACCCTCCTCCTTTATCCGGGCTTGGAACCAACTACTTAAATTTAGAGTAGGCAGACTTAAAAATTGTGTTGTTTATTTGTTTGTTCGTGTACAATTTTTTTAAAAAAAATTTAAAACAGCATTAAAAATTATTTTTCAAGCAACGCTGCGCTTCCCCTTACATATAATTTTCGAAGTAAATCCTTTCTAAAAATTGAAAGGGTAATCGAATGCCCTTTCAATTGTCGAAAGTCTTCACTTCGAAAATTACATAGAAGTCTAATTTTTGAAGTGAAAGACTTCTGACAATTGAAAGGGTAATCATTCGATTACCCTTTCAATTTTCAAAAGGAATTTACTTCGAAAATTATATGCAAAGATAAGCACAGCATTGTTCGAGAAAAGAATTTAAAATGTAGACATATAGTAGTAATAGTACTAAGTACTAACAAAAAATTAACTAAATTGGTGGAAAGAAATTTTTTTTTTTTTTTTAACTAAAAGAGATAGAAATAAATAAAAATGAAATCTTTATTTTTTTCTTTTTAAAATAGATAAAATATAAACCCTCATCCTTTATCTGGGTTTGGGACCGGCTACTTAAATTTTCAGTAGGCGGAGTTAAAAATTGTACACGAACAATTTATTGTAGCGTGTACAATTTTTTAAAGAAAATTAAAAGTAACAATAAGAAAAGAAAAGTTTCATCAATATAATTAAATCAAATATCACTTAATTGACGACATGCAATTTTGGCATATTTATCTTGTAGTCGAAAATGAGCGTCCTGTCAATCTTTAACGCACATTAACGATTCTAAAATATTTTCTTTCAGTCTGCTCCTGACCTCGCACAAAACTCTTTTACTTGCACTAAAAGCAAACTCCGAAGCAACAGTGCTAACCAGAGGTGTCAACAAATCTTTTGCAATCACAGATATAACTAGCCAACGTCGTTCATACCTTCGCCAGAATTCAATTACTTCGTATGAACTTTTTTTTAATTGTTTTATCTGTTGGCATATTTTGGTTGAAATAATCAATTAATTCAGCAGGCAATGCACGATGGCTTGAGCCCGTAGATGTTTGATGAGAATGAGATACAGATGTAGACGACATGACAGTGGCAGTAGATGAACACAATGCAGATGAATCATATCTCTACGAATTAATGCCTTGAAATAAATTAAATATTTCTGTATCTTCTTCTTTAATTTCAGCGAAAGGAGTAGGTGCAGATGGTACTCGACTAATATTGGTACTCATTCGGTTCACATATAATTCATACATTTCACATAATGTTTGCACTAAATTTCTATATGTGATAGGTGTATCAAATGTTAAAGCGTTTGAAATTTGATCAATTATATATTTAGTTCCCAATAAATTTTATTGGGGGTCCATCACCCATGTTAAAGGAAATAACATAGGCAAGTCTTTCCAATATTTTTAAAATTTTAATTCCATAGAAATTATAACTTCACTAAAATCAGGGTCATTTTTGTATTTATGAAATGTTCTTGCAATTATATAAAGACATTCAAACACCATACAGCTGGTGGAATAGCAAACGCCCGATAAGATTTTAGTGGTTTCATAAAAAGATGTCAAAAATCTTCTAACTTTCAAAGCTATTTGTCAATCACGTTCAGTCAACATACCATCGTCATCACTTCTAACACATCTATTGTTATAAAAGTCAGCTATTAAATGTTCAAAACATTCACATGACTTCAATAAAAAGTAAGTAGAGTTCCACTTATGACCTACGTCGTTAACAAATGTTTTAGCATTTTGCACTCCTATTTCGGGACAATAATCCTCAAATACTAGTTTTCTACTTGGGGAGATTGTAATATATATTAGTGCGTTCCTAATATTTTGAAGTTCATCGTTTATATGTTTTAAACCATCTTGGACAATCAAATTCAAAATATGACAAATACAACGAATATGAAACAAATATCCACCAAAATCAGGTTGCAGTACCCTATGCAATTTATCGACAACTACTTTATTAACACTAGCATTATCGAAAGTAAATGAACGAATGTTACTTTCGCAATGATATTCTCTAACAATACTAATAATAACATTAAATATATTATTAGCGTTGTAAGGAAACTCAATACTTCTAAAAGCAATAATTTTTTTATGCATGCACCAAAGTGGGTTTATATAATGTGCAGTTGCAGCTATATATGCTCTTTTATTAATCCCTTCCCATATATTCGAAGTTAAAGATATGACACCCCCATATTTTTGCAAATTTATAATTAATTGTTATTTTGTTTCAGTAAAATATTGTATTATATCGGAACGAAGAGTGTTTCGACTTACCCCAACATACCTTGGATGCAAATATTCTTTCACATACGAAACGTAGTGTTGGTTGTCAATTAATGCCAAAGGCAACTCAGCACCAGCAACAAGTTTCACCATTTCGATTCGAGCTCTCTCCTCCGAATACACCTATGTGGATAAGGGTGCAGTAGAACCACCGGCGTCTGGACTGCCAAATTGCAATTGTATTTGACAGCCTGGAATAAATTCGTGTTTGGCCGCACATACTTTGTAATGGCGGTTGAAATGGGTGATACCAATTCCTTTTTGCCATGTCAATTTTTGTTGACAGTATTTACATACCGCTTTGGATTCTGGGACTCCATTGAGGATTTTTCCCATTGAAATCAACTTACAGTGATCCCAACATTTTGCTTGTTTTTCCCCTTTCACTTTCCCCTCGCATCAGGAATGTTTAATTCAACCTCTTCTTCCTGATCGTGTTCCTCTTCGGGAACGTCAACATCATCCAAATTAATTGGATAATTTGGATTACCGTTTACATGATGATGAAGATCAAAATTTGGAATATCTTCAGGTAGGGATAAGTTATTTAGACCTTCAAATTGATTCCGAAATTAACTTTGCGATGTCATAGGCGATTCGTTTCCTCCCACACCGAACAAGTTTTCGACAAATGTGCGTGAATCCATTTGTTTAATTGTAATAAGTAATAACTAATAAATTAATAATTGTATAAATGTAGTAAGAAATGAAAATTGGATGAAATTTCAATAAATATAGTGAGAATTGATATTGTATAAATTGTATATAAAAATTGTACAACTATCAACACAATACAAGAGAGTTGAGAAAAAGAGAATTGAGAGTTGAGAGTGAATTGTAGAAAATTTTGTGGCTAAATGCCACTGGCAGTATTTATAGAAGAAGAAGAGAGAAAATAATTAATTAATTAATTAATGGTCATAAATTTAAAAAAATAAATAAATAAAAATAAATTTTCAGGGACTGAAACAGTCACTTTATAAACAAGTCCACGAGCTGGGCTCGTGTCTCGTTTAATTTGCTCGGCTCGCTGACCGAACTGGCCCGCTTGGCTCGCGCTCGGGCTCGTTACGAGCCTGAGCTGCCTACAAGCTTCATTTTCGCAAGTCACTCGGCCCATTTGCCACCTCTATATTTGCACTTACAACATGCAATGTTGAGGGAGTAATGAATCTGCAATCATAAAAGCACAAGATGACCAAGACAAGAAAACGAAATTAACCTGAAAGGTGAAAAATAAAAGCCTATTGAACATTAAACTAGATTGCAGTAGACCCAAGAGGCAAAATGTAATAACATTAAACCAAATTGCAACAAAGAATGGATTTCTAAAAGGAGGGTCAAAATGTGATAACATTAAACCAAATTGCAACAGAGAATGGACTTCAAAAAGGATAAAATGCAATAACATTAATTCACATTGTAGCAAAAAATATACTTCAAAAAGGATAGTCGCCACCCCACTCTAATGTGATATACATTAAACTATATTGCAGAGATTGAACTCTAAAAAGGATGGCAGAATAAGCAAAATCATACCATGGAACAAAATCAAAACATTCGTCAAAACATAGCCTATTTCATTAACTACAAGATGAACATGACAAACCAAAGTATACATTACATTTCCCACGGTCATTCAGTGAGTTTAGAATAAGTGATACCATTTTGCATCAATTCAAATGATGCACCTCAGCCCCTGTT
>NC_036244.1:9787522-9851567 GCF_002742605.1 Olea europaea var. sylvestris | reverse complement strand
GTCTCCAGCCGTGTCACTTTAGCATTAGTGGTCTCCTATAATTAAAAGGAGTCTTTCCAGATTCATTTGCACGACCATTAGTACAGTGTCTAGGACCCCTTTTCCTACCATCAAGTCCATCACTGTCCTCTGTAGAAAGAGACACATCAGTATCCCCGGATCTAGTCTCGATCCAGTCACTGTCATCTTTATCTTGCAACCTAGTAACCCTAGGTGTGTTACTCCATTTTACTCGACTAGACATCTTTAGTTGAAATTAATTTTGATTTGAGTTTTTAGAAGGATCAAAGGGTTGGAAAGTGCTGAGAATGTTGTAAACTCTACATAAAATGAGCACGCAGGAGGGAAGAATGCGACATATGAGGAAAATTTGAGGGGGCTTTAATTTTGAGGAAGAAATGGAGGATTGAAATTTTTAGAACAATTGGAGAGGAGTAAAAGTTTTGGGAGGGATTTTTGAAAGGTGGCCGAAATTTTGGGAAATGTTGAATTTTGAATATTATTTTTGTTTAATTTTAAGGACTAGATATTCTTATAGGTTATATTTTGCTATTCAATTTTGTGAAGTGCTGAATTTTGGAAAAATAAAATCTTAAATCTTAAATCAAATGTTAAGCCTTTTCAAATAAGTTGAAAATACTAGATAATAAATCAATTACCAAATGGAATTAATTTGAGAAAAACGATTTCTGTATCGAATAATTGTGTATCTTCATAGTTCATAACAACGGTTAAAATTTATTACAACGAAGCAAAAGTTGTTATCTAGTTATGTAATGTAGATTTTTAACTCGGTAGGCATACTTCAACACATCTCAAACATGTAGTTATTGTCATTTCTCACTGAATTCAAATTTTCCTTGAAGTTCACTCCCAATTCCTCAAGGCTCGAAGGAACGTTCGTTGAAGTTTGATTACCCTCTACCCTCTAAGTTATAATTGGACACCAAATTAATTTTTCAGGAGGTGAGTTGTTTTTACGAATGAATAAACGAGAACATTTAATTACTTAGATAATGACAAAAATTAAAAGCTCTAAATTGAATTACGAAATTATTTACTGGTAAATACTTAAAAAAAAGTTATCCAAAAACCAAAAAACGAGTTTTTGGAGCCTTAAATGATGGAATTTGGCTGAACTCTCAAAAAAGGGGATAATCCAATTTTATAATTTTTGTTTTGGCCTTTGTGCTCTTGTAGTAATTGAAAAGGGTGTTTTATACGCTTATTAATGCTTTTAAGCTTAACAACTTATGACTAATTGAGCGAATTTTTACTTAATTAAGTAAAATTATGTGATTTGCTGGTGAAGATCGTCTGACCAGTGTAATTGATGAGAAGAGTGGTGGGTTTGAGCTCACTAGATCGATTCAGGGCACTTGAAGATCATTCGAGTGGAAATCAATCAATTGGAAGAAGTATTTGTGGAAGAACAATTTAAAGTTATTTTGTTGTTGTTTTCAAAAATCAAAATTCATTTTGTGTTTTCTTGTTAGAATTAAATAAACTATCGTGTAATTAAGTAATTATTCATCGTGGGATCAACAACGGAACTTGTTAATCCACTTTATAACTAGTACACGACCTGTACACTTACTGCTTATATTTTTCTTTTTAATGAATACCTATCTGTTGGATGGTATAGAGCCTCACTCACTCCAAAAGCTAACTCAAGAGGTGAGACTTTCCTTCACGCTTATAAATTGAATACCAATTTCATTCACAATTGATGCGGGACAATCTTAACAATCACCCCCTCACACATCAAGTTTTGTGGGCGACCAAACACATATCCTCCGACACATCGGGCCCTGAGGGAGACCAAACCCGTCTCCCCCTCACACAACAGGCTTGTGGGAAACCAAACTCATCTCCCTCTCACACAAACCTGAATCTCCGTGATTGTTGGGTCAGAAATTTGTTGATATACCAGGCTCTAATACCAGTGTTGGGTGTTATTGAAACTCTCTCACTCCAAAAGCTAGGTCAAGAGGTGAAACTTTTTCTCACGCTTATAAATTGAATATCAATCCCATCCACAATCAATGTGGGACAATCTCAACACTATCGTCCAGCAAAATTACAGCTCTGGACCTTTTCTCTATTGAACAAAATAAATTCCAAATAATATTATGGTCAGGTTATCTAATACAAGAGTATAAAACAAATTTCAAACTTTGGAAATTTTGATGTTACCCTCGTGCATCTTCAGCTGAAGTTCTAATAAATGACATGAAAGAGTCGTATAATATTTGATTCAGCTGAAATTCTCACATGTAGTTTCTGTAATTTAAAACCAATAGCAGATTCCACCACTTCATGGACTCTCTAACAACTAATTACTTTCAACACAACATAAATTTTGTCTGCCTGAGTGATCTTAACTTCATTGAAGGAATTGATGGTTTAGTATTAACTAAATTGTATGTCTACAAATCACACCTTATTAAGTCTAGAATTTAGAGGCCACAACTTCAAACTAATGGAGAAACCAACTAAAGATTTAAAGCTTCCAAAGCAAAGGAGATATCAAATAGAATACAAGATTGTCTAATAGAATACTAGTGTCCAACATGAATTCTGGGCAATGAAACATGACAAAATTCAATCTTATTCGACAAATTACAAGCGGCGTCCAATTTAAATATGAAGATAGTAAGTGGAAACAGGTTTGGTTTGGAGATTCTGCTGGTTATTGATGGGCTTCAGCTGTTGTAGTATCTCCAGTTTTAAGTTATTGGTTCATCTTTTGTCCAAGTTACTTAATTTGTCAAATGTAGTTACTAAAAAACATGATTTTACCATAACATGGTGTTCACTAAAAGTGCATGCCGCAAGTGCATGGATCACGTTCAAGTAATAAAGTGGATCTTTTGAATCTGAGTTGTCGAATGTTTAAATTCGATTACACGATCTTAATCAATTTAATTCTAACAATAAAAATACACACAATAAAATTATGATTGTGAAAAAGAACTAGAAATCTACAAAATATAAAAATCTTGGAAATTTTGGAAGCAAACGTGGTTGAGATTTATGGTTTCATCTAACCATCGCCTAGTTAATTTCTCTACAAGCCAATTAACAAATTATTCATTTACGATGTTAGACCCAATCTTTCGATTTTAGTAAATTACCTCTTTCGAGCAAAATTAACCCTAATTGATTGGTTTAACATACTATATCTCTATATCAATTAAAATCAAACAACAACATTAAAACTTTGTGAAAATAACTCAATGGATCACCTATGGATAGGAGTATATCTCTATCCCCTACACAGACCTAGGGTTTCTATTATTTGGTTTAAAATGCACAATATTCTCTCGAACGATGTACAAATCGCTAAACACAATCATTCATTGGCCATATAAATAAAAATATAATAAATATAATAGTAGAAACACAAGGAAACAAGCATTTTAATACTAAATAGAAAATATTGAAATTAATTAAAGCTAGATTGAACTAATACCCCAAATCTCAACATAGTAAACTAGCCCATTTTGTACAAGTGATAAAAAAGGAGAATATTCCATACAATACATTACAAACTGGAAACAACAATGAAGAAAATACAAGAGTGAAAATAAAATCTCTTTTGGATTTTGATTCTTGATAGCTTGATCTTGATTTTTTTCCAAATATTTCTCCTCCAAATGTATTCTTCTTGTGCTCTTAGATTTTGCCCAAAAATTACCAAGAAAAAGAAGAGAAAATAAAGATGAAGAAAGAAAAAGAAAAGAAAGAAAAAATGAAAAGTAAAGTAAAAAGAAATAGAAGAAGACTAGGGTTTTTCTTTCAAAATGAAGAATGAGACAAAAATAATTCAATTTGCCTTTTAAATGACCCAAAAATTGCAAAATGGTCCCCGACAAGAATAAGGTAGCCAAACGGACCCTAGTCGTGGCTGGGGCACTGCAGCCCCACTATAGCGGAGCCACGGCTCTGTCCTTGTGACAGGGCTATGGAGCTACGATGCCACCTAGTTTTTCCCCCATTTTTGCAGCTTAGTCCCTTAGATGATTACAAGTCAAGTTCCTCAACTTTGATTTTGTACAATTTCATCTTCAGATATTGACTTTCATTTCAATTTTGCCTTCCATAAATTGCAACCCTAGGTCTTTGAACTTTTGGCACTTTGCATTTTGATCCCCAACTTCACAATTCGTGTACGCTTTTAGTCACTTTTCACTTCCTTTTACCTCGTTCTATTACCTTGGATGATTTTTACCTACAAAAGTAATAATTACATAATTGTGAATAGAAATTCACTCAATTAATTCATATTTAAGCTTATTTAAGCATTAAATGAGTGTGCAAAAATATATTTATCAAATACCCCCAAACTTAAGTTCTTACTCGTCCCGAGCAAGATTATCAACTATCACAATCATATAAAATAAAATAAAGATCAACAGATTAGATATCTTGCAAAAAATATCAATGGGTATAAAATTGTATAGTCAATTCACAAATATGCTCCAAATAATGCTAGCAAAAATAAATTAAGCTTATCCAATGCTCGATCGGTGTATGTGCGCAAAGTCACTTTTAATCATTATCTGAATTAGGAAAAAGTTTTCAAGATGGAAAAATCTTCAAATTGGCTCCAACTCGACCATTTGTGGTCAAATATTTCCTCTCCTACTCATGAGATTACACTCTTCAAATGGATATTCATTTTTCTTTCCTCGGGTGTAAATCTAAAGGTCGCTAATTAAATCACTCGTTTCTTTTCCCGCTCTTGTTTGGTTGAGCCTAGCTGGCAATATCAATCTCTAGTCATGTGATAATTCTCTACCAGATGAGTGCTTCAACATTCAAGCTTATATTAAGTATTCAAATCCACTAGTTATCTAAACCCAATTATCAAATACAATTGCACATCAATTTTTTTTCTCTTTTTTTTAATAGCCAAAACCCATATTTACCTCACTCCTTTAAACTTTCTTTTTGATCCTTGTAGCGAACTTTAGGTTGATAACTTCTCGGTTGTTTAGGGCAAAGAGTACTGGGTTTGAAGATACCCCTACGGATTTAATAACTTGAGTCAAAAAGAAGTGAGGTCTAAAATTCAACAAGTGCAATAACAATTTTTTTTTTTTTAAGTACAACGAAAATCGGGCTTAGATTCCTAGCATATGGTCATTACCAAACTTATACTTGGCAAGCCACTCCATACAAATATTTTCAACATCTACAGAATCACACACTTCTAGATAATATCCATTATCGGTTTGACCACCCCAAGCTTATCTCACAATTTGGTTAAGTGAAAGAGAAAAGAGTATAAGTTGATATAAATTTTCAAACAATTCACAACCTAGTTCGACCAATTCAAAAATATCTCCATCAATCAAAAAAATTTCCCATCTAGATAACAATTAATTATGACTATTGTGCTCAAAATAATTCAAGGTCTTAAAATGGATAAGCAATTAAAAAAGGTAGGCAACAAATAGCATATTTGGTCATGTATAACTTATGAATCAATAATAATTTCAAATGTCAAGTAATTCTATATGGGCAAGGCTATCTAACATGTCAACACAACATTACCAATTTAAGCATAATCACCCCAAATTTAAATCACACATTGTCCTTAATGTGTAAAGAACAAGATAAAGAGAAGGAGGGATAACGAAACTTCCCCAATTGTAAATTTGTGAAGATGTACCAATGCTCAAATTGGACTTGGGATGCTCTTGATGAACTTGGGCAAGTGACCTCTTTGTACCCCAATTTATTGCCAAATTTGTAAGGAACCATGGATATGTGAGACTTCAAAAATTACCTACAGAAAATGATAGCAAATTAAATAAAAATAAGAAAAATGCATAAAAATAAATAAAAATATTAAAAAAAATTAAAAAGTTAGGTTGCCTCTCAACAAGCGTTTTTTTATAGTCTTTAACTCGACTTTGGCAATTGAATCACGAGCACCTAAAGAAGGCCTCTATCTTTTTGCTTTGTTCTACTCTTCATTTGATCTCTAAAACTCAACATTGCTCATTCTTATATGATATGACTTGCCTTTTTCATCCAACTCAAATTCAACTGTGAAGATTTCTACTTCCTCATCAGGTTTAATAAAAAAAATCAATATATTGACAATCAACTAAGTCAGAAGAATGTAAGTTGATTTTCTCCTCATTCATTGCCACATCCTCGTATAGCTCCGTTGTGATTAATTTTTCATTCTCTTTAAGCTCTTCTTCAATAGTTGATATTTCTTCGGATTGAATGATCGGTCCACCTTCTAACTCCACGGACAATGGGAAGTCTTCTTTCGTATTAAACCCATTGAGTGGATTATACCCACACTTTTGAAATCCATCCCAATATTTATAATCTCCCACTAACATGTCTTCTTCATCCAACTTGACAAGTTTATTGTAATACTTTGCAAGTACCCTCTCGTTTGAAATGGAGGACCATCTCCCGAAAGTTTGGTATCCTCGTCCCAATCATCAAGTGAATCTCCCGCGAGCGTGTAACTATCATCGAAATTGTCGATTGCATGTTTTCAATATTTCAAATATTGTCTAAACCAAAGTAGCTTCAACATTGAGGTATCGACGCACGAAAACAAGCATTGCCCTGTATAATACATCGTTAGACAGATTTCACATCTTGGACCTCCAAGTATAAATTCATAGTCCATGTAGAGATTATCCATTGCAGACCCTATGTTTACCAATATGGGAATAATGCAAATATAACTTAAAGTAGAAGGAGAGAATATCAACACAAGATAAATTAACAATATGAGGGTTAGCTAAAATATACAAAAATAAAAACTATTAAAAAACAAATAAAAAGAAATTGTTAAAACTAAAGTTAACTAAGGTTGTAATCGAAGTAAAGACATTCCCCAACAACGGCGCCAAAACTTGTTCGCTAAAAGAGCATGTCGCAAGTGCATAGGTTGCGTTAAAGCAATAAAGTGGACCTTTTGAGTCCAGGTTGTCGATCCCTTGAGGAATGTTTACATTCGATTACACAACCTTAATCAATTTAATTCTAACAATAAAAATAAACATACAATAAAATTATGATTTTGGAAAAGAAAAAATATGCAAAATAATAAAATATAAAAATCTTGGAAATTTTGAAAACTAACGTGGTTGGGATTTATGGCTTCATTTAATTGCCGCCTAATTAATTTCTCCACACGCCAATTAACAAATTACTCATTGAGGATGTTAGACCTAATCTTCCAATATTAGTCAATTACCTCTCTCGAGCGAAATTAACCCTTATTTACTGATTTAACCTACTATATCTCTATGTCGATTAAAATCAAACAACTGCATTAAATCTTTGTAAAAATAACCCAACGGGTCACCTAGAGATGGGATATATCTCTATCCCCTACACAAACCTAGGGTTTCTACATTTGGTCTAAAATTGACAATATTCACACGAACGATGTACAAATCACTACACACAATCATTTATTGGCCACATAAATGAAAATGCAATAAATATAATAGTAGAAACACAAGGAAACAAGCATTTTAATATTAAATAGCAAACATCGAAATTAATTAAAGCTAGATTAAACTAATATCACAAATCCCAACACATGAAACTAGCCCATTCTATACAAGTGATAAAAAGGAGAATATTCCATACAATACATTGCAAATAGGAAACAATAATAAAGAAAATACAAGAGTGAAGATAACAACCCTTTTGGATTTGGATTCTTGATAGCTTGATCTTGATTTTTCCCAAATATTTCTCCTCCAAATGTATTCTACTTGTCCTCTTAGATTTTGCCCCAAAATTATCAAGAAAAAAGAAGAGGAAACAAAGAAGAAAAAGAAAGAAAAAATGAAAAGGAAAGTAAAAAGAAAGAGAAGAAGGCTAGGGTTTTCTTTCAAGATAAAGAATGAGGCAAAAATGATTCAATTTGTCTTTTAAATGGCCCAAAATCGTGTTTACTTAATTGTAAAATGGTCCCCAACAAGAATGAGGTAGCCAAATCAACCCTAGCCATAGCGCCCTACAAGTGGCGCTACAGCGCCACAGCGTTACCATAGGGACAGAGTCACGGCTGTGGCGCCACTTCCCCTTTTCCACATTTTTGTAGCTTCGTCCCTTAGATAATTGCACATCAAGTTCAAGTCCTCAACTTTGATTTTGTACAATTTGGTCCTTAGCTATTGACTTTCATTTTAATTTTGCCCTCCATAAATTGTAACCCAGGACCTTCAACTTTTGACACTTATGCATTTTGATCCCCAACATCACAATTTTGTATGCTTTTGGTCCCTATTCACTTCCTTTTACCTCGTTTTATTACCTTGGGTGATTTTTACCTACGAAGGCGGTAGTACTACTACCTGCTATGCCTAGTTTTTGGTGCATTTTGTATTACAATTAGTACCACTGGTTAGCCTATCCCTTTTTTTTCCTTTTTTCTTTTTTTTTGTCAAATTGATCCATAATTCTTTTTTTATTTGGAAATAAATCATTCAATTTTATTTTATAGGCATTTTAAAAGTGTAACTAACTCGAAATGATAAGTCATGTCTATCTTCAGTCACACATTCTCAAGATAAAATATTTTACATATGAATTCAAATTTTTTCTTTACTTTTAACCACACATTCTCCCAAAAAATTATTATTTAAAATAATATTTTTACAAAAAAAATGGCCACCAAATATGGGAAAAATTAGATGGCTATTTTAGAACAAATTATAATAAAGATGAGTTACAAAAATAGAAACATGCAAATAAATTTGAAATCAGTATTCTAAATTGCATTTTCCCCAAAATCTATTTTTAATGGAGCCAAAGCTTGGAATATTTAAGTGTTCAAATTTTAGGGGGTTTTCCCCAATAAATGAATAGTAAATAAGTGAACAAAATTAAATTTATTCTATATAAACATTAGGTATGTATTAAGCATTTGATAAAAATATAAATTTCGCATATAATACTCTAAAAACTTTTATAATTTAACATATATTGATCTATGGGATAGTTGAATTCCATCATCAAGACAGACTTGATATTCTATTTCATTAGTCTCACAACAAACTTTTATAAGATATATGATTTTGTATTTCATGGTATAATGAACATTCCAATTAGTTGGAATACAATATAGCAAAAAGATGATATATTTTACTTCTAATATTGTCTATTCAACTTAAGTGGTAGTTCATTTGTTAATAACAGATTCTCAAATTGGAAAAAGAATTAAATTATTAGAAAATACTTTTCAAAATCGAGTAGTGAACACAATCGGCTCAGATCAAGTATCATTCAAGAATCATTAAAAAAGCATACGATCATGTCTCTTTAAGTAACAGCATTAAAGTTTGAGAACCCGCAAAGAATAATTGTAATAAGATATCAAATACTTTAATTTTTTACAACTTTTTTTTTTTAAATTTGATTGTGCCCCACTAACTCAAATTGTCTACGTCTGCCACTGGCCGTAATGTTCAACAACAATTCATAGAGTATAATTGCCTATGCATCATGAGTTATTGCATGGTTCAAGTGTGAAACCTGCAATTTAGAATAATGGATGAGATTAGTCCACCAAGTAAAATTTTCTCAATGTTTTATATAAAAAATACATTTATTTCTTAATCTGAAAACACATTTCTATCTTTGATGAAGTTGCATAGGTGAATATCGTTGTTGATATAACTAGTGATAAGTGCATCTAATAAACTTATTCGGACTTTAACATTGACATTTCATTGTTCTTTTAATAAATTATAGCCTAATCTTGTGTATAGTTCATTTATTAGAAGAAAGGGGCAAAAAATGACGAAAAGGGGTGAAGTCCAAAGTTCGAGGACCAAATTGTAAATATTTAATAGTTTATTCGGACAACAAAATGATAATTGACGATTTCCAAGGTTCGATTGGATGCAATTAGAAGTAAAAAAAAATGAAATATAATCAAAATATTTTCACAAATCAATTTCCAATCACGCAAAGTATGTTCCAAATTTTTAGTTGAAGATTGAGATCTATTTTTGACATAGTAAATGTTCAAATTGGAAAAATTCTATTTCTTGCCCTTTTAATTAGCTTTCCAATACATTTTGAATCGTCTCAATCAGATATTGAAAGAGAAAGTTATGATAAAAATACTGACAATTGTGCAAGGACAAAAACATGAGCACGCGAAGTATTTGACTGACACTCTTTTGAAAATCAATTTGGACGTGATTTTGAACCAATTTTCAACTACTATAAATGTCTAACAATAGAATACATTATAGACACCTCTCACATATCTTTCATGCTCCTAAATTCATAATTTATCACATCAAAGAGAGGCCAAAATCAACACTTTTGGGCACATTTAGAGGCAATTGCTTGATATTCATTAATTGGAGATCAAAACTTGGTTTTTGGGCAACGAGTGGAAGATGCAACTGGAATTTATCACGAAATCATTGAAGAGATTCAAGATTTCGAAATTCATCGTCTTCATCTCCAATTAATCAAAATTCATGTGTTGTTTTACAAATTAATTATGATTTCTTGAACTTTTGTAATGGTAGGTTAATTTTCCAATTGCTAAGACATAGACGAACTTTTATTATGAAGTTTTCAATTTAAATTCAACAATTTGACGACAAATATGTGTT
This sequence comes from Olea europaea var. sylvestris, assembly GCF_002742605.1. NCBI lineage: Eukaryota > Viridiplantae > Streptophyta > Magnoliopsida > Lamiales > Oleaceae > Olea > Olea europaea. The sequence goes on along the minus strand of NC_036244.1, from coordinate 9,840,933 downwards.
TATTATTGGATGATTGTTACAAGATTTGATGACTTCTCAATTACTTGATCACTAATTGGATTGTTTAAAAAATTTATTATTTTTAAAGCATGCTTTTATGCTCGCATATTTTATAGGGATATAGAAAGATTATATGAGAGTATATATTTAATTGAAATTGAGTTATGTTTTTAATTAACTTAGGAATATTGATCAATAGGAATGTGCACATATTGTCATGTTATTTATTTGCATTGAAACGGATTAATAATAGGGATTTACGGTTTTAGTAATATCACATCGAAATTCACAAAAGCTTTACAAATTACTCAATAGATTAGTTAGTTTAATTAGTTAATTTAGCATAAATTCTTCAACAAAATTTGCTATTCGATTAAAGTTGAAATAAATTGATACTAGATTAATTACGTAGTCCTCGTAAGAACACTACTTTATTCATCACTTTATTAGTTGTTCACGATACCGTATACACGCGGAAAATCAAACGGACCAACTAATATTTTTGTACAAGTAGCTCGTGTCCATGTGGGGCATTTCGATATCCTCGTTGATGAATCTGGTAAGCAAGCTGCAGGTTTTGCTGGTAAAATTTGTGCTAATGCAACTTAAGAGATGGTGCGCTGCTGCTGCCATTGCAGAAAATGCTACTACTGCTTATCGAAAAATAGTGCAACCATACCTACTATCTTTTCACAAGAAAGCTTTCTTATCAAGGTACAAACTCTGCGACCCATAGCTTTTTCTCTAATCTTTCTAATAGGATTCTTCCTAATTAAGGTGCAAACTGTACGAAACCATAGCTTTTTCTCTTAGCTTTCTAATATTCTGGTGATTGCAGAATATTCAGCCTTCTTGCAATACGCACAAGCTTTTATCAACCAAGTAACTTCACATGGGGCAAGTCCTTTGTCCATCATCTCTTCATAAAGTTTTCGGGCCTCATCCAACTTGGATTCCCTGAAGAGTTCACTTATCAAAGCACCATATGTAAAACTATCATGGGCACAACCACATTCACCTATCGTCTCGAAAACTTTAATGGCCATTGCATAAATATTCACCACTGTGAATTTTTCTTGCATTTTACCCCCATAGATTTTTCTACTACACTCCATCACTAGATTATTTTTTTTATTATTATTTTTTTTGGTGATAAAAAACAGTCCATGGTTGCCCTCTTCAGTCTTCACCTTTTCCTTTTTTCTTCTCTTTAAACAAGAATATTTACACGAAGTAAGGAATTAAAACGGAGAAGTTTTACAATAATTTTACTACTTGATTCCCAATAGTTCAAAACGAATCCAATTAATTCCCTTTCGAGAAAAGAAAGGAATTTCATATCACCGAAATTAGTTTGTAAACAATCACTTAGGCAATTAATCAAATGGTTCAACAACAAGTAATTTCAATTCACATTAAAAGTCAAACTGTTTCAATTCACAATTTTCATTGATAAGCAATGCTCAATTCTAACTACATTCTTAATTAAAGGTTACGGATTTACCAACTTTCCAAAAAATCAAATTAAGACTTTCCAATCAAGAATTCCAATTATTGAATCCTCAATACTTCAAGAGAGGAATGGCTTGTGTTCAAGGTCAAACCTCATTGCAGTAAACTAATCTCATAAATGGTAAAATCAATCAGATTATTGTAAATGCATTTTGGGCACTTATTCGTGCCATGCCATATTACTAAACTTTTATGTCGTTAATGTATTGAACACTACTTAACTTGGGTTAATTTTCGTTTGGTTCAGTAATGGGCATTTTTCCCAAAAAAAAAAAAAAAAAAACATTGGATGGAAAGTTGGAGATCAAATTCCAAACTTTGGTAATTAAAGGACTTGAATTAAATTAAAGAAGACATTGATTGCACAATTAAAAAGACATTAAGTAAACACAGAAGGATGAACACGAAGAGGATGGAAAAACAAGCAGCAAATAGCAAAAAGAAATTCTGTGAACTAATTCATCAATAATTGAGCAAGAAATTTAAAATTAATTGAATTCCGTCAATTTATTGGTGATGATTTTTAACTTTTATTTGTTTAATTCCAATATTATGAGTATCTAAGTATTTTTTTGCGCTAGGATTACGATGAATCCTGTATCATGGAACTTTAACTCGTGATTTCAATTATTGAATAATTGACATTATTTATTTTTCACTACAATTATATATGCAATGGTTGTATGAGTTTGTGGCATTTTGACCTTCAAAAGATTGAAAATAAGTTAGACATATGGTCAATTGTCTAGAGTCTGATAGAAGAAGGAAGTATACCACCGTATATTATGTGATCTTTAAGTATTCATAAATTTTTAATGCATTTGTTCGCTTAAAATTATACACCGCAAGTACACAGGTCGCGTACAAGTGTATTCGTTATTCTACATATTGAACCGTCTATCCAATTCACTAATTCAAAAGAAAAAAAATAAATTTTATTGAAGAAGATTTCAAAACTGATCTCCCGAGACAACACATTCCCTATTTCATTGCATCTACAACCCTTCAAACAGCATAGATTCTAAGGATGCTAATGATAATCCTTTTTAGGTTGTCTAATAGGTAGGTATTAGTCATAAATAATAGCATTTATTACTTCGGTAAGACAAAATTGAAGGTTTCTATCCTTGCCATCATAAAGATTGCTATCTAATAAATAAATAAACAAAAAGGTTGAACCCCAACCTTGAGGGTTCCACCGCCCCGTCTCTAGAGTTTTGTGAGGGAGGTAAATCGCGGAATGTGCACTGTACCTATAAAGAGTCCAATTCCATGCTCAGGAATCGAACTTTCACACTGTGGCTGCCAGCAAAGCGTGAGATAACCTCACTTCTATCGTTTACACCACTGTACTATGCCCCAGGAGGCAAAGAAAAAAAGATTGCTATCTAGCCACTACGGGGAGGGCACATATCGAGAAAATAGAATAAGCTTATATCTGTCACCTATTATTTTACATTTCACCACATTATTTTTTCTACATTACTTATTTTCAACACATATTCTTCATTAATATAATATTACGCACAAATAAAAAAAATTTAATTTTTTTTCAATCACACATTCTCTATCAATCTACTATTCCATAATATATTTTTCAAAATTAAAGGGGCTCAAACATACCCTAAAATTCAGCTCAAAATCCAAGTGATAAGGGAAAGAAGAGAGGGATTAAGGGGTTTTTTTTTTTTTTTTTTTTTTTTTTTTGAAAAATAGATGTTTATAAAAGAATGAAAATTTTTCGATTTGCGTATAATGCTACCCTTGTTTGAGCCCCATTTTGTAAGAGAAATGAATTTTTAAATAGTGTATTGATGAAAAATGTATGGTTAAAAGATTAAAAAAGTTTTGAATTTACGTGTAATATTATTTTATTGAAGAATGTATGATTGAAATGATATCAAAATGCTGTTTAAGAATGTATTTTTTGAAAAAGAATGAGGCTCAAACAGGGGTACTATTTTATTGAAAACTGTGTCTTTGAAAATAGAGGGGAGAAAATTTTAAATTAAATTGAAGAATTTTAAAGGAGGCCAAACAGGTTAGATACTTCACAATTTCATTTTTCTTTTTCTTTTTCAAAGAAACAAGCCTTGCAAATGCTAAAGGTAGGCCAAAAAAAAAATTAAAATTAAAATTAAAAATTTAAAAAAAAAAAAAAAAAAAAAAATAAAAATTAAAAATTTAAAAAAAAAAAAAAAAACATATATATATAAATTAAAATCGAAAACAAACTTCTAGGGTCTACTTCGCATTTTCTAAACTAGAAAGGTCGTCTATATAAACAAATACTTGAGAACATTGGTCCAAATGACTAAATCCCAATTCAACAAAAACAAATTATTCCACATATAAAGCAACCCAACACGATTCTCAAAGTTTTCTATGTTGATCTTTAGTCCATTACTACATTGCTCATAAACTCTGCATTTTTCAACGGACAAAATGCAGCGAAGATCTAATCTTGAAAGATGATCCCAGAGCCAGGTTTCACTTGTCCTCCGGATTTTTGTCCATTTCTATATCACTGATTCCATTCGATGAACATTCAGGTCTAACCAAAGTTGAACACGACTCTAGCACATGCACATTATCCGGAGGATTGTTGATTTCTCTGTCCAGGTTTGGTTCTTCTGTTGGAGGATCGGCATTCATGGGTGACACAGAATTATCTCCAGCAAGTGTAGATGATGAACTTTGTTGTTCAACTCCCGACTTGTCATATTTAGGAGTCGTATCCAGAGGAGGAGAACCCAAAAGTATTTGGTTTATCTCCTGATCAAACGTTTCTAAAGAAGCAAGATTTGTTCTTGCCTTCAAACTTATTGGTCTGTTAGCTGAATATGCTGCTTCTGCATCTTGGGCATTTTCCATAACTACCTTGCATATCTAAAAAAAAAATGAAAAGCAGATAATAGTCTCCAGTCATCTTATCAGACGAGATTGGTCAAGAAAATATGCAAAGCAAAATGCAATACATCCAACTGCCAATAAGATTGGAAGCATATAATTTACCTCATTATAGAGCCGAGCCATATCCAAGCGATCTGATTCGTTGTCACAAACTACCGAATAAATCCCATCTTGTGCTGCATTTGAAAAGGGAAGAAAGGATTCAGGATTTACCCTGCTAATTTATAGTACAGAAACAACTTGCATAATCCCATGTAACCCCAAAATTTGATGTAAATATCATATATTCATTATATACATAACTGACCTTCACTGAGATCCTGAAGTAAGCAAAACATTTCGATCAATCAATAAAATCTTAGCACGAACGACTACCAATTCATGAGACCAATTAACATTCTAAATGGCCTCTCTAAGAAATAAGCGATTTTTAAACCAAGCCACATGGAACTTCCTGGAACTCATGGAAACTAATTGATTACTAATGATTATATATTCCTCCCCCCAAATTCAACTATAACAACCTTTACAAGGTTGAGAATTCTGCAAATATTTCAAGAAAGCTTCCACGGAAGATGAGTTTCAACTTCCATGTATCTTAAAGGTGGCTTAAGAGACTCAAGAGTGACATATTTAGAAATTGTAACAGAAGAAAATGGATAAGAGAACAGCTCTAAAGGAATTTAGGACTTGTGTTAAATGTGAACACCCTGCAGTAGGGGGTTGTTGCACTAAAAGACGATAGAAGCAACATCTCCTGAAGACGGGCATTCTCAAGAATGTGAAGCAAAACTATTAATAGGTTTCTCAGACTCCAGTTGGAAAGGGTGGTACATATATAGGGTTGAAGGTGAGAAGCTTTAGAATTAGCAAAATTAGGATGCAAACGTCAAGGGCATTTCTCCAAGTCATATAAGAGAATTTTATTGGGAAAAAAGGTACAGCTACATCAAACTATAACAATTGAATAATCACTACTACTCCAGAAAAACTAACAGAGAGATCTAAACTCCAATTAAATTAAAACAAAAGGAAGGTATTTGAGAAATAAAAATTTCTAAGATAAAGACAGACAATTATGTGAGATAAAAAAGTGGGGGAGCATGTTCATGTTTTCCTAGGGGCAAAAGGCACATACGAACCAATTGTACAGACAGGCAAACAAAGAAAACCATGGACGAAAATGGAGAGTTTTCAAAATTCATCCAGTCTAAACCAAACCACAAATCAACACTATAATTGTACTAATCAAAAGGAAGAGAACTAATAAAACAAATAAAACAGAAGTACAACATGAACAATTACTTCACATTCTCACTCTCAACAGTCATCACATAACAAAACATGGAAATTCATACTAAAATAAAGCCCTACACATCAGCTATAATGCATTTCTTCAAGCAATCTTGAACCATGTGGTATTTCTCAAAACTAGTTGTTTATGCACAAGTCGAGGACAAATTCAAAAGTTGATTTTCTCAACTTTTGAATCGACTTGTTATTGTATAGTTGTCAATATTCCAGACAAATTACTTCCAGAAGTAGCTACACTCACAAATCATTTCAACCAGAGGCAACTGATCAATCATTTGGGTATCCAATTCATCAAAATTTGGATTTGGCGTGCCCGCAACCTTCTCCCCGGTTTCATCATCCAGAATTTCATTTGGTTTTTCGTCATCCTGAGACAATCATATTATTTAGAAAATATAGTTGAGTAGAAAAAAACAACATTTTTATTTCAAGAAAAGAAAATAGGAATTATAAAATTACAACGAACACTTCCAATGAAATGCAGTCTAAATAATAACATTCCCCTTGTACTTCAAGCAGAGATTATAGTGAAAGTTGCTTTCAAGTGCATCCATTACAGATGAGGCATGAAAATCGTATCAACTATATTAAGATCTCCCCAAAACTTTTCCACTAATAATATAATTAGAAGAGTTTTTAAAGAACTTACAAAATATCCTTTCTGGTACTCTGCATTAAGTCCCTTCTCTAAAAGCAGCACCCTTTTCTTAACAAACTCAACTAGTTTTCTTTGCATCTCTCTAAAATGATATTGCATGGACTGATCCTGAGAAACTTGTGTAGGAGCTGCAGTATCTGTAGTTCCATGTGCAACGCCTCCTTCAAGACCATTCCCACTATTGGTTCCCTTAGTCTGATTTCCAGGTGCTTCAACATGGCCCAAGTTCAAACTACTTTGTGATTGAGAAAATTCTGGAGAAAGACCATGTGTGTGAGGAACGCCTGAAGCAGAAACTTGAGCCTGAGAAGTCCCTGAAGATGGACATTGCAATTGAGAAGATCCTAAAGCAGAATTCTGTGCATGAAGGGCTCCTGAGACATGAAGATCTAAAAAAGGGAGGTTCAGCTCCTGACAAATCACTTCTTGGATTCTCAAGTCCTTGTCATCAACAATTGCTTGCCATCTTCCATAACCATGCCTACAGTACCAACAAATAAAAGCAAACTAAAATGTTGTAGAAATAGGGCCTGTTTGGCATGGCCTTTTCTTCCTATAGAAGAGCTTCATGATAAAGCTACCTTAATTTTTATTTGGAAAATAATTTTTAATAGAGCTTCCTATTTCAAAAAGTGCTTTTAGAGGAAGTCACATTGGATCAACTTCCTTTAGAAGCTCTTCTAATTAGAAGAAACACTTTCATAAAATTAATCAAATAGGGTCCAAAAGCAACTATTAAGTCTCAAAAACTCCTTTTAGCTTCTCAAAAGTCATGCTAAAACGGGCCCATAATTCATGATATGTTACCAAAAGGTATATTAGATCAAATCTACCATTAGCTGCTTCAAATTTCAACAGATATTATATATCCAAAAGACAATTGAAAGAAAACATACTTGTAATAAATAAATATCTAGTATGCTACCCATGTTTTGTACTGACCGACCCACAATTGAAGCCATACTAAATTGCATCTCAGGATAGGCAGCACTATTATTTTTCTTATATCTTTATAATTTTCACTCCTCGAAAAATAAAAAAATTTATAAGAACAATTCCTATCGCCTGGGGAAGGAAAGTGGGACTGAATTATAAGTGAAAGGACAACATCCAATAGGTATGTGGCCTTTTGAGTGAAAGCCCAAGAATAAAAACATATGGGCTAGGTCCAAAGTGGACAAAATCATACCAAGTGGACTAGAATGTTATAGAAAGGGAGTGTGCACTAGAAACTATCAAATATTATCAAATAAATATATATTCAAGATTCTGAACATAAAACAATTTCCCGTAAAGTTCAGAAAATAATAGGTAAAGTAGTGAGCTGTTCAGCTTCAGAAGTGACTATTCAGTCCCTTTCAACCCCTTCTAAAAGAAAGGTGCTTTCTGCAATCCCTTTCTTTGAGCTTGCCATTCATTGTGTGATCCCCTACTCTCACATTCGAGATTTTTTTTTCATTGTTTAGGCCCATGATGAGATTTCTGCACATTGTAAAGACCTATGAGGTACTCCATGTTAGTGAGATTAAATAAGATTAAAGTGATCGTCGAAGATTACTGCTATATTATTATTATAATTGTACCATATATAGATAGATTACTTTTACCATATTTAGTTATGAGTCTTATGACACTCCACACCTAGATAGTACACCTTCATACTGAATAAGTCCACATCAGGCAGCAACAGACTACCCAGGCTTGCCAAACCAGCCTAGTGTCCTTGAGATACCAACTCTTCAATAGCTCGCACAAATTCCCAGGCATTGCCTAGATACCCAAACAAATGAAGCAGCAAAAAATCATAGCTCAGAGTCACTAGATAAGACGCTACGGCCTACATTATCTCCCGCTTCTCATGTTATCAGCCCTCGAATTGCCTTCCCAGCTGTAGTTAATAAAAACATGCAAGTTTTTTAGAGGTAACTTTCCCATATCTTTTTCCAAGGGAAAGACACATTCTGCCACCCTAATAGTAATAGATAGAAAGATTAAATGAGAGTACAGGCCTCCCCTTATTCCCTTCTAAATCAAGCAGTCCTTGGCAGGGACTGTCAACACTACAGAGCTCAGCAAGCAACTGCTGGTACTCCAGTTCCAAATTCTGCCAATTCTTCTGAACATCACATCTCAAACAAATTGATTTCCTTACACCACAGCAACCTCTATAAAATTTTATTTATTGTATTTTTTATTTTTTCTCTCTAGATGCTTGAATAGGTGAGGGAAGGTGATGCCGGATGTAATAGGAGAATTATAAGAGAAGGGGAAAAGAAAGAGAAGAGAAGAAAGGAGGGGGAAGGAGAGAAGAAGAGGGGGAGGGGGAAGAGGAAGAGGAAATAGGGGAGAAAATATCAAATTTTATCCATTCAAAAGTTGATTTATTACAACGTAAAAGACCCTTTTATATAGGGTTTAAAATAGTGTTAATTTAAGTAGTAAATTATTCTGTTATCAACGAAATCAACATTTATTATGTTTCCTAGAATAAATATCAAAATTGGAAACTAAATATCATAATATCTCTTTAATATTTCATCATTTCTCCCCGACTGGGAGAACTCGACTCCGACAAGGTAGATTGGAACTTCATACTCCAAGGAGGCCTATTTCCTCTTCCTCTTCCCCTTCTTCTTCTCTCCTCCCCCTTCCTCTCTCTTTTTCTCTTCCTTTTCTTTTCTTTTCTTTTTTCTTTTTTTTTCCTTTTTTTTTTTTTTTTTTTTTTTTTTTTTTTTTTTTTTTTTTTTTTTTTTTTTTTTTGTGTGTGTACTCAAATCAAACAAATCAAAATACAAACTGAAGGCTGAGGCTCAAACCAAGTGAATAATAGCTGAAAACAAAGGCCCAAACAGAGAACATAAGTTGTAGACTGCTACTGGATGCGTCTGCATCGGTAGTCTTCATGGCGGGAAGCTGGGCATTGATTGTGGTTGCCGGCGAGAGTTGGGATGATGGTACTGACATGGGTTTGTTGACTGGCAAGGGGATAATGCTGGAGTGTTGTGGTATGGATTTGGTAGAGTTTATAATGGAGGGATTGTATGTGGGGTTATAGTTCAGGGAATGGAATTGGGGAAGAGAAAGGCATCAGCTACTGGAATGTTTCTGGTGTTGATTCGATCGATGGTGGAAGTGACGATTGAGGTGGATTGCCAGCAAGATTGCAGCAGCCGGTAGCGCTTGCTGCTTTAGGAAGCTGATGGATTGGTTTGGGTTTGAATTATGGGCCTCAGTTGGGTGGATTTTGTTGTTCAGGTGGGCTGATGCATGGGTAACGATGTGGGCTTGTGGTCTAATAGAGTTTGGAAAATAGTCCCTGGAATATGGGATGTTAAGTGGGCTGGAATGTGTGTGATGGGCTTGGGCAATGGGTGTAAAAAGTGGGTTGGTAGTTTGGGTTGAGTGTTAGGGGATGTATATATCTGTGATGCTCCAACTCGCCATTCCGTGTCGACCTGACGCGATACGAATGCGGGATATGGGGTGGACACAGCAAAAATCAGCCGGACACGGCAACCTAGAAGGCTGAAAACGACTGCGCCACCAGAAAAAATTGGGTCGCGTGCTCGCCTACACTGGAGAACGGAATCGAGAAGGACCCTTGCAGGGATAGGTGTGGGACTTGAATACAAATCCTGCTTCCTACTCGGATTTTACAACCCATTCGTCCTCTTTGCTTGATGGGAAGAACGGCTGTGAAATGAGGTGAGGGGAGAGAGAAATAGGGTTTTAATAGAGGATTTGGGTCAGACTAATAAAATGGGCATAAGATGTGGAGTCTAATAAACAATAAATAGCTTTTCATACAAGATTAGGGTTAAGTTTTCCTAGGTACTGTTTGGACTCAAGTAAGAGGCCCAATTTTACAAAAAGAAGCCCCAAACCTTGGCCACTATTCAGAAAATACAGAATCTTAGAAAAAAAATAAAAATAAAAATTTAAAGTATTTTTCATGGTATCTATGAATTAAAAATAAAAAATAAAAAATAATTAAAGGAGAATTGAAATTTGAAAAACGTACCCACGTACCCGTATCCAAAATTTTGACTCTTTTTATCCATGTCCCCATATCCTAAATTTTAAAAAATGAAATATTCGACACTTAAATATGTACCCATACCCAAATCAGAGCATCATAGGTATATATAAGCTATGGTTTTTCTATGAAGTGGTCAACTGTGTGGTATTGAGTTGGGACTAAAAAATTTAGCCACGGAGGTTTCCACTACAGCAGTGAGAAGAATGCAGCAAAGGAATATTTTTTTTTTTTTAAAGCCAAAAATCTGGGGCGTGAACAGTACGTATGAACAATAGACTCTCTTTTTTGGGCTGCTAACCAAGGCTGAAATTTGGGTGGTTGAGAGCAGTTTTTATAGGCTGAAATTTTGAAGAGAATTTTGTTTGGCCAAAGGAGATGACTTGCTCTGATACCATATTGACGCCGGATGTAATAGGAGAATTATAAGAGAAGGGGAAAAAGAAGAGAAGAAGAGAAAGGAGGGGTAAGAAAGAAGAAGAGGGGGAAGAGGAAATAGGAGAGAAAATATCAAATTTTATTCATTCAAAAGTTGATTTATTACCACACAAAAGACCCCTTTATATAGGGTTTTAAGTAGTGTCAATTTAAGCAGGAAATTATTCTAAAATCAACGAAATCAAAACACACTTATTATGTTTCCTAGAATAAACATCAAAATTGGAAAATAAATATCATAATATCTCTTTAATATTGCATCAGATGGCATCCTTAAGGACCTATTCTCATAAATATCCAACTAAATACTAACTCTCTGACATTCCAAACCTTTTGCCCAGTGAATATACACTCCAGTTCCTTTTGAATTGTTATGAAACTTCAATTAAATAACAAAGAGTAGAAGTAGGAACAGGAAGGGAACATACTTCAATACTGCTTGTAGCAGCACCTTATCATGATCCTCCTTCCAAAATCTTAAAGATTTCAATGCCGGATAACGGGATATAATGTCATCTGCAAAAAGGGTAGAACTCACCACCAATGAAGCTCTCACCTGTGAAAAGACAGACAGTCTAATAAATTCAGGACGTAAGGGGATGAAATATTTAATCCACTCAAAAGTTCTATTTAAGGAACAAACATGGCTACACATGCCTCCAACCCAGTAGCATGCATATTCAGGTTCGAGAAGGAAAGTAATAAAAGTTAGCTTTCATCTTCATAAACAAGAATTGAGATATTGAAAGATTGAACAGGTAACTATATTTCTAGAAAAACAAAATACCAAATATTCTAAGACAGAGATTTGAGGCATCTCACTGCAGGATATCGAACTTACTTTGTCCCTGATAAGAAGTAAGACAGCTGTCCTAACAAGTACATCCTGTATACTAAGTCCCTCTTTGGGAACACCATCTGCACCCACAAGAAGTTATGCAATCACTAATCTATTTTTGAACCACTAAGAAATCATAGAAGAATCAGCACATGGCCGAGGAAACTTTAGAATAAAAGTAATCACCTGAGAATGTTGGTGAATCGGTTATATCTTCAGCTATGTGTGACATGAAAAGCCTCCCATAACTGATTACATAGAATCACAACAATTTAGAACAGATCTCTGATGCAAGTGACCACATGCTCATCTACAATGAATTTTATTGACCACCATGATTCAAAAATTTCAGGTGGTTACAATTAATGCTGAGCTAAATCATGCCTTTACATGTAATTTAGAAGATCAGTGTTAGTGATAAATTCATGCATGCATGGAGGAAGCACACAACACAAAAGACTAAACTTTCAGAGTACTAGTTGGATTAGCTAGTTTGGGACTGATTTGGTGTGCTACCATGTAACAAATCTCTAAAGTAATGACAAGAAAGTGTGGATGAGGTCCTATTTTTTTGAAATAGATTCAAAACGAAAAATGACTTAACTTGCTGAAAAAGAATCCAATGTAAAATCAATCGCCCTACAGTTTTTCTGGTGGACTGAAGTATCAAGCTTATGTGCCAGAAAATCTCATCCAAGTGCAGCAGACCTTCAGGCTGACGTACTTTTGTGCCAGTCAAAATTTGAATGTTATTTCACTTTGGATGCACAGCCATTAATTGTAAGTTTTTTGTTTTGGTCTCAGTAGGTATCTAGAATGCTTGGAATATATTGTGATTTCAGGTAAATGGAATATTTTCCTTTTCAGATGTCTTAAAAACACTTCGCAAATATTAAACAATATCAGAAGTTTCATTCTCTGGAAATCCTCACAGTTCACTGAGCCTTCAGTTGATCCTCCTCTTGAGGGAGTTCGAAACTCTATACACAAACACATAAAGCTCAGCCTTATTCTCAATAACCTTAAATTCTGCTACATGAATACTCTTTTCAACTACATCAATCCAACTGACATCTACAAAAAGTTCAACAAAATCAGACATTTTGCAACCACATCAAGTTGGACCCTCTCTCTGGAACTTGATCTTTGGGATCCATTGCTCTTTCAAATTGAGCTCCTTTAGGTCTACACACACCTCATTCTGAATGTCAGTGCCCAACAAGTGTCAGACACACTAGGCGGCGTGTAATTCTTTTAAATATCAAAACATGTCAACCACTTGCTGCCGATATGCCAAATCTAAAAAAATACGAAGAAGTTTCCACGAATCTAACATCCACTAAGAGATGGAGAGAGACAGAGACTAGGTGGATGGAAAAATGGAGTTGGGGATGATGGTCCGATGAAAAAACTGAATTTGTGAGTTTGTATGATGAGACTCGCAGAAAGAAAAATGGGAGGTGGCTGAGTCTGGAGAGGGGAAGCGAAATGCATAATTACATATTTAAAGCTGGGTACATGGTACTTTTGTCTTGAACGCCTTCAAGTTTTGGCCCATTAATTGCAGCACATATACATACATTCTCATACACAGTAGGCCCATTAATTTGCACTTCTCTTTCTCAAGTTATTCATATACATCTTCAGAACATCTCTTTTGCCAACTCTAAATAAAACTCTTCCACAAATTTTTTTGGAGCATTACGTTTCTATTTCTCTTTCTGGTTATACTTTCACAGAAAATGATAATGGGTATTACTTTTAATGAGAAACAAATATTAAGGAAATAATAAAATAGTTTACTACTAATTTAATCAATGTGTCTATGTCCTACTTTTCTACAAAATCACATGTAAGCGTGTTAGAGTTGTGTTTCCATGTTCATCCTTAAACAAGCACATTGATTAGGTAGCTGCTTCTAAATCATGTATCAAAAATCCAATTTGAATATGTACTTCATGAACCTATATACTCTCCGATAAACACAAACTACAGCAATCACAAAATCCAATCTCGACGTCACGTACAAATTTATACTTGGAAGATGAGGTTAAAAGCCAAACAAAGTAATTGGAAACATAGCAGAGATGGACACATAATTTTCAAGTCGAAATGATTTAAAAATAAAAAATAATAATAAATAAAAAAAAATGATGAGATCGCAGCTTCTAAAAGCATGCAAATGACAATTGCAAAGAATGAGTCTCAGATGTTTTTATGAGTGTAGCTAATTGGAAAAAACGTGAAGAGAAAATCACATACTCTGTAATCTCTTCGTAAGTCTTCTGTTTTAGACGAGGTGTAAACTGTGCCCAATCAAAGTCCCCTAAGCCAAACCTATAAAACAATTGAGATGGCTTATATCATTCTCTGCAAAAGAGAGAATTTTTAGATGCACATCTGTGTCACAGAGTGAAGACACAAGGGTGAGAATAAAAACAAGAGGGAGGGAGGGAGGGTATGAAAAGAGATGCGGGGATGAAATGCAATAAACTAAAATAAAACTGCAACCTCATCAAAATTTGCACAAATGCAGCCCTTTGTCTTTGATTAAATCCCAATACTCTAAAGGATCTTCCTTCACCTTCCATCAAAGGAAGTGGTCCTGAAGTCTCTGCTGATAAAAATTAAGAAAATGGAGCAACAGTTAGATGTTATTACCTTATTCATGAAATCAACTAACAAAATTGGTATTGAGCAATACCGCGGATTCTCTTTTTGTAAGGTTTTCTCACTGCTGCAGCTCCAGTTGCAGTTGTTTCACTATCAGTCAACTCAGCTTCATAGTTATCGTCTTCTACATCAGAGCTCACATCTTCCAAACCAGCAAGGTCATCTTCTTCAACAGATACCATCTGTATAAAGTATACATCTTGCTTCGATAAGTGAGAAAAAAAGCCCAAACAAGCAGATGACGCTTGACAAAAATTTAACGCATTTTTCATCCTACACGGAATAGAAAGGTGAAATGCATGAACACGAAATGGTACATTTATCTCCATCCACATCTGATTTGTATCCCTACACTTCAAAAGTTTCAGGTTTATTGGATAAGTGACACCTTAACTTGGGATAAATCAAATTCTTTGGATTACTCTAGCATTCCTCTTATAATTTAGAACTTTGTTTTTTGAGAGGGGACTTCCAAGGTAAGTTGAAAGGGACAAGTCTAACTTGTGCTCAACTTGAGCTACAAGGGATTTATTCCAAGCCAACAGTAAATTTGAAGATCAAGCTGTGGATTGAGTTCCATTTCCATAGTTTACTTTCTGGTTCACATAGCAGTGTTGCACCGTCATCCATCAATGAATTACAAATAGGGTTGAGTTATATTACCAGTCTTATATGGGGTGACAAAACCACCAATAGCAAAGTATTATGACATTAAAGCTACAAAGTATCCCCTACTGAAGTTTCAGCTACCAGTCAAAATGCAACTATCAACTCCTTATTCTCAATATAAACCTGGGACAGTCCAAATATCTTGAAAAAATGAAGCATAAAAATACTGGGGAAATCCAAAATATTCTTCCTTCCCTGCTATGGCTCTCTTCTCCTTTAGGTGCAAATCATCTTCTAATTTCAGATCATCAAAACACCACCGCCTCTCCACCTTATATCATTTGCAGATTCAAAGCAACCACTCACAGTCTGAATCTCAATCTGGGACTGATTGGCTCATAATCCACAGGTCCCAGGATCAAAACCTGGCTCTGACAAGAGTGGCTTCCATACTGTAAATTAACTCTGCCTGAGTTTTCCTTAGCAGCCCCCAAGGTTCGTATTAAAATATAGCCAGTGTACATATTTTTTCACATCTAATTACATTAATCCTTATACATATGCTATCGTTAAAGGACGCTCTATGATTATGTCTCCATTATTATAACGGGAATAGAACTCTGCATGAAGAAAGGGAAGGTTAGAAAAGAAGTCCATCATCTAGCTATCACATTTGTTTTTCTTGTTGATGGTCATATGTATAGAACGAAATTTCTGAATTGGACACAGTATCAAAGCACATATTCCTCTGGGAGGGAGGACTGGAACGAGGGCATAAGGGTTTTTACGACAATCAATAATTCACTTCATTTTCAACTCTTACCTTAAGCATCTAAGCAACCTAGTAACTCCTATAAGGAAAAAATGTCTTGAGCACACCAAAACATACCCGTTTACGGCTTCTTTTTCCCTTGCCCATGTCATTATATTCTTCAATTTTCTGCACTTCGTATTTATCTTGTAAGAATTCCTCCCAGTAGCTTGCTCTATCAGAATTGTTTATCGAGGCTTTATTCTCTTCTGGAGATGCTGATGCTTCCTCTTCCGCTGCCATTTCTGCTTCATCAACATACTCAAAATTTGCTACCTGAGACATACACGTGAATTAAACTTCTTCTAAATAAAGGCCCAACAGTAAAAAAGAACTAAAAGATAATAATACGAAGATAGCCTCCAGCATGAAAAGTGAATAACAGCAGCAAGTCTCATATGTTAAATGCAACAAAATGAGATTTTATTAGTATACTCTGAAATTCGAATATTTGTCAAGTTTTTTGTCCAATATCTCACTACTATATTCATATCATCCATTAAATTCCATAGGATTTAAATTACATTCTGTTACGTGATGCATTTGGCAAAACCTGGTGATAACCACCAATAAAAACAGACAAGATTTCGAGATACCATTTATGTTAGATGCTTTTAACCAAATCTAGTAAGATCCTATGGGATCTTGACCAGAGATCTAAGAGCGTGGGTAAGATTTTAAGTAAGCGAGAAAAGAAAAGGTACCAATCAAATTGGTATCCAAGCAACTATTAGGGGAAATTATTGGCAAATGAGGAAAAGCAATTAGAAGATCAATTGGGAAGGGGCTGAAGAAAGGATAGCAAAGATCCAAATTGAACTGCAGCCCGTTTTAGAGCCAATGAGATCTAAATTTCCAAGATACATGTGACGACCCTGTAGCTAATGAGCTCATGATTGAGAAGTTCGATTTGATGATGAACAGATGGGAAAATCAGGAATTGGGAAGGAGGAATGCTGGCATCAACTCAAGACATTAGCCTCACCAATGCATTTAGAGCTGATTCTGGCGGGCCATTTTACAAATGACTCCAATCTGTAACTAAAACTCACGTGATAAATCCTAATGAACTGGCCGGCACAATGAAAATGGCTAGGGGTGGAAGAAAGAAACCACTTCCTTGCACAGCTTACAGCAGATCCCAAACTGAGGGGAAGGCCAATTATCTAGATAGAGCCCCAATCACCAGCTGCAATCAGATACCAAATTCATTTCATCCTCCATCAATATATCTCCGCCAACCACCTATCAAATGGCTTTCTGATGCAGAACTCCAATCGAAGAGGGAAAGGATGCTATGTTTAAGTTGCCATGAGAAATACTTGGTAGGTCATCTTTGCAAGAATAGAAAGCTACAGGTCTGGGCTGGTGACGAAGACTGGGAAGCATGGCTGAATAGTTGAAGTAGAGGCAGCAAAGGTGAGAAAGTCTCCGAGCTATCGAGTAATTCTCATGTTAGGATAAGCATTAAAAAAACCATGCAAACCCAAGGATTGCTCAACGGTACTGAATGGCCCTCTTTGGTCGCCAAGGCACTTAAAATTTCGTGCAGAAGGGATGCTCGAACACTTCAGGTTTCGGCCACATAAGAAGGGACACTCAGCAAGAAAAAAATAGTCCTTAAACAGGATATCATCGGGAAGGTCATAATATCCCACCTTCAAACCACACAACCTCCTTCGATCCATGAACCCCACTGAATTCCTCCAAAATCACCGGTTGTACAATATTCCAGAACCCTTCAACTCGTCATCAATTTGAAGCTAGCACAATCAAGAAAAGTGTGTTTGCTTCTAATGTGATGATAAGTATTTGATGGGATGCCAATACAAGAATAAAGAGCTGCCAAGTTTTCACGGTCAGGGATGATGTGGACCAGGTAAGATTTTGGGAAGCCGACGAAGGGAACGGCGCAACTACTATGAAAGGTGAATCCATGAGGGTTCTATTGGGATATGTCAAATGCGATTTCTGCCACAAGTTCAACTATGCTCTGTCAATATTTTCAGTATTCTAAGTTCTTGTACCCTCTGGCTCTCTGTGTTGCTATTGAATCCCAATGTGGGTAGGGTTTCAGTGGGGATTATGCTACTGGCTTAAAGTTGGGATCCAAAGAGTTATATCATAAAGGACAACGGAGAAAATCATGGTGATTTAACAATGCAATTACTCATTCACAACATCAATACATCAGCCCCTAACCTTAGGAATCTATTGCTTAACTTGATGATCATACACAAGTAGAGTGTGAACTTTGCCCGCCAAAAATAACATTACAATGGCTTGATAGTTATTCGTGACATGTTGGATAGGCTTTCAAAGATTGAGGCCAATGCATTGCTTCATGAAAATGGTTTTGAGCTCCTTTACTAATCATCTGTGGATCCATTGTTTTCTAGTCCTCTTATGGATTTATTGTCTACCAGAGAGTACTAGTTCAACATGAAAGTGTTCTTGAGCCTTGCACGTCATGAAAAGGGGCATGTGCACAGGGTTGAAAAGTGCGTCTTGAAGTTGATAAACTAAACTTTCAGCTCAAGGAAATGGTGAATTTTGAGGGGAGGCTGATTGATAAGCCTCCATAGGCTTTCACATTTCCTTTACTAATCATCTGTGGATCCATTGTTTTCTAGTCCTCTTATGGATTTATTGTCTACCAGAGAGTACTAGTTCAACATGACAGTGTTCTTGAGCCTTGCACGTCATGAAAAGGGGCATGTGCACAGGGTTGAAAAGTGGGTCTTGAAGTTGATAAACTAAACTTTCAGCTCAAGGAAATGGTGAATTTTGAGGGGAGGCTGATTGATAAGCCTCCATAGGCTTTCACATGGGAAGGACATCTAGGTGGCATAAATGGTTACATTTGGCAAGCAACAGTGCAGAAAAAGTGAAAGGAAGACTCAAAATTGAATAAAGACACCAGCATATATAGATAAAGGAAGGAAAATTCAATCAATGCATCTAAAAATTACGTGTAAAACTGGAGTGAGACAGCTTCTCGAAAGTTAATCATCGAACCCCAACTGCAATTCAATGTGGATCTCCTCCATCCTTTCTTCAATCCTTCCCAATCGATCTCACAATTTATTTTCGTCACTAGCCATAAATTTTAAGAATGGTGGCTCTAATACCAATTTGATAGGTACCTAATTATGTTGCTTTTGGAACAAGAATTAAATGGGATTGAGCATTTTATGATGTAATGAAAATGTACAATTTTTTTATTATGAGCCGCTACTGAATGTAAACCAGTTGTAAATTGGATGAATTTGTAATACTAATGTAAATCCTATGATGGAATGAAAATGTAAGGACTTAGTACTGCTTTCAGGGCAGGCATTTCTCAAGTAAGTTTGTTCAGAGTGGCGACATTTGCATTATCATTCGTTTTTTCATTCTTTGGTTCTTATCAATTGCGAGGAATGAAGCGAAATACCAGGGTACAGCTATGGAGCATCACAGGTTCATATGGCAAGTATTTCAGGCTATTTCCTTTCTTTACATGAGCCGTTTATTTCAGTTCGTGCATTGGCGAGGGAACTTGGATATCATCATTTTATTGGTATTGCTCTCACCCACACCTACCTTCTCCTCGTTTCATGGCACGCTCTAATGGTGGGATCCTACAAAATCAACATTGATGAATGCGTCGGATAATTTTGCTAGTGGTGGTTTCATTTGGATCACTCTAGACGATGTATTTGTACACTTTTCTCTTCCTATGGTGTTTGTCCTATACTCAAGGAGAAGCTATGGGCCATTCTTGATGGGATCCTTATTGAACATTGACTTGGTCCCTCAGCTTATGGACAAAGGCGTATTCTTCTGGTGTCATTCTGTTAGGACTCCACTTAAAGGAACTTAACAATTGAAGAATTTTATTGAATTTGTGGATGGGAAGTACACTGAAATGAAGATAAAGAACGAGATACAACTGCCCCTTTCAACTCTCACTATTGCCTGTCTATTGCTTCTCTTCCTACTGCTATATATAGTCTCTTATGGAGCCACTTGCTTGTAACAGAATCGGTAATGCCCTCCTTCCAGCTGGTTCTTCTTCTTCCTGATCCTTCTAGAATAAGTGAATCAAATGGGAGGCTTATCATCACCCTCGGATTCCAAAGACACCGTGTCCTCAAGGTGGAAATCGGGAAAATGATGGACGATGGATGTCGCAGTTTCCCAAGAAGCCTCAGAATCAGGGAGACCTTTCCATTGGATCAGAACTTCATTCTTAGTAGGGTGCCCTGCTACATAAGGTCGAACTCCCAGGACCTGCTCCAATTCAACTAGCCACTCCAAGGTATCTTGCAGGTGGGGTGGTATCTGTTGGCAAGTTTCATTTGACCCCAGCACCTTCAACTGAGCTATGTGAAAGACGAGGTGACTAGCTACTGTGGGGGACAGCTCTAATAGATATGCCACCATCCCGATACGTTTCAAAACCTTGAATGGGCCAAAGTATCGAGGCCCTAACTTCTCATTAGACTTTTTGGCCAAGGAACGGAGGTGATATGGGCGAAGTTTAACATACACCAAGTCACCTACATTAAATTGGACCTCACGACGAGCAACAAGTTTCATTCTTATCTGAGCACACATGAGGTGAGTTTTAAGTTCTTCTAACAGGGCATCTCGGACACTTAACTGTTGTTCCATGGCAGAGACTTTTGCAGACTGAGATCCAAAGCAGACAAGAGTAGGAGGATCATGTCCATATACAGCATGGAATGGTGTGGTGTTCGTCGAAGCATGAAACGTAGTATTGTATCAATATTCAGCCCAGGGTAACCAATTACTCTAGCTGCGTGGCTTGTCATAAGTAAAACACCTCAAATACGCCTCAATACAGTGGTTCACTACCTCTGTTTGCCCATCAGTATGAGAGTGGTAGGCTGTGCTTCAACGAAGAAAAGTCCCCTGCAATCCAAAAATTTCTGTCCAAAAGTCTTGTCTCGGTCTAACACAATTGAGCGTGGGTCACCATGGAGCTTAATGACTTCTTTCACAAACACGTGCAACCACTGGCGCAGTGAAAGGATGTTTGAGTGGTATAAAATGACCGTACTTGCTTAATCGGTCGACGACAACCAGTATTGAGCAAATCCCCCTGATTTCGGTAACCCTTCAATAAAATCCATGCAAACATCTTCCCAAATTGTTGAGGAATAGGCAGCGGCTGAAGGAGACCTGCTGGAGATAATGCCAGGCTTTTGTTCTATTGACAAACTGGACACTCATCCGCAAATCGCTTAATGTCCTTCATTTCTTTCCAAAACAAATCACTTGTTAGCCGCTTATAAGTGCGAAGAAAACCAGAATGGCCCCCTATTGCGCTGCAATGGAACTCTTTTAAGAGTGGGGAAATCAAGGATGATGAACAAGGAAGCACCGGACGGCCCTTGTACAACAACTAGCCCTGCTCTAACGAATAACAAGGATGAGAGTCTAGTCCTCTTGCAGCTCCTATTTAATTTTTCACAACCGGGGATCGGCATCGACTTGACTCGTCACCAACTGTACATCCACAATTAGTGGAAAGGCAAGAGAAGAGAGTTTAACCTGTGGCGAGACCCTCGACAAGGCGTCTGCAGCTTTATTTTCTAGTCCGGGGCGATAATGAATCTCGAACTCATACCCCAACTTAGTTACCCAACGTTGGATGTCGGCCAGTATTACTCGTTGCTCTAGGAGAGATATTTCAGACTTCGTTAATCAGAGCATACAATGAATTTCTGACCCAAAACATAATGCCTTCATTTCTGGACAGCTAGCATAATGGCCATTAACTCCCTTTCGTAGAATGACTTTAGTTGAGATTTGGCCAACAAAACTAGGCTAAAATAGGCAATGGGCTGCCCCTTTTGCATGAGTACAATACCCAACCCATATCCCGATGCATTAGTTTCGATGATGAATGGCTGAGAAAAATCTAGAAGTGCTAACACTGGAACGGTAACCATAGCTTGCTTCAGTTTTTGAAAAGCAGCCTCCGCTTCGGGTGTCCATCCAAAAGCATCTTTCTTCAACTGTTGTGTAAGCGGCCATGAAATAGTACCATAACCTGCCACGAACCTTCGTTAATACCCAATCAACCCCAAAAATCCTTGGAGCTCCCTCAGGTTTCTAGGGGTCGGCCATTGTACCATAGCTTCAATCTTACTTGGGTCAGCCGCCACCCCTTTTGATGACACCAAATGTCCCAGGTACTCAAGCTGTTGTTGAGCGAACAAGCACTTCTTTGCGTTTGCACTTAATTGGTGAGTTGTTAAGGACGTGAAAACCAATTCCAAATGTTGTTCATGGGCTGCTAAGTCCTTGCTATATATGAGAATATCATCAAAAAATACCAACACTAATTTCCTCAGATTTTTTTTTTAGCACCTGGTTCATCAACGATTGAAAAGTTGCTGGCGCGTCGGCATCACCAGAAATTCATAAATCATAATGCCCCTCATGAGTCCTAAATGTTGTTTTACTTATATCATCCTTCCAAACTCGAATTTGATGGTACCCCGCCTTCAGGTCCAGCTTCGAAAAGATATTTACCCCATGAAGTTCATTCAGTAACTCGTCTATGACAGGAATCGAGAATTTATAAGGGACAATCACCTTGTTCAAAGCTTTGTAATCTACGCAAACCTCCAACTGCCGTCTTTCTTCTTTACCAGTAACACCGGGCTGGAAAACGGGCTAAGTACTGGGTTGAATTATTCCAGCGGCTAGCATTTCCCCCACCAACCTCTCAATTTCATTCTTCTGCACATGAGGATACATGTAGGGTCTCACGTTGATCGATTCTACTCCTTCCTGTAATGTGATCGAATGATCAGTGTCTCGCACTGGGGGCAAGGTTTTTGGTTCCTCGAAGATTTGCCAATGACGCTGCAAGACCTGCATAATCCCAGCGAGCAGCTGACTATTTGTTTCTCATCTTCCTTTGCCGTGAGAGTTCCGAGTTCTACCCAAACCTCTTAGCCTTCATGCTATAGGGCTCTTACCAATGCCTTGAGGGACACATCGGCCTTGTGAAGGAGGGGGTCTCCTTTTAGTGTTGTTGGTGCATTCCCCATATGGAAGCACATGGTCAGGAGTTTCCAGTTGACCTCCATATTCCCCAAAGAACCCACCCACTGCATTCCCAATATTACATTTGTACCACCCAGTTCTAACAGCAAAAATCTTCAACTACGGTTGTCCCTTACACTTCCGGAGTCACCCCTTTACATATCCCTTTTCCCTTCACCAATTCTCATGTACCCATTACTACTCCATAGCTGGTTGTAGTTGTGACCGGAATGCCTAGTTGCTGAACCAATTCTAGGAACAAGAAGTTGTGGGTTACCCTACAGTCAATCAGCACTACTACTCGCGACCTATTGTCCCTCGCAACTTCATGGTCCCCGGTGTAGTTAGTCCAACCACCGAATTCAGGGATAGTTCTACCTTATCCCCTACCTCCAGCAGCTGCTCTTCTACAAAGAGGCCAGCTCCCTCCCCCCGTGAGAGTTCCGAGTTCTACCCAAACCTCTTAGCCTTCATGCTATAGGGCTCTTACCAATGCCTTGAGGGACACATCGGCCTCGTGAAGGAGGGGGTCTCCTTTTAGTGTTGTTGGTGCGTTCCCCATATGGAAGCACATGGTCAGGAGTTTCCAGTTGACCTCCATATTCCCCAAAGTACCCACCCACTGCATTCCCAATATTACATTTGTACCACCCAGTTCTAACAGCAAAAATCTTCAACTACGGTTGTCCCTTACACTTCCGGAATCACCCCTTTACATATCCCTTTTCCCTTCACCAATTCTCATGTACCCATTACCACTCCATAGCTGGTTGTAGTTGTGATCGGAATGCCTAGTTGCTAAACCAATTCTAGGAACAAGAAGTTGTGGGTTACCCTACAGTCAATCAGCACTACTACTCGCGACCTATTGTCCCTCGCAACTTCATGGTCCCCGGTGTAGTTAGTCCAACCATCGAATTCAGGGATAGTTCTACCTTATCCCCTACCTCCAGCAGCTGCTCTTCTACAAAGAGGCCAGCTCCCTCCCACTCTTCACTATAATCTTCATGCACCAGACGACCCGCAATTCATGATTCTTGTAGACATGTCTCGTAGTATATCTATCATCACGCCAGAAACACAACCCTTTCTCCCATTTTGATTGCCACTCTGCATCAATTAGGCGTCTTACCAGAATTTCTCGCTGGGCAGCAGCCGGTCGTTCTCCAACAGTAATTGTTTTAGTGGGGAAAATTCTCGAACCTCCTTAGTTCTAATCGGACTGGGAGTAGATTATGTTTTACGATTTTGGCAGTAGGCTCTTGAATACTTCTAACAACTAGGTTCTTATCTTCAATCCTCTGGGCTATTTCCATAATTGGGCCCGAACCATTTGGGCCTAATAATCTTATCTCAACCCTTATATTTGGCCTCAATCCATTTATGAACGTGCTCTCAAGGACTTCATCCGATACTCCCTTAACGGTGCGGCTAACTGTTCGAACTCGCGACAGAATTCTGCTACGATGCCGCTTTGTCTGATGGCCAAAAAACTCTCGCATAGATTTCCTTCCTAGGTGGACCTACAGCGCAACAGTAATTGCTACCAGGAAAGGATAGGTGATCACGGCTCCGTCCACTGAAACCATGATACTGCATCACCGTCCAAGCTCACTGCCATTGCCCCCAGTTTCTCTCGTTCAATTAACCCATTCACCTCGAAGTATCACTCTATTCGGAACAACCATCCATCCAGATTTTCCCCGCAGAAAACGAGCATTTCCAGTTTTCACACCCGCCGCCAGCGTCCTCTTCTCTATTTTGGGGCATGGTAACAGTGGATTTCCCATAACTCTCCTCCCCTACTCTTCCTGGCCACTTCCCTTTTTCCACAATACAATGATTCTCGATGGACTTCTCTAGTTTGTTATGTTGCATAGCCTTTTCACAACTACTGCTGGTCCCGTCTCCTTCCTTACTTCTGTTCAGATAATTTTTTGGGTTGGAGAGTACCGTCATTGCTCTTCTGGTTTCTTCCATCGATTGCAACATTTTGGCCATGCTCTGGGTCAATTGTTCTATTGATTTTTCCAATCCTAGAAGGCGTTGCATCTCCCCTTCCCACTCCTCCATTTTCCTTTCGATCAGTTCCATCCTATTGTCTACCTTCTTTTGTATCATCAAAATCAACCGCTCTCATATCAATTTGTTAGGACTCCAATTAAAGGAACTTAACAATTGAAGAATTTTATTGAATCTGTGAATGGAAAGTAAACTGAAATGAAGATAAAGAACGAGATACAACTTTCCCTTTCAACTCTCACTATTGCCTGCCTATTGCTTCTCTTCCTACTGCTATATATAGTCTCTTGTGGAGCCACTTGCTTGTAACAGAATCGGTTATGCCTCCTTCCAGCTGGTTCCCCCTTCTTCCTGATCCTTCTAGAATAAGTTAATCTAATGGGAGGCTTATCACATTCATTGCATCACATTTAGCGGAGGTTCGTGGTCTATCCAAGCTATCCTCAAATAGATCAGACACCTAATCTCCTTCGATCGTGACACTGCTCCTATATCTATCGTAAGGGAAAGTAGGTAGCTGACTTACTAACTATAAAGGAAAGGGAGCAATGTTTCTATCAAAAGTGTAGTCTCGTTCACCTACCCCAACAACTTCATGCCATAGCAGTGGATAGGTATATGTCCCCTTCGTTGTATTTATTTATTTTCATTGAAATCATGATAAGGTAATCATAACCCCCCCTCTATCCTTATTTGGTAAATCCTAAAAACACCCCGAGACTGTGATAGTACTTCAATATTTATTAAAATATATATATATATATATATATGGTCAGCTTTCAAGAGGCCACCTCTCAAAAAAAATTTCGAAGACAAATTGATATATCAACTTATGAAAACTTTTGTTAAAATAGCAATTTTAACTGTAATGTCCATTTTAATTTTTTTTTTTTTTAAATGGACATCTTCATCAATGTATTTACAACTTCTCAGCATTTATATCTCCATCTTCTCCACTTATCATGCCAGTGCCCATGTCGCCAAACATTGTCTGCCGACTCAATGGTAAAAAATTTGCTCGACACTACTAGACATGTTCGACGGCCCATCAACATAATTTTTTGCACTCTTCTAGTTTCAATTGATGGAATTGGGTTGATTTGTAGATGTACAAATTCCAAGGAAGATGTGAATCCTACTAAGGAGACTGATGTAGGACACAAGATCCAATATGTAGATCAACAAATGGACTTGCATGAATTTGTAGATCCATATCCATGGAAGATGCATACATATTAGATGGTACAATTTAGAGGGTAAAATCACACACCTTCCTTAGAAGATGTAGATCTACAAATGAACTTGAATGGGTTTAGCACGGATATTATGGTAACTATAGAAATCCGAGAGAAAAGCCCATGGACAAGGGCGAGAAAGATGAAGAATGGTATTTTGGGATATTTTAAGGTGAAAATTTCACCTGTTAATGAAAAATGGCATGTAAGGATAGGAAAAACACATAATTGGTCATGTGATTCTACAACTTAATAATTATTGGCAAGACAAACAACAAAAGAAATGACGTCAGAGAAAATCATGAACCTTAAAAGCCTTCAAAAATCCATCTTCTTCTTCATCTTCCAGCGTAGCCTCTTCGTCTCCAACATGTTCTCGGTTAAGTAATCTAACATTAAAATAACTTCAATTGTGAAACTAAATAAATTGGTTACTATCAAAAAACATAATAGAGGAAAAAAATTACCTATCAATTGCAGCATCGTCATAATGAATCTGTCGTGATTTTCCCGATTCATCAATGTCATCAGCAAATAACTCTTTTGCGCCATATCTTATGATATCATCCAGTTCTTCCTACATCAGAACCAAAACAGCTCAGCAAGAAAAACAATCTACTATCAATCGGGTAAAAAATGATTTCTTTATTCCCAATTTGAAAAGGCTGCTAATTTATTTTTATGAATCGAGGAAATACAAGAAAACTAGCTAAATCACCACATAGCAATAGCCTGGGCAAGGACGTTCATCATGGACACTTGTAAACTGGAGATATCCTTCAAAGATCTAGACCAGAAGTGGCCACGTGTAATGCACTTCAAAGTGCCAAATGTGCACTTGTAAGAAGGGCATACATACCAGTATGCATTGTGATGTGAATAAACAGCTGTGGATTCTCTTGGTTGCTTAGCAGCATTGAACATGTGGTCGAGGTTCAACCCAACCAAAAAAAGCTTTATCCCATAATTATCCTACTTTCCTACTCAGCTCTATTAAGAGTTGTCTCCGCACTCAGACAACACAGGTTCTTAATCCTTTATAATTAACCCACTCTTTGAATTTAGCTGAACCACTTCCTCTCAATTTGCTATTTACACTATTTCCATGATTTCAGGATCGAAGATAATGCTGGATAGGGTGATATCACTGCTTGTAGTATCTCAATTGAGAATTTTAAGAGAGCTCAAGGAAGTGAAAGTTACCCTTTGTAACGAATTTTATGCCTTTTAAGGGAGAATAAAACTAAAAAATTTTGAGAAACAAGATCTGTCAAAGTGAAAATTCGAAGCTCTTTATTAGGTATCATTTATAACATGGGTGGAAAGAAACTTCATGAAGGGCAAATAAAATGAAACGAGTTGAGATACGACATCCGTCAAAGTTAAAATTGGAAGCTCTTTATGAGATATCATTTACAATATGGGTGGAAAGAAACGCAATGAAGCTCGAGGCACTGAACGAAACGTAATACCAATGATGAGGCAAAGTTGAACAAAAGAACAGAAATATCAATCTCACATTGTCCAAAAAATAACCACAAGGATCATTTCCTTGATGCTACAGTGTAGTTCTGAGTGACCAAAAAGGGGAGGGCAGATACAGTACAAGCGCAGGGAGGAGTAGAAAGATGGGGAGGCATTATGCAGAAAGGCATTTTCAATAGATCGTCGATGAAGAGATTTGTCTTTGAGCTTGCTAACTTGGAAGGAGCCAAATTTTCTACTTCAGTGAGTACACATTAATTGGGAGTTTATCCATCAACCTCCGACATCTCTAACCCCTTATTAATTTCTGATATAAAGTTTTTGAAATTCCCGTGACAAAAGATCAACTCATTTGCTCTTACTAAGTTGGCTGTAAAGTGAGTACAGCTTACATTTAAGTGACACAAAAAAATCTTTAAAGCGTGCGTGTCTAATAAAAAGATACATATCCCCATAACCCAAACTTTCAAATCAATATATGTACAACAGTAGAAGTACATATACACCAGAACAACTCCCAAGTTCAATTTCGCTTTATCACATGCACAATGGGTAATCGCCAAAAATACTTCTTGCTTGTCTTGAAGAACTATTTATGAGGTCAAAATCTCATCTCAGTCTAATTCTTGTTCTCTTTACCTTTTCAAGATTTGTTTCAATTTATATATTTCTTATATTTAACTTTATTTTACCATTTCAAGCATTGCATATCTGAGTGCAAAAACAATAATCCTTTCTGTTTATTACACAAGGATTACACAATTTTTCCAAATTCATATTCGTAAACTTTCTGAAAAGACTTGGAGATTGAACTCATGATATCAGGTATATTGAGAAGCAAGGCTGTGTGATAAATATTGGTTCTTCCCAAAATTATCATCATGCAGCCTCTCCCTTCCAGAGGCCTAAATTCATCAGTGACAGCTCAATAGTTGTTGTACAAATCAGGATTAACAGCATAAGTCTCAGAAAGAAGCCAAGTTTCCCTGAATATGCTCTCTTTTCAGGATGTCACCTATTTTTATTTGGTCTAAATTTCCATTTAATTCAATAATCATGCTCGTCTACCTTAAACGTACAAAAAAAATAGTACTTGTATGACAAATAAATTTCCTTTGTTCAAATATTCATAACTGTAATTACACCTTGATGAGATATATTCTCCATACTCAAGTTCTTCAGAGTCAGGTCTCCACAAGGAATGTTCTTGAATCACAATGACAATTGTTGCTGTAACTCAACCTCCTCTTCTCATTATAAATTTCATCTTTCATATCAAAACACCCACAATGTTATTTCACAGCTTTATTGATTATTTCAACACAGTGCTATTCATAATCTATTTACCCCCACTCCGTCAGGTTTCAGAATCCTTGTAGATAAGTTTCTTTATAAATATACATTTACCCGTGTCTCAGTTGCTAGAAACTTCTAATGACTAGAAAACAAATAACCCTAGATATTCATCCCAGACGCTTCATAAGAGATACCAATTATTTCAATTATTTCATGCGTAATGAAAAACAGATCGGCATTGTTGGTGCAATAGGTTGATCCAATTCAAACCAAACTAGGTCTTGAAGTTGATAAACTAAACTTTCAGCTCAAGGAAATGGTGAATTTTGAGGGGAGGCTGATTGATAAGCCTCCATAGGCTTTCACATTGGAAGGACATCTAGGTGGCATAAATGGTTACATTTGGCAAGCAACAGTGCAGAAAAAGTGAAAGGAAGACTCAAAATTGAATAAAGACACCAGCATATATAGATAAAGGAAGGAAAATTCAATCAATGCATCTAAAAATTACGTGTAAAACTGGAGTGAGACAGCTTCTCGAAAGTTAATCATCGAACCCCAACTGCAATTCAATGTGGATCTCCTCCATCCTTTCTTCAATCCTTCCCAATCGATCTCACAATTTATTTTCGTCACTAGCCATAAATTTTAAGAATGGTGGCTCTAATACCAATTTGATAGGTACCTAATTATGTTGCTTTTGGAACAAGAATTAAATGGGATTGAGCATTTTATGATGTAATGAAAATGTACAATTTTTTTATTATGAGCCGCTACTGAATGTAAACCAGTTGTAAATTGGATGAATTTGTAATACTAATGTAAATCCTATGATGGAATGAAAATGTAAGGACTTAGTACTGCTTTCAGGGCAGGCATTTCTCAAGTAAGTTTGTTCAGAGTGGCGACATTTGCATTATCATTCGTTTTTTCATTCTTTGGTTCTTATCAATTGCGAGGAATGAAGCGAAATACCAGGGTACAGCTATGGAGCATCACAGGTTCATATGGCAAGTATTTCAGGCTATTTCCTTTCTTTACATGAGCCGTTTATTTCAGTTCGTGCATTGGCGAGGGAACTTGGATATCATCATTTTATTGGTATTGCTCTCACCCACACCTACCTTCTCCTCGTTTCATGGCACGCTCTAATGGTGGGATCCTACAAAATCAACATTGATGAATGCGTCGGATAATTTTGCTAGTGGTGGTTTCATTTGGATCACTCTAGACGATGTATTTGTACACTTTTCTCTTCCTATGGTGTTTGTCCTATACTCAAGGAGAAGCTATGGGCCATTCTTGATGGGATCCTTATTGAACATTGACTTGGTCCCTCAGCTTATGGACAAAGGCGTATTCTTCTGGTGTCATTCTGTTAGGACTCCACTTAAAGGAACTTAACAATTGAAGAATTTTATTGAATTTGTGGATGGGAAGTACACTGAAATGAAGATAAAGAACGAGATACAACTGCCCCTTTCAACTCTCACTATTGCCTGTCTATTGCTTCTCTTCCTACTGCTATATATAGTCTCTTATGGAGCCACTTGCTTGTAACAGAATCGGTAATGCCCTCCTTCCAGCTGGTTCTTCTTCTTCCTGATCCTTCTAGAATAAGTGAATCAAATGGGAGGCTTATCATCACCCTCGGATTCCAAAGACACCGTGTCCTCAAGGTGGAAATCGGGAAAATGATGGACGATGGATGTCGCAGTTTCCCAAGAAGCCTCAGAATCAGGGAGACCTTTCCATTGGATCAGAACTTCATTCTTAGTAGGGTGCCCTGCTACATAAGGTCGAACTCCCAGGACCTGCTCCAATTCAACTAGCCACTCCAAGGTATCTTGCAGGTGGGGTGGTATCTGTTGGCAAGTTTCATTTGACCCCAGCACCTT
The DNA here is from genome assembly GCF_002742605.1 of Olea europaea var. sylvestris. Classification (NCBI taxonomy): domain Eukaryota; kingdom Viridiplantae; phylum Streptophyta; class Magnoliopsida; order Lamiales; family Oleaceae; genus Olea; species Olea europaea. The sequence continues at coordinate 9,810,127 of NC_036244.1, read as the reverse complement.
CAACTGAGCTATGTGAAAGACGAGGTGACTAGCTACTGTGGGGGACAGCTCTAATAGATATGCTACCATCCCGATACGTTTCAAAACCTTGAATGGGCCAAAGTATCGAGGCCCTAACTTCTCATTAGACTTTTTGGCCAAGGAACGGAGGTGATATGGGCGAAGTTTAACATACACCAAGTCACCTACATTAAATTGGACCTCACGACGAGCAACAAGTTTCATTCTTATCTGAGCACACATGAGGTGAGTTTTAAGTTCTTCTAACAGGGCATCTCGGACACTTAACTGTTGTTCCATGGCAGAGACTTTTGCAGACTGAGATCCAAAGCAGACAAGAGTAGGAGGATCATGTCCATATACAGCATGGAATGGTGTGGTGTTCGTCGAAGCATGAAACGTAGTATTGTATCAATATTCAGCCCAGGGTAACTAATTACTCTAGCTGCGTGGCTTGTCATAAGTAAAACACCTCAAATACGCCTCAATACAGTGGTTCACTACCTCTGTTTGCCCATCAGTATGAGAGTGGTAGGCTGTGCTTCAACGAAGAAAAGTCCCCTGCAATCCAAAAATTTCTGTCCAAAAGTCTTGTCTCGGTCTAACACAATTGAGCGTGGGTCACCATGGAGCTTAATGACTTCTTTCACAAACACGTGCAACCACTGGCGCAGTGAAAGGATGTTTGAGTGGTATAAAATGACCGTACTTGCTTAATCGGTCGACGACAACCAGTATTGAGCAAATCCCCCTGATTTCGGTAACCCTTCAATAAAATCCATGCAAACATCTTCCCAAATTGTTGAGGAATAGGCAGCGGCTGAAGGAGACCTGCTGGAGATAATGCCAGGCTTTTGTTCTATTGACAAACTGGACACTCATCCGCAAATCGCTTAATGTCCTTCATTTCTTTCCAAAACAAATCACTTGTTAGCCGCTTATAAGTGCGAAGAAAACCAGAATGGCCCCCTATTGCGCTGCAATGGAACTCTTTTAAGAGTGGGGAAATCAAGGATGATGAACAAGGAAGCACCGGACGGCCCTTGTACAACAACTAGCCCTGCTCTAACGAATAACAAGGATGAGAGTCTAGTCCTCTTGCAGCTCCTATTTAATTTTTCACAACCGGGGATCGGCATCGACTTGACTCGTCACCAACTGTACATCCACAATTAGTGGAAAGGCAAGAGCAGAGAGTTTAACCTGTGGCGAGACCCTCGACAAGGCGTCTGCAGCTTTATTTTCTAGTCCGGGGCGATAATGAATCTCGAACTCATACCCCAACTTAGTTACCCAACGTTGGATGTCGGCCAGTATTACTCGTTGCTCTAGGAGAGATATTTCAGACTTCGTTAATCAGAGCATACAATGAATTTCTGACCCAAAACATAATGCCTTCATTTCTGGACAGCTAGCATAATGGCCATTAACTCCCTTTCGTAGAATGACTTTAGTTGAGATTTGGCCAACAAAACTAGGCTAAAATAGGCAATGGGCTGCCCCTTTTGCATGAGTACAATACCCAACCCATATCCCGATGCATTAGTTTCGATGATGAATGGCTGAGAAAAATCTAGAAGTGCTAACACTGGAACGGTAACCATAGCTTGCTTCAGTTTTTGAAAAGCAGCCTCCGCTTCGGGTGTCCATCCAAAAGCATCTTTCTTCAACTGTTGTGTAAGCGGCCATGAAATAGTACCATAACCTGCCACGAACCTTCGTTAATACCCAATCAACCCCAAAAATCCTTGGAGCTCCCTCAGGTTTCTAGGGGTCGGCCATTGTACCATAGCTTCAATCTTACTTGGGTCAGCCGCCACCCCTTTTGATGACACCAAATGTCCCAGGTACTCAAGCTGTTGTTGAGCGAACAAGCACTTCTTTGCGTTTGCACTTAATTGGTGAGTTGTTAAGGACGTGAAAACCAATTCCAAATGTTGTTCATGGGCTGCTAAGTCCTTGCTATATATGAGAATATCATCAAAAAATACCAACACTAATTTCCTCAGATTTTTTTTTTAGCACCTGGTTCATCAACGATTGAAAAGTTGCTGGCGCGTCGGCATCACCAGAAATTCATAAATCATAATGCCCCTCATGAGTCCTAAATGTTGTTTTACTTATATCATCCTTCCAAACTCGAATTTGATGGTACCCCGCCTTCAGGTCCAGCTTCGAAAAGATCTTTACCCCATGAAGTTCATTCAGTAACTCGTCTATGACAGGAATCGAGAATTTATAAGGGACAATCACCTTGTTCAAAGCTTTGTAATCTACGCAAACCTCCAACTGCCGTCTTTCTTCTTTACCAGTAACACCGGGCTGGAAAACGGGCTAAGTACTGGGTTGAATTATTCCAGCGGCTAGCATTTCCCCCACCAACCTCTCAATTTCATTCTTCTGCACATGAGGATACCTGTAGGGTCTCACGTTGATCGATTCTACTCCTTCCTGTAATGTGATCGAATGATCAGTGTCTCGCACTGGGGGCAAGGTTTTTGGTTCCTCGAAGATTTGCCAATGACGCTGCAAGACCTGCATAATCCCAGCGAGCAGCTGACTATTTGTTTCTCATCTTCCTTTGCCGTGAGAGTTCCGAGTTCTACCCAAACCTCTTAGCCTTCATGCTATAGGGCTCTTACCAATGCCTTGAGGGACACATCGGCCTCGTGAAGGAGGGGGTCTCCTTTTAGTGTTGTTGGTGCGTTCCCCATATGGAAGCACATGGTCAGGAGTTTCCAGTTGACCTCCATATTCCCCAAAGTACCCACCCACTGCATTCCCAATATTACATTTGTACCACCCAGTTCTAACAGCAAAAATCTTCAACTACGGTTGTCCCTTACACTTCCGGAGTCACCCCTTTACATATCCCTTTTCCCTTCACCAATTCTCATGTACCCATTACTACTCCATAGCTGGTTGTAGTTGTGACCGGAATGCCTAGTTGCTGAACCAATTCTAGGAACAAGAAGTTGTGGGTTACCCTACAGTCAATCAGCACTACTACTCGCGACCTATTGTCCCTCGCAACTTCATGGTCCCCGGTGTAGTTAGTCCAACCATCGAATTCAGGGATAGTTCTACCTTATCCCCTACCTCCAGCAGCTGCTCTTCTACAAAGAGGCCAGCTCCCTCCCACTCTTCACTATAATCTTCATGCACCAGACGACCCGCAATTCATGATTCTTGTAGACATGTCTCGTAGTATATCTATCATCACGCCAGAAACACAACCCTTTCTCCCATTTTGATTGCCACTCTGCATCAATTAGGCGTCTTACCAGAATTTCTCGCTGGGCAGCAGCCGGTCGTTCTCCAACAGTAATTGTTTTAGTGGGGAAAATTCTCGAACCTCCTTAGTTCTGATCGGACTGGGAGTAGATTATGTTTTACGATTTTGGCAGTAGGCTCTTGAATACTTCTAACAACTAGGTTCTTATCTTCAATCCTCTGGGCTATTTCCATAATTGGGCCCGAACCATTTGGGCCTAATAATCTTATCTCAACCCTTATATTTGGCCTCAATCCATTTATGAACGTGCTCTCAAGGACTTCATCCAATACTCCCTTAACGGTGCGGCTAACTGTTCGAACTCGCGACAGAATTCTGCTACGATGCCGCTTTGTCTGATGGCCAAAAAACTCTCGCATAGATTTCCTTCCTAGGTGGACCTACAGCGCAACAGTAATTGCTGCCAGGAAAGGATAGGTGATCACGGCTCCGTCCACTGAAACCATGATACTGCATCACCGTCCAAGCTCACTGCCACTGCCCCCAGTTTCTCTCGTTCAATTAACCCATTCACCTCGAAGTATCACTCTATTCGGAACAACCATCCATCCAGATTTTCCCCGCAGAAAATGAGCATTTCCAGTTTTCACACCCGCCGCCAGCGTCCTCTTCTCTATTTTGGGGCATGGTAACAGTGGATTTCCCATAACTCTCCTCCCCTACTCTTCCTGGCCACTTCCCTTTTTCCACAATACAATGATTCTCCATGGACTTCTCTAGTTTGTTATGTTGCATAGCCTTTTCACAACTACTGCTGGTCCCGTCTCCTTCCTTCTGTTCAGATAATTTTTTGGGTTGGAGAGTACCGTCATTGCTCTTCTGGTTTCTTCCATCGATTGCAACATTTTGGCCATGCTCTGGGTCAATTGTTCTATTGATTTTTCCAATCCTAGAAGGCGTTGCATCTCCCCTTCCCACTCCTCCATTTTCCTTTCGATCAGTTCCATCCTATTGTCTACCTTCTTTTGTATCATCAAAATCAACCGCTCTCATATCAATTTGTTAGGACTCCAATTAAAGGAACTTAACAATTGAAGAATTTTATTGAATCTGTGAATGGAAAGTAAACTGAAATGAAGATAAAGAACGAGATACAACTTTCCCTTTCAACTCTCACTATTGCCTGCCTATTGCTTCTCTTCCTACTGCTATATATAGTCTCTTGTGGAGCCACTTGCTTGTAACAGAATCGGTTATGCCTCCTTCCAGCTGGTTCCCCCTTCTTCCTGATCCTTCTAGAATAAGTTAATCTAATGGGAGGCTTATCACATTCATTGCATCACATTTAGCGGAGGTTCGTGGTCTATCCAAGCTATCCTCAAATAGATCAGACACCTAATCTCCTTCGATCGTGACACTGCTCCTATATCTATCGTAAGGGAAAGTAGGTAGCTGACTTACTAACTATAAAGGAAAGGGAGCAATGTTTCTATCAAAAGTGTAGTCTCGTTCACCTACCCCAACAACTTCATGCCATAGCAGTAGCATCTAAAATGAGAATATTATCCAATGAATGATCAAACCCATAAAATGAGTGGGGGAGAAACAAGGAATAGAATGTTAAACAAGAAAGAAACAAGCTGGTGAAATCAAGTTCTAGCCAGGAACAATCTGCCATCCATTATCTGCAACTTCTTAAATTGGCCGATCCAAGCTCCACTATTCTATTTTACAACATACATCAAGTGCATCATTGGTATTCTATGCCTGAATTCAGCATTTAACCACTCCCAACTCATCAGCAAGCCTATCGTTGACAACCTCATTGTACCTCAATTTGATAGTGGGCCCATGTTAACTTAGTAAATGGAGGTCAAGTTGGTGCCTCGGTCTTCGGAAATTCAAGTTGAAGCATACAACATGCTGCATATCTATAACACCAGGTGTGACAATTTAGCATGTTTGAGCAAACATACCCCCAGTTTGAAACGACTCAACTTCCAAATATGAAGTCAAGCCTGAACAAAAGTTATAGTAGCATAGATAAACAAGTACATGTTTTAATACATGTTTTAAAATAATCCAAGTTCGGTCAGTGACTGAAAATGCACAACCCAAAACAATGCAATGAAAAAGGTAATAGCAAAATTATTATGTAGTTTTAATTTCAAATAATAAAATTTTCATAAAACTCAAACACGAAATATGTCCAACAAATCAAAGATTGGTGGATGAACCTGCATGCAAGAATCCGATCAACAGTAGTCCATTCAGGTCGCAGACCAACATATTCATCCTCAGAGTTGTTCGCCACATCCATTTGACGGTTGAAATTGTTTACTTTCATTCTTAAACGAGGATTGTCCTTGTATGCCTTAACAAAATCTTTTTCTGACACCCTGCAACAAGAAGTACAGCAACATAAAATTAAGAACAAGAGCACTAAACTATATAAAACAAAATGAGAAAAAATAAAAAATTACTCTGTCGCAGTAATGCAGTGACATTTCTACATTTCTTAGTGAAAATGACATTTTCAGGAATGACATCACAAGCAATTACAGGATTATAATATACAGTGGTTATATTAATCTAAATGAAAAGGGCTATATTTCAAAGTTCAACAATTTCAGCAAAAAAAATTGACTTAAACTAATTACATTACCGGTAATTAATTCACAAAGTAAAATATATACACACACACATATATATACGCAAATATATATATACATATATCTATATATATACATATATGTGTGTATATACACACACACACGTATGTGTATATATAGATATATGTATATATATGTATACCAAACTGTTAACAGTGGAGCAATAACCATAGACGGAGGAAGTACTATCAAACTAGCAATTTCAGTTAGAATTTCCATCCAATAGAAAAGGTGGAAAAAAAGGTAATTGTTCCAAATAATTCAGTTCAGATAATTCATAATGGAAAATCTACCATGTGCAGTGGTATGTGTATATATAGATATATGTATATATATGTATACCAAACTGTTAACAGTGGAGCAATAACCATAGACGGAGGAAGTACTATCAAACTAGCAATTTCAGTTAGAATTTCCATCCAATAGAAAAGGTGGAAAAAAAGGTAATTGTTCCAAATAATTCAGTTCAGATAATTCATAATGGAAAATCTACCATGTGCAGTGGAGGTAGGACAGTCCCTTCCACTTCACTAAATATTGTTTCATGAAGGATTGCTCAGAGCCCGGCTTGGATACATCACTCTCATCTGCAGCACAGGAACGTGTCTCGCAGTCAAGTATTTTGTCCATATCATTCAGAGGGCTAACCTGTGAAAATTAGTTGTGAATTATAATAAAATGACACATAATCTCAGTTCCCAATTCTAGATGTATATGAGAAGTTAGTACAAACATACACATTCAGGACACTTCCAGCTGCCAGAAAGAGGAGCTTTCACTGGTGGTTGTAAACACTTGGGATGGTAGGCATAAGTACATGTTTCACAGCTCAATATATTGCCATCCCTCCCACAAGCTTGACATGAACCATCCCTCTATTGACAGAATGAGTTAATATATAAAAATTAATAGACATACCGAACAAATCATAACACAAATTTCCTAGTCCTGAAAGGCATTAAAAAATATTTTGGTGTGCGTGTGTATAGATAAAAATTCACAGAAGAAAATGCTTATTTCAGAAAACAAGAAAAAACGAAATTTGAAATGGCTATACATTATCTGCTATAATGCATCTAAATAGACAAGTGCATCCGCACACCAATATGCTCAAAAAAGTACATGACACGTCGATTAAATTTTTTAAAATTCTTAATTTATATAGTATAAATTTAATTTTGTACTTGTTATTAACTTTTCTTGTTAAAATTTTTTAAATGTGAGTACCTATTTATTATTTAATAATTGCTTTGAACTAAAAAATATTTAATTTTTCTATAAAGAAAAAATTTGCCATGGTTGAGCATTTGAAAAATGTCGGTATCTAACACGTGTCAAGCACGAATACACTACCTCAATGTCCATACAACATAGATTATCAGTCATGGGCAAGACCCTACTATTGAGCTATAGCCCAAGATAAAAGAAGTGGCTGGAATTTAGTGTTGTTTGCATCTTAAATTTAGCCCCCATTTGGTTCTAATTTTTCAAGCCAAAAATTAATTTTTTGACCGTTACTTAACATAGTCAGCCGTCATTTTTAACAACTTCACTCACAGGTGAGACTCACCTTTTAAGGTAACGATTAAAAAATTATTCCCATAATCAGCACCAAATAGGCTCTTAGTCCATTTGGCCTAATTAGCATTCACAATTTATTTTTTCCTTTCCTAGTGTCTCCTCCTCGCCCCTTCTCAATTCCCTCCCCTTCTAGGCTTCTCACATTCTTCTCATGTTCTCTACACTCTTGTGTGTATTTCTAAGCATTCCTAACCTCCAATTTTTTACTTTATGACTTTTAGCTTGTTTGAGATCCATTTTTGAGTTAAAATGTATTTTGAAATAGTGATTTTTTTGAAGAACATATAGTTAAAAAAGAAGAAAATTTTCTAGGTTTACGTGTAAAATTATTTTATGGGAGGACATGTGATTGAAAATTGGTCTTAAAAAAATAAGCATTCGTAAAAATGCAGCCCAAAAGGGTTTATAAATTGTTGAGAAAACATTCCTGATCAAATATTCATCAAGTTTCAGGACTTATTCATAGTTTTCTTTTGAGTTTACAGTTTAATAACACTATTATTTTACACTTCAGCCCCCCCCCCCCCGGGCGCGGAAATTTAATTCTAGTTTTGCTCTTGTTATCAGTTATTGGATCTTTAACTTCTGGTATCTGTCTCAAGAATGATCTAAATGGTAAAGGCTTTGCCAGGCCATTTAGCTCCCCCACCAGAATTGCAATGTTACACTAGGCAAGCCCCAATGCACAAGGTGTAAACTCCAAGATTTGTGCATTGACAATTTAATGATATGAAAATCTTTTCAATAATGGATATAGAAACTATAGAGACCAATTATCAAAAAGGTTGTACCTCAAGGATGCGTATTCACACGTTCGAAACGAATCAAAGAATTCAAAATCAAACAAAGATATGATTTCAGGACGATGAGGTACACAATCCATTGTCATCCTACGAACTAAAATAATCTCTGCTAAGTATGGCTATGAGTTTACCTTCATTTTGACTATGAAAAAAATATAAACAGAACATATTTACCTGAAAATATTTTTACATTTAAAAATTAAATATTTTGTCCACTCAATTTTCACCAGCTCTATAAAACATTCTCAAATCAGTAAAAGAACTAGTATAATGTTATATGCACCACCATCAACACTTCTAACATAGCGCTGGAAGCAGCAAGGCAGAAACAGCTGTAACTAGCAGTGGCATCTTTACATTAATGAATGATATTCACTTTCATCAGATAGCATAAACTAATAATCCCTAGTAAAAGAACTTCCTTTGAAAAGTCAGTCAAGAGCTGCAAAACTGAAAAATCTTCCTTTTACAATATTAATAAAAGAGGCCAACAGCAATAAGCACCCAGAAGAAATAGCATAGATTCTTGATTGTGTTTATAACCACATTTTTGTGAATAATATATTCATCCAACCTTATAAGTACTTTCCATTCTTACAAGTAAAAAAAATATCTAAATATATATTTAGAACAATATTGCTTATGGAAATTTTTAAGCTTCAAATAGGCAATGGCATTTCTGACATAAAAAAGTGCTCTCACAAATCTATACATAAATACAACTGCAAATAAGTCACGCTAAGTCATTCAAACCCAAAAAAATTGCAAAATCCTCCTTTTCAATATTTGCAAAAGGTCTTGGGCCACCGAAATAAGCAACCAAAATAAACAGCATAAAAGGTTGTTTCAATGTGCTTATAAGTACATATTCATGAAACATATGTTTGTCAAATCTTATAAGTACTTCCCATTCTTAGAAGCAAAAAAAATTCAAACATGAAAATACTGTAGAGTTCACCAAACATATATGTAAGTAACAATACTGCTTATTAAAAAACTTCAAATGAGCCAGAGTATTTTTGCCCTTTTAGAGCCCCCACGTGTCTATATAAAAATATAACAGCATATAAGTTAGGTTAAACAAGAAGAAGATGAAATTTACCGCATCAGGCCTCTCAATTTTCTCCTGACGAGAGACGGAATCAGATTTATTCGGAAAAAAGTCAGCCTCGTCGTCCGATTCGTCTATATTGTAAATGGGCCTTCGATCAGATCGAACCCGAAGCCTCTCAACTAAACTTGCCATTTTCTACACTCTTGATCCAGAAAAAGCAAAAGAAAAAAAAATTCCTTCTTTTTCAACCACTCATTTTTTTAAAAAAACTAATCTGCCCATTAATTTTCCCACAAAATGGGGGCCAAACAGGGGCTTAGCCACGTATAATTTATATAAAAATTAAATTTTTAATAAATTTAGGTTGTGTTTGTCACTCATTATTTTGGAATTAATGTTGAAATGTGTAATTAAAAAAAATATTTTTGATTTACGTATAATATTATTTTAATAAAGAATGTGTAGTTGAAAATGAGTACTTTTGAAAAAATAATGAGAAAGAATGAGAGAAAATAAGTGACAGACAAGGGCTTAATAAAATGTGTGGTTAAAAGTAGTAGATGTTATAAATGTATTATGAAAATTAATTGTTAATTTTGATTTAAATTTTAATTCTTTTTGCTAGTTGAATCAAACAAGAGCTTAGTGCATCATAATCAGTATCGAATCTCTCAAATCCGAACGAAATGTTTATGTTAGATTCTAAAAATAAATAAATTAGGAACCGAAATTGAAAACCAATCCGGTCCAAGCTGATTATTGAATCTTAAACTAGAATTATGGATACTCGACCCTAGAATTATGTGAAATAATTTGTATTGTCAGTTCACCATTTTCTTTAAAATATATTATGGGTAGAACTAAAGCTGCATTCGAACTCGAATCGAGGAATCTAGTTCGAATTTTGTTCCAATAATGACATGGACCTAAATAGTTCCATTTATAAAATATCTATAGTATAAAGATTGTTTCGGGTATTAAAATATTTGGAATGTTTGATGTAAAATTTTTTAGAATATATTTTATTAAAAAGTGATATTTTAGAAAAGAATAATGATATGTGGCCCCCACAAATATTGCAACCCTAATCTAGTTGGCACAAGATGATAGACTAAATAAAAAGTGGAATTAAATAAGTTATTTAATTTCGCTTTTTATTTAATGTCACATTAGCACACTTATTTAATTTTGTTTATTATTTAATGTCACATTAGCACACTTATTTAATTTTGTTTATTATTTAATGTCACATTAGCACACTTATTTAATTTTGTTTATTATTTAATGTCACATTAGCACACTTATTTAATTCTGCTTATTACTTAATGTTATATTAGCACCACCTAAACTACTGTAACTCTATTGAGACTAAATGGCATTACTTTTTAAAAAATATGCAATTAAAAGTAAGGAAAAAGTATGAGCATATGTGCAAAATTATTTTATTAAGAGAATGTGTGATTACAAAGTGATTTGTTAAAAAAAATGAATTTTAAAGATTTTGAATCCAGCAGGACTTATCATTACAATTATTTACACCATAGTTATTAAATCCAACCTAACCCTTACTCAAGGCTGGGGTAAAGCTTGACTTGACCACAATAAAAAATAGCCAGCAATTTCTGAAATAATAAGGCAATCAGGTCGACCAAAAACTACTTTTTCTTTCTTTCTTTCTTTCTTTTTTTTTTTTTTTTTTTTTTTTTTTTTTTTTTTTTTTTTTTTGGAAAGATGTGAATTGAACTCATGACCCCAACTTTAAAGAATTTCTGAAATAATAAGGCAATTAGATCGATCGAAAACTACTTTTTTTTTTTTAAAAAAAAAAATCTGGGGAGATGTGAATTGAACTCATGACCCAACTTTAAAGCTGAACGCTAGACGAGTGGAACAAAGAACGATTTTAGGTGCTATAAGTTCACAATTTTCTTGTAAATTAGTTAATTTAAAATATGTTCGTTGCATACCACATATAAGTTGAATAATAAAGGTAAAAAAAAAATTGTGTTATCTGTTATGAAAAGCGAGAAAACAGAAGAAAATAGGAAGAAGTCAATAAACTTGTGTTTGTTTTATTAAGAACCAAAATCCTCTATTTATAGGGCAAAATCAGGTATACAAAGGTGATAATTTATAGGGCTACAAGGGTAAACCCTAATGAACTTTCCTTTTTACATCACTCCTCCTTGAATTGACACCTTATAAAATATCTATCTTATTGAAACATTATTTGGTAAAAACCCAATGGGGCAAAAATACCAACAAAAGGAGTAAAAATAATTTGGAGTAAACCCAATGGTACAAAACTCGATCGAAAGAAAAAGAGTATAGTTATTCTCCCTGATTTCAATTCTTGTATTAATTCATCATTGCCTAGTATGTCACTATCTTCAATATTGCAACTTTGGTGAAATGCCTCATGTTGTCTTGTACAATCTTCAAATAACACTGTCTTCGTAAGGGATACTTTATCATTCTTTGATAACTGTAGTAACATGATAATTCGAAAAATAGCTTTTGTTGATCTATTCAAGAGTCTCATACATATAATGTATTATTTTGACGGTAAATATCTTGCATGTTATAGACATTAATTACACGAAGAATATGCCTTATTAAAACCTCATTAGGAAAAACCTTGTTGGAAAAAATCCTATTGAAGGAAAAAAGAGTACACTATTCTTTTGAATACGCTATAAAAGTTGCCTCATTAAAAACCTTATCAGGAAAACCCAATGGGATAAAACCTTAGTCAAGGGAAAAAGAGTACAACGCGCATTTACTTCCCCTCATAATAATATCACTTGAATTAGGTTTCAGACATATTCAATCATTCCGGAATGGTATCAAAACAATACAAGATAAATTATCCATAATTACATTTATTACAGGCACATCAAATTTCATGTATTATCACACTAACAAGGAAAATACCCGTGATTACATCCACCACATGATAACTAATCTATTTATACAAGTGTTCGCGAAATTCATTATGTAAAAAGTCGTACATATCACATTACGACTTTGCTTTTTCCATTTTCATTTCGCACAAGTATACACCTCTTGGTGTTTGAACTGTATATCCAGAAACTTCTTTCTCTAGTAAGTTCAATTTTACTAAGATCGCATTCATTTTATTTGCCCAATTATTATCTCGATTGATATATTTCAACGAATTTATTTCGATTCTTCGCTATATGATGCAGTACATCATGTGTAAAATTGTTGTCGACGACCTTTTATTCTCTTGTTCGATTATATTTCTTTCTCCATGATAACATAACTTATTGAGATATCTCAGTTTTCAATATATCAAGTACCTAAACCTCTTCTGAGGTTTTATAATATGTTATGTCTAAATACTCATAAGAGTGTATGCCTCCTCAATGAGACCATCCTTGCTAATTACTCCATTTGGAGATTTTTTTTGTATTAGAATTGAATATCATCACGCTTTAGGTGTACCATCAAGTATCATATTAACTAATTGTCCTTTGTGACGTTNGTATTGTATCGATTCTTTCAGCAGTGAAAAAGCTACTTGATGTATATTTAAAAGAATAATTTGTATTGACGAAAGCGAGGAACTTAAAGGAGCATACAGAGAAAAAAATAAATAAATAAATAAATAAAATTTCCTAAACAAGCTCGTTAAAAGCCCATCCACCAGTAGATATTCATATTATCTACCAATAATGTACCATACACAAGTCAAAACGGACAGAATAAAGAAATTGATATAGCGTAGAATTCCTGACAACTCAGGACGAGATAATGCCATTGAACCATAACTTGCAAATTTCACCTGTCATATATGATTACTGTGTCCGCAGTTGCAAGGTTTATGCCTAAACCACCAGCTCTAGTAGATAGGAGAAAACAAAATCTGGATGAATTCTTTGCATTAAACCTATCTATTCGAATTTGTCTTTCTGCTCCACCAACCTTTCCATCTATTCTTTCATAATGCCATTTCTGAGAAACAAAAGAGAGTATCAGATCACATTTCCAGAAACCTTTTTCGCATATGTAAATTTAAGTAAATAAAAATAATTCACCATTCATACCCTACGACTACAATAGTCTTCTAATAGATCCAACATATGCTGAAATTGAGTATATATCAGAACTCTGTGGCCCTGCTCTTTAAGTTTGACCATCATCTTGTCCAAAAGTTGTAATTTTCCAGAGGATTCCAGCAGTTGCCTGCCACATATATATTTATCAGAATTAGCAGTAGTAACTATAAAAAAGTGAGACAAAAACAAGTTTGAATAATTGAATCTAAAAGCAACAAGTCCATCTTCCCATCTTTTAAGATGAAGTCCATCGAGACAAGGCTCAAGGTACAGCACCTCACAACTTCAACAAGCATTCCAGTAATTCCCATATGTATTCTCATTTTTAGATAAGCAAACCCATTTTCTAATCCATCAACAATAAATATGAAAACTTTGAAGTCAAATGAACATATTACTTGTCAAACTCATTATTGTCCTCTGGTTCAACACCTTCCAGCATAAAGGGGTGACAACAGAGCTTGCGCAGTTCCATGACCACATTTATAAGGGAAATCTAAGAATCAACAAAGTTCAAGTAGATTAGAAGTTTATGTATAATAAGATGACAGGTTTCATTATAACGTACTAAGAATTACATACAAGAACATGTAGACTCACCTGGGCACCACCTTTGCGAGTTAGTGTCTCATAGTTACGAGTCAAAATTGCTTTGTAATATTCCTTCTGCTTACTGCTCAATTCTACACGCAAAATTAGTTCCTTTTTAGGTGGTAGCTCTTTCATGACGTCTTTCTTCACTCCTATAATTAGAAAGGGAAAATGATTCACAGCTAAAACAATTCAAAGCAACACAAAAGAATATTAGAGATTACCAAACCCTTGTACATCTGTCAACTTATCAAAAACCTTGGGTAAATAAGGCCTACCAAAGAACATAGAAATGACAATACTTCCAAAGCTAAGAATAGAACTACGAATGATAATCATCTCATTTGGATTTATATAAGACAGAAAGTAGCTTTATAAGTAAGCTAAAGAAAGTTGATGTCATGGGGGAAAGGGTACCAATAACAGAAGTTACAGATTAAAACTACCAACTCAAAATCACAAGTTTTAGAAACATACTTCTAAGGAGATGTGGTGCCAACATTTTATGAAGCCTCAAGATCTGCTCCTCTTGATTGATATCCTTGAATTCCTCCTGGAACTCCTCTAAACTTCCGAACTGCCATATAAAGGAAATGGCAATTATAACATTGTGGTTCAGATATTTCAGAATTTTTTTCCATAAAGTAGCTTCAAAAAAGTAGCACGACACTGACCTTCCCAGCATCAAGGAAATGCATAAGCATGAAAAGTTCATCCAAGTTGTTCTGGAATGCAGGAGGCCTATGGTTATTGAAGTACAGAACTAAATAGAACTACGAAGTAATTAATGCTAATCAGCTGGCATACAGTAAATGATGCATTCAGGAAGGTTATGCCAAAGATAGGGGAAATCCTCCCCAAAGAGAAGTAAAATAACATCAAATGTTAATTAGTTAGACAGGCTAAACAATTCAGATGCTGTAGCACAGTAGTAACACTAACATGGATATAGAAAGAAGCAAAGTTTCAAAACTGTTTAGCCAAAAATATAAGATGGATTGATATGCGTAAGTAAGAGCAATATCAAACTGAAGTTGAACAATTTTGTTGTCACTCGAGAGTGATATATAAGCCCCTGTTTGGCTCAAATTTTAGCCTTTGTTTGTCAACCATTATACCACGTTATGTTTTCTACAGTACTCGTTTTCAACCACACATTCTTTATTAAAATAACATTACACGTAAATAAATAAAAAAATTCCTTCTTTTTTAACCACACATTTCATCTTCAATCACTATTCCATAATACACTTTTTGAAATTAAAGGGAGCACAAACAAGCCCTTAATCAAATTTTAATTTGAGTCAAAATCAAACGATCAATATTAACCACATCTTTCATGAGTCCCACAACTTTTCAACTACACATTTCAAAAACGTCTATCAAAATCTACAAAAAATCTAAATTTAATCCCCATCAAACACCCTCATAATACAATCAAATACCTAAATGAGATTACTAGAGTAAAGACACGTTCTTACTTCTACTAGTAGATTTATCCCAAGCCCAAGCTACAACAAAATCGTGCAACATACTTGGAAAAAGTAGTGTTAAGTAGGGTATTGCATNTATTGATATATACCTAGTTATGATTATTTACAAGTGATAGAATAATATTTTTCAGGAATATTACACATTTAAATTAATCATAACATATTTCTAAAATATTAATATGCATAAATTTGTGCTTCTTTAGAAACACAATACTGTATTCTTCAAGAATACTTGTATATATTATTTTTTTACTTCTTTTTGAACAATATATCAATATTTTTCTCAAAAATATTGAAATTATAACGACGTGCTCTCCAATAGCATATCATTCTTTGAGAATATTAAAACACCAAATAGTATGCTCTTCTAGAGTGATAAATCAATATTCTTCTCGAACATTAATAAAATAAGGAAGTTGTTTTCCTTTTAAAAATTACAGTCAGTATTGAAGTATTTGTGTTTCTTCAAGAACACAACGAAATATAATTTTTCAAAATGTGTGCTACCTCAAGGGCACGTCATGTTTTATTATTACTTCTTTAAGAACAATATATCAATATTCTTCTAGAATATTGAAAGTTATACAAGAATTTGCTCTTCAGGAGTAAAAATACAATTTTCTAATTATATTTTTCGGGAGCAAGTAAAATATAACTAGAACATTAATAGTAATGTGCTGATTCAAGAGCAAAAATATTTTATAGTAGACAAATATATGAGTATTAAAATTGTGTATTATAAGGGTAAGAACGAGATAATTAATTAAACGATAAACAATAATAATAAACATTTAGCGATGAACCTAATTTAATAAATAGTACTTGTACAACCATAAACCGCAATAATTAAGTGTCCATTTTGTTTAATATAAATTTAAAATTTGTCACCAAAATTTAACTAGATACCATGATATAATTATGCATATATATACGCGTAAAATTAGTATTACCTTCTATCGAATATGAAGATGAATTGTAAACTTACGAAGACAGCATTGCCTCAGAACCTCCAAAAATTGTACAAGAAGGAATTGATGATAAATTTGGGTGGCTGCAACCTTGGATATCAATCGTTAACCACAAATGAGAATTGCACGCGTGGTGGTCACATATCTTGGGAATAGTCAGACACATAATTTAGATTAATACGTTTATTAGTAATATCATGCGCTTCTGGAACAATTAATATTCTTTTGGAATATTTTTATAACATGGGTTGTGTTTCTTCAAGAATATCAATACTATATTCATTTAAAATAAATATAATTTAAGTTATACTTCTTAGAAGCATTGAGTCAATATTCTTCTAGAATATTGAAATTGTAGTATCATGCTCTTCTGGAGCAATTAATATTCTTTTAGAGTATTAATAATGCCGTGCTACTTCAGGAGCGCCAACAAACTCTTGTTTAAAAATATTAACTCTATAAGTGCATGTTATCATTATAAGACATTTATCTGTATGAAGATTTGCTCTTCAGGAGAAATAAGCATAATATTCTTCTGGAATATTAATAATAATGTTATGCTACTTCAGGAACAACAACAAAATATTTGTAATAAACATATTTATGATTAATATTCTTTTGGGATATTAAAAAAATATTGTTCATGTAATGTTGCGCTACTTCAGGAGCAACAACAAGATACTCATATGTGATATCGATCTAAGAAATTTTTCAAATCAAGAAATAAACTGAATTTTATAAAATTCGCTCTTTGAGAGAGAGTAATACTAGAATATTACCATCATATGAATTTTAATAACCATGAATTTTGGATTCTTCAGGAATAACAAAATATTCTTTATGACCAATATGTCAATGTTGTGCTACTTCAAGAGTAACAATAAAATATTTGTAGTAGATAGATCTACAAATAATATTCTTAACAATTATTCCGTATTTGTAAAACTTCATTATTTTTAATTTATATGAAGTACATGAAAATCGATCAAACCTTTTTATATATATAAATTCCAAACATTATATCTTACCATATAGACATGATATGAATTTATATAGAAAAATTAATTACCAAACATGCATTAGGAAAAAGAATCTCTATACATAGAAGTTAACAAAACTGGCTACATCTTTTATTGGCTAAATTGTTTACTAACATGTAAAAGATACTAAACATGCATGTGAATTTCACATATATAGAAATTAAATGTAGAGCTAATATGTGATAGATTCAAAAGACAGTATTAATACTGAATAATACCTGGTAAAAATGATTGAGTATGAATCAAAATACATGAACTGATATGTGTACATATTACACATATAAACGCGAATTAAAATAAATATGTATACCAACGAAAAGCGAAGGAGAATGAACAACCTTGTTATGATGTACATGTATATTGGAAGAATTCACATGACATCAAATTAATTTTAGCACATATGATAAATATTTATACTTATAAAAAAATTACTGCATTTACTAAACTTTGAAAAATTAAGCTATCATGCTGATAACGTGTTATGAAAAGAGAGAAAAGAGAAGAAAATAGGGAGAAGTTAATAGATTTGTGTGTGTTTTATTAAAAATCAAAGCTCTCTATTTATAGGACAGAATCAGAGATACAACGATGATAATTTATAGGGCTGCAGAAGTATAATTGTCATTCACCAATAAACTCTAATGAACTTTCCTTTTTACAACATTATCAGCTTTCTATATCAAATAATTCTTTTATGCATCTAATATGTAAATAGAATAAATTTAATAAAGATGAATCAATTACTTTACTACACATAAGTTTTTCGTATGTTAAAAAATAAAATAAAATTAGGAATTCTATATTTATAAAAATTATAAAATTAAAATTTAATATCATAATTAGTGATAAATGATTTTAAAATTTTAATTTTATTTCGAGAAAAATTTGTACATTTAAGTTTTTAAATAATTTCAAGAAATGACTCGCCAGTTCCACCGGTGAGATGATGACCTAATCTATTTGCCAGTCGAATTTGATAACTATGATTTATACCCCAAATTCGGAGAATGTGTATTCGTAAAATTGTGTTTCTCAAAAAGCAAAAATTAAAACATTTTTCTCCTTAGCTGCCTAGGATATGGACATTTGGCATTCTCTCACTAGCTGGATTGTGTTCACTAAGATTGTGATTCTTTAACAATGATCTAGACCATTGGTTGGATCCGATGACAGAGAGTCAACCACTCAACCATTTAGAGTTTAAAGGGTCTCGATTTGTAATCTTATTGTGTTATAAGCATGTGGTAAAACCCGTGTATAGTGTTTTAGTCCTAATTAGTGACCTGTAAATCTGCACAGAGTCGTTTAAACAAGGTTCTTGTTAAGGTGGGTTCGTTCTGCTATCATTTAATCTCTAATTGTACACTCTTTCTTGAATGTTTTTAACACTAGTGACATTCTTACAGTTGAGCCCTTTAAATTAGACTTAGACGAACTAGGTGAACAATATTTTTGTGTTGTTTTATACTGCTATATGGTTTTTTATTTTTTATTTTGTCATATAATAAATAACAAGCATTTTTGTTTTCAAATCAAATAAATAATTATTTATCTATAATTCGTTGGAACTTTCAAATTTAAGGGTAAAATACCCAATAAATCTTATATTAGAGCATTTTACAATGATGGATCGATTTTGGACCTAAACCGATGTTCTTGGCAATTAGGGTTGGAAATCAGCTTTTGAAATTATTTCTGAGGCTCTATAATATTGTTTGACAACGAGACTAGGTGATATCTTTCTTTAACTTTCTTTGTGGTATCTGTAAAGCACATTTTCTGCTTTTGTATTTTAAGTATAATGTTAGTAAATATTTGGCATATTTTTCTAAACTCCGTACTTAGAAATCAACACTAGTTAAACTAAAGCATGCTTTATAATTTTAGAATCTTTGCATAATTGTGTGATCTTTTGTTGGTTACACTAGAATTGATATTTGTTGTTACTGCTTCTAATAGTACTTGTTATATTGTTACTGCTTTCACATTATGAGATTACGAGATCAGTCGACTTTGTTATAAATTGTAAAAAAATTCAAAAGCTTTTTTTGCAACTTAAGTGATCTTGGATTAAAAAATCACTTATGTCCACAGTAATAACCACCCTTTTATAGAACCTGTGATGGGTTCAAAGGTCAAATTGTCACAATTCGATGGAAAGGACATTTACTGCATCTAGAAACAAAAAATGAGGACCATATTATTCTAGCAAAGGATTGCTAAAGCCCTGGATGATCCTGAAACTTTTTCTACTGAACTTAAAGCTAAACCTAATGAAATTTAGATATGAATGAAATTACACAGTTATATTATCCTACACCCATATGATAATATTATAAGACAATTTGAAAATGCCAAAATTCCTAGAGCCTTGTGAATTGCACTAGATGCCCTATTTCTTTTACTAAGACATTGCCTAATAAGATATACCTCTTAGAGAAACGATTTGTTTAAAATGGATACTAGGAAAAAATGGAAGCTAAATTGAGGGTCTTTAATATCCTTGTTAAGAGCCTTGCTCATAATGACAAGCAATTTGATGACAAGTACCTTGCTGTAATTCTACTTAACTTATTGCCTAATTCCCATAAGAATATCACGAATGCTATTAAATACACAAAAAATGCTCTAACACAATTAATTGTTACTAAATGCTCTGAGATCTCAATTAGAGGTTAAAATTGAATCTAAAACAACTTCATGAAAATAATCCAGAGGAATAACTGAGAAAAAGGGAAATAATTTCCAAAACAAGAAATTCAAATCTAAATCTAAAGCTAAACTAATATAAAAGCAATAAGAAGTGTTACCATTGTGGGAAATTAGTATACTTTAAAAGAGATTGCTTTAAGTGGAAGAAAAAAAATGAAGGAACAAAATGATGATGAATTAAATAATTCTATTGGATTGTCTACTTGTAATGACCGTGTCTAATGAAGAAGTTAATAACGGCTATATCTTGAATTCAAGGTGTACATTTCAAATGTGTCTTATTAAGTCTAGGTTTCACAACTAAAAAGAAATTAATCCCAAGAAAGTATATATGGGTGATAATAACTCTCAAAGTGTTCTTGGAATTGGTACATTGCCATCAAGATTTATGATGTCATTGTTAGGCAAATAAAAAATGTGAGACATGTCTTAAGCCTGAAAAGAAATCTCATTTCATTGAGAATTCTTGTAGTTGAGAGATATTCTTTAAAATTTGATAATAACATTGGGATTGTGAGACGCGGAATAGTTAAACAGACACCTCAAAAAAATGGGATCACTGAAAGAATGAACATAACTCGAATGAATAAAGTTAGGTATATGCTGATCAGTTCTGGATTAGCCAAAGGTTTCAAGGTTGAAACTATCTCTATAGCTGCTTGCTTATAAATAGATCTCCATGCAGTTCTGTAGAGTTTAAGACTCTCGATGAACTATGGATTGGAAAGCCACCAAACCCATCCTATGTTAGAATCATTGGCTTTGCTATATATGCATACCAAACTGAGGGAAAATTAGGTCCTAGGGCAACTAAATGTGTTATGCTTGAAGGGATGAGGAGTATAGGTTATGGTGTTAGGTGTTTAGGGCATTAAGATCATTAATAGCAAAAATGTGGTGTTTAATGAGTCTAAAATCACATGTTTGAAAAATAAAATTGTTTAGTCCAAAGAACAAATTGATAAGATTAAGCCTAACTCAACCTTAAATTGATGAAATTGGAGTTCAACAAGATGGTGAAAATATTGGTAATGGTAAGAAAGATGAAGGTCAAGTAAATCTAACTCAAACTAAGGTTTGAAACTGAAAATGAGACATAAATGAACCTATAACTGAGACAAGTACACAGAGTTATCAATTTTTTAGAGATAGGAGAAAAAGGCACGTCAAACCAAAACCAAGATACAAAACTAATAACCTGATAAATTTTGCCTTGATTTCTGTAAAACTATTGAGCATTCAAAACTTTCTTCCTTTGAAGAAGCTATGAATATTCCAAATTTAAGGATTGGAGAACTGCAATGAAAGAAAAAATATGACCGTTACTTGAAAATTAGTAAAGAAGCCTAATAATCAAAAGATTTTTCAATGCAAATAAATTTTCATGCTAAAGATGGTAGTACACCATTTGACTTCCCGAGGTACAAAGTTAAGCTGGTAGCCAAAGGCTTTACTCAAAGGAAGGGCATTTATTACAATGAGATCTTGTTTCCTGTTATCAAATACAAGACTATAAGACTAATTCTTGATCTTATTGTTCAATTCAATTGAGAACTTGAACAGCTAGATGTCAAGACTGCATTTTTGCATGGGGAGTTAGAGAAAGATATCTATATGTGTCAACCCCAAGGTTTTGAGGAGAAGGAAAAGCATGATTATGTCTACAAATTGCAAAAATATGTATTGACTTAAACTAAATCCAAGACAATGATATATCATACTCAACACATGTTGAAAATTGGATTTAAGAGAAGTGAACATGATCACTGTTTATATTACTGTAATGCTAGCGTTTGGTGTGAAGTGTATTTGCTACTATACGTAGATGATGTGCTTATTGCCAATTCCAGTAAAACTGAGATAACAAGACTTAAAAACCCGCAAAAATTTGCATTTAATATGAAATATTTAGGGAATGCAAAGAAAGTACTAAGAATGATTATTAAAAGGAGCGTGGAAGAAAATCTATTAATGTTTCACAATAATCATACCTAAATACGGTTCTAACCAAGTTTGGCGTGAAAGAGGCTAAATCAGTTAATGTCCCTCTTGTAACCCACATGAACCTTTCGCATGCTCAGTCACCTAAAATACAAACTGAATTAAGGAGAGTAAAAAACATCCTTTATGCCAATGATAAAAGATTGTGACTATTGAGATATATGGTAGGAACTTAAGGAATTAGATTTGTATTTGAGAAAAATCTGAAAATCTAACCCTTAAAAAGTTATGTAAACTCTGATTTTGCTGGTGATAAGGACCAGAGAAAATCCACCACTTCTTATTTTTTCACACTCGGTAATAATTGTATCATGTGAAAGTCACAACTTTAGCCTATTATCACTTTATCTAGCAATAAAGCTGAAAAAAAAAA
>NC_036244.1:9696082-9781971 GCF_002742605.1 Olea europaea var. sylvestris | reverse complement strand
ATGACACAGTATTTCGAGACGATATTTGTAAACGTTTGAAGTAGTAACTTGTTAATCTCTTTAGGTTCAGAGAACAAGATAATATCATTAATATAGATCAATACTATTATGAGAAGTGGTTCGAAGATCTTTACTACTAGCTTCTAAAATAAGGATGGCACCATTTTGATATTCAAGCATGTGTTTGTTTCGAACAAAAATTAATTTTTTTTATAGATTTTGATCAAAGTTAATGAGATGTATATTTAAAAATTAAATTTTTATAGATTTATTTACTTATTTATTTATTTTTAAATGGAATATGTGCACACAGTACCTTTTACCTGATTTATAATTTTGTATACGGAGGAGGCTCAATCAAATGTGATTTTTATTGCAGATTCCATTACGTTTCATGGTGCCAATCTCGTATTGATCGATCGGATTATAAACCAAAATTCAAAACCAGAGATTTAAATTAATTTTCGTGTACTCTCTATCACCTCTTATTAACCTGGTATGTATTCTTCGAATCCCTTTGGTGAAATGGTCTGTATTTCACAATTCTATGCTACCAACGCGATTTAACTATTTTTCGTTTGCTGATTACTTAAATTTCAGACCTCATCTCGTGATTTGTTTCTCTGGGGGAAAAGATGAAGTTTACTCGAAATTAGAAAAGTAGCTCGATTATCTTATGCCCAATATTGCTCTTGAATTTTTTGCCAAGATTTATGCCTTTTATTCCAGCGATTACGAAACAAAAGCAGTTTTATTTGGTAGCTTTATTATCGTAAATAGAATAAAGAAATAACAGTATGAAATGAACTTTTAAATGTTGTTAATTGTTCTACATTATGTTTATTATAGTAATAAAAAAAATTCGAAAGATGTTATATGATTATAGTTATGAGAGTGAAAAATCAAAGTGTAATTATTTGAAAAAGGATTTGTTGATCCAAAGTTGGGTTGTTCTGACTGATTTGAAGCTGGCTAGCTTCAGGATAGATCTATTTAAGGTTATATCCTAAAGTAACCAGCCAACAAGTTGCATTTATGTGAAACCATCCCGCTTAGGTCATCCCAAATCGTGAATCCTACGTTAGTATAGAACAGCTAATTGTTCATTATTGCAGTCGTATGCGTTTAATGCGAGTTGAAGGGATATTCATTGGAAAGCCAATGGTAGAACTTTAATAATTCTCCCTTTTGAGGTCACCTGCGAACATAGGTAGTAACCACTAGGAGTTACTCGAGGTAAGACAAATCCATGCCTATAGTATGTTTAGAAGACATCCCTTCTTGTCTACAAATACCACTTTGGCCATCATGCTTCAGGTAGGCAAGAACAGAATTAAGTTAAAACTCTTCTAGTTCGACTTCTCTGTAAATCCAGACATGGACTAAGGCAACAGAGCGTGGTCTGCTATCCACCCCTTTTCCTGTGGAAGGCTGAGCAGACTTACATGTGCACTCTCTTGCAGAACAAAGGCTTGATTTCAACTCCACTATTGACACGTAAATATCAACAATTTCTAATGTCCACAAAAGTTTTTGGGTCTTTAAATTATTGGGGTCTTGTGCTCAAAAGAAAAATAAACAGAAAAATAAAAGGAAGTTGACTTGAAACGGAAGCTCTAGAGTTTATTAATATTCTTGTAAACTTAACACTATTGTGGCAAAAATGCCAATTTTGTTGTTCTCCTGGACGACAACTACGGAAATTTGTTCTACCTTGTTGTGCTGTTGTCAATTGGAGTACCCTTACTTTTGTTTCTAGAAAAAATATGGATGCTGCATTAATGCAACTTTAGGAGTATCATGATTCAAAATTGTCATCTCAAGATGGTCAAAGTGCAAAATTATCATCTTTTAACTTTGTCGTTTAAAATGTCTTCTGTATAGATCAATAGACTAATTTAACCTATTAGAAAAGGCCACCAGTCAAATTCGAGCATCAACTCTCCAACCTCTCCAGAATTTTGATCGAATATGGATAGTAAGGCAAAATTCAAATCAATAAGGCAAAATTCAAATCAATAAGGCAAAATTCAAATCAATCATTCTCTTTTATTGATTTTCTAATATACTAGTCATATCCTCGTCCCTGTCTAACACAGGGAAAAGAGATTTCTACTCTTAGGGTGTGTTTGATTGACATGGAAAATATTACATAGAAAAGAAAATATTTTCCATCTTTTGTGGAAAATAAAAACCACCTCTACCCAAGGAAAATATTTTCCTTAAAAACAAGGAAAATTAGGCATATTTTCAAAAGTTGGAAAATGTTTTCCATGGAAAAAAATAGCAATCAAACACTCAAAGTAAAAATTTGGATGGAAAACTGATATTTTCCATGGAAAATAAATGTAATCAAACACACCCTTAGATTCTGATAGGACTCCATTGGAAGAAAGTAAAAACTGAGAATTATTATTGAATTCTAAGAGAATTACAAAGAAATGCAAAACAGAACAAGGTAACAACTATTCCCCCTCCTACTACTACAGTTTGCCCCTCTATTTATAGACCTTTTCTAACAGCTCCCCTCCCCCCTTTCCCGGTTTGCCATAATAACAAAGTTCTGTTGCTGCACATTCTTCTCAATTCTTCCGGGCTCTTCTAGAATTGGAGGCCTATCAGATTCTTTTCCTAGATGTCTCCTGTTGTAAACTACTCTTGGATATCTCATTGAGGGGAATGATCATATATCCTTCAAACTCAAATCTATTTTGATCTTGACTGCCAGTCATTTTGAGCAATCTTATTCTTCTTGACGTATGTATATATGAATATAGCTTATGTAATGAGGCAAAATTGCATTCCATTAGACGAAAAGCCTGTAGTTTCTTCTGGGAGAGTCTGACCAAACTTTCTGCACTCTAGAATCTAGTATATTTTCTTTATAACTTAAAAGAACCTTAAAATATGGATTTTCTATTGTTCAGTTAGTATAGGATATAGTAGCACACACGCATGGGTTATCAATGCATAGGATCATCTGAGCTCCTCATCTGTCGGTGTTACTCA
Source organism: Olea europaea var. sylvestris (assembly GCF_002742605.1). Classification (NCBI taxonomy): domain Eukaryota; kingdom Viridiplantae; phylum Streptophyta; class Magnoliopsida; order Lamiales; family Oleaceae; genus Olea; species Olea europaea. Next base: position 9,778,962 of record NC_036244.1, on the reverse strand, counting down.
TTAGTTTTTAATTTCTTCCTTATGCATTGAGTTCTCACTGCAAAATGTAATCCACAAAATATTTATTTCAGTTGTCTCCTGTACTAATTGATCAAGTTTAGCATGGCAGACTTGCCTCGTTATTTGATAGCTTGCTTGCAAACTGGGAAACTGGCTTTGTTAGCAATTCTGGTGTCAGGAGGCATTGTGTTGCAGATACTGGTGAGTTTCATTCTGTTTTGTGAATTACTTTCACTTTATTTACTATAAAATGTACAGTATTATCCTACTATAGTCATTTTTCTGATTTTTCAGGCATGTGCTTTGTACAACAATTGGTGGCCAATGTTAACAGGTAGTTTATATGCAAAATTTTTTTGGCTTATCCATATTTGCAAGCAGAAAATAAGGTTCAATAGTGAAAAAAAACTCCTAAATTCATCTAAAATCATTCAAGCATTACACTGAACTCTAAGTTGTGGATATTTCACCAATAAGCTTTTGCCAAACTAACCAGATTCAATAGAAATGCAATCTAAGGTATCAAGAAAAAGTTTAAAATATATGCATTTTCTATGATGTATAAATTTGCGTCAATTTGGAGGGTCTAAATGGCTTGGAATTGTGTTCCAAATTTCAGAGAAGAAACAGTGAAAATGTTGGAATTTGTGTTTTAACATTACTTTTAGCTATACTTCATGTAAAATTATGTGACATGTAAAACATTCTATTATTACTAAACCTCAATTTATTCCAAACCTGAATGTTTATAATGTCATGTTGAGAAAACCATATAAGTAAAATCCTAAATTAAACAAACAAAGAGTTAAAAATCCTAACTACAAGCTATATAATAACAAATTAACCTTTAAAGCATCATAATCCGATGTCTGGGCTCAGATAGTAATTATCAACGTCATTACTCTAGTGATTATGCATCTGTAGAAATTAGTTAATTATAGGTGAGCATATAAATACACTCTGCATGAATCATGCCAATTATTTTTGTAGTTTAATGCTGAAAGTGATCAAATAATGCAACATATCTGAAGTGAAATGTTGGTGCAGAAACTGACCATTTGTATCTTAACTATATGGGAACCTATCTGCTTTGGATTAGGTTTAAACGTAGATCTCAGTACCAAGTGATTTTTAACCACCATAGTAGTCTCAATCTCTGAAGAAATATATCAAAATGATTATATATGGTTCTGGTTTCTTATAATCGTATTCTTGCATTGTTCCTTTGCAGTACTAATGTATGTTGTTCTACCTATGCCTCTGATTTTCTTTGCTGGGTCAGATACTTCCTCTCTTTTCTCCCAATCAGCAAGTAGGTAAAGTCCTCCTTCAAAACTGATTGAGACAGGATTTCACCTTTTTATTCTTTTTAAGATCGTATAAGTTATGGCATTATTCTTGGTTTTCAAATTGATATTGTTTATATAGATGTATTTTAGCCTCATACTTGCCTTTTTTTTTTTTTTTTTTTAACAATCAATCTCAGTAACAGTTGGGTAGACGCGACAAAGTTCATGACTGGAGCTTCAGTTGTTGGTAGCATTGCTATACCAATTATCTTAAAGCATGCTGGTGTAATAGGTTGGGGAGCCATGGCAATGGAACTATCATCCTTTTTGGTACTTGTCATGGCCATTTTGTGTTACCTTGGAACAAACGATGACGATGGGTACAGTATGTTCTGAAGTACAGAACCTTTATTTGTGATAAGGTGGTTTGTTTTAGCAGTGAGTGTTGTTTGCTTGAGCATGTGCTTCTGTGATTGTGATTGGGATTTATATATGCAGGAAATATGTTAACATACATAGCTGACATTTGTTATCAGATGAATGTTGAATTGGGATAATCGAAATTGGTTTATAGAAAGAAAGCTAATAGCAATTGTTATATCTTGATATTCATTATGAAGTTTTATGGTTTTTCTACTGAAATAGAGAGGTATGTTCGATTTTCTAAGCTTTTATGGCTTTGTACAAAAGGATTTAGGATGGAGGCTGTTGGTATCACGGGTCACAATTTATCGAGACTCCTATAAGTATCCATTTTCACTAGGTAAGATCAATTAATAATGGCTTAAATTAAATGTATTATTCATCCACATTAATGATATATATACAAGATAAAACCATTCTAATTCAATTTAGAATTGGAAACCTTTATTGTATCTTTATACTAATTCACGCTAAAGAAAACCAAAAAAATTATATAAAACTACGTATATTTCAACTTTTTCCGTCAAATTGGAACATAGATATCACATAAACCTCAGCTTATATAGTGATGTATAGAACGGTCCACTAGCAACAAGATGAGTCAGTATATTAGTTAGTTTAATTTGCACTCTTAATGTTAGGAACATCTATACTCCTGGAGTTGAGTTTGTCCTTAATGTAGTTCGTGTCAAGCATGGCACTTGGTTCAATCAAATTGAACCGGATTATTTGTAATCTATTATCACAGGGCATATATTTGGGATTTTTTTTTGGGTGTGCCTTATATGTGTGGCAATAATGAGAACAGACTATCATGCTACAAATAATGCATGAGGTGTTACTAGTTCAGATTCTGTACTTACAAAGAAAAAATTGCATCATTGGCTCCAACCTCTGAAACTTGATATCCTATTTTTCGTGATAGCGTAGTTCCCTAGCTTTTAATTTTGCAAAGGTATCAGAACTGGTTAAATGATCCTATAGACAAGATCCAATGAAATTCGAGACATCTCTTAGTTACGTCTATCTATCAAATAAGTGGTATTCCGTATTTTACCTTTGTGTATTTTTGTACTAGAAGTAGAATGGAAAAGACCTGGACAAACGTCTAAGGCATTAAAACAAGTCAAGTTCAAGTTCAATAGCTTATGGCTATGTGATTATTGTGTTTCACAGAATTGATTCTGCAATTAAACTTAACAAGAATTTTGTTAATTTCATGTTATACATAAAGAATCATTACTTTGACCTAAATTAAAGAGTATTCAAAGAATTATGCACTCTTAACAATAAACTGGTCAACTTATAACCTTACATCAGTACTTTATTTAAAGAAATTTTATACAAGTGACAGAAATACTAAAGTTAGGAATATATATCTAACTTACGAGCCTTTCCATTCTTCTTATTGTTACAAAATGGAAAGCCGTGAAGGGTAAAATAAGTTTAAATTCTCCCAAAATAGAAAAACACGTAAAAGAATGGTCTGGCATGAGACCCAGGCCATTACATAAAGGGTCTAGAATTTGCTTATTATAAAATACATAAGAATTTCTTCTAGTGACCTAAGTTTTGTGATTTGAACTTGACTTAAATAAACTAGAGATGAAGAATTTGAGGGAAAGTTAAAATTTGATGTCCTAATAAATTTCATTGTTTCTTTTTGACAATTCATGACAACTTGATATTTTGAAAGTCCATCCACTCCAAGGATTATATTAAAGATTTGAAGAGTTACTGGTACTAAATTTGCTCTAAGAGCAACAAATCCTATTAGTATTAGAATTTCTAGGATCAATTAAATCCTGAAGGCATGGTGACTTCAAATTCAGATTTCATAGGAATTGGTTGAAACTCATATTTATGCAGAAATTGGTATCCAAAAATGAATGCATTGCACCCGAATCAAAGAAACCAATGGTAGGTTTTTCATCGACTAAAAGTGTACCTGACACCACGTCATTATTTTATGCTCCTAATACTGCTCCGATCAATGCAAAAACTCTTGTTGGTACGGTGTTACTTAATTTTGATGGACAATCTGTCATCAAATGCCTTGGTTTGCCACACTTGTAACACTCCTTGTCCCAGTTGACATTCTCCACCCTTGTGACATTCTTCTTGTAAATTACAACATTCCATACTATTATTTCACTGAAAATAATTGAATACTCTTACTTATTCATGCATTCGAGAAACTTGAAGGAAATTTCACATTTCATTTCATTGATGACCCTTGGATCAATTAGGATTTAATACATAAAGTTACGTAAAATACATGATATTGAAAGGATAATTCAACTTGCACGTGTTATCCTACCTTCAAATCTTAAGGGAAAATCGGGCTTGAAGAGAAAATTCGTCGCTGAAATAATATGTTTAGCCCATGAATAGAGTCACTGAAGGAAATTAATGTCTTTACCGGTGCATATGAATTTATGAAAGGAAAGGTTAACTAGTGTTAGTGTTTTTTAAAATGACAGAAGGTGGGTATTTATAGTATTTTAAAGAGTCCTAATTATCTTAAACTTCTAAGTATAGGATAATGTATTTAGAAAAAGATAAAATCAAAACATTATCTATAATATAAATAATGAATTTAAAAGAAGTAATCAAAGATATTATTTCAATTATTTTTTAAATTAAATAAGATTTTTAATTTAAAAAGGATAATATCAAAACATTATCTCTACCATTTTTAAAATTTCAAAATAATCAGATAGGAAAAAGGAAACTTCCCGAAACTAGAAAATTTTCATATATATATATATTTCGCTCAATTTTTCGAGAAGCTCTCATTTTATTTTATGATTCTTTTTTCTTTATCAATTTTTTGAGTCAAATCATTTCAAATTATTCCAATCTTTCAAGTGTTCGACTAAACACTTTACTGGTACGGAGTCAAATTCTAGAAAAATCATTTCTAATCATTTAAATTAAGCAACGAATCCCCATTTGAATTAACAATTAATCAATCTTTTCAGAGAGAAGTATGAGAAAAGAAAATGTAAAAAAAATCAAAATTATTACTTGAACATATTTAATAAATCTCGTCCGTAAGCCACCTCCTTGCTTGACCGCTTCGAACTGCTAGTTTTCAGATTAATTCCTAAATTTTATCTAAAAAATATTTATACCACAGATAAAATTGCTTAACAAACTTATCTTGAATTTTTGTGTAAAAATTAAACTCTTAGATGACATATTTGAAGAAACTTGAAAGATTTTCCCATATTTTCTTTTCTTTTCCTTTTTCCTCTCTCGCTAGCTCCCTAAAATTGAATCGGGTGTGTTGAAGTTAAAAAAAAATTACTAGAACAATTTTGTCAACTTACATTGTGTTTAAGCCTCATTCTTTTTGAAGAATATATTTTGGAATAGTAGATTGATGGAGAATGTGCGATTAAAAAAAATTAAAAGTTTTTGATTTGCGTGTAATATTATTTTAAATTAAAGAAAAATATGTGGTTGAAAAGAAAGAGAAAAATATATTTTAGAAAAAAATATGAATTAAACACCCCCTTAATTGGATTTGTAAGAGGTAATTGAGCAGAAACAAGCAAATTGTGCCATAATAGAAAAATATTGTTGAAATAATAAGAAAAGAGTACATTTGTATTTAAGTAGAGAGAGATTTGAGGTGAATTTCACACAATGTGAGTTCAGACTCAAGGGGGGACCATTACAGTCCCATTTATAGCATAGTAGAGAAATAGGCAAATGGCATGTTTTACATCGAATCAGCTCAATGTCAACTTTATTGTGTGTGTCACTTAGGATTGGGTAAATCTCTCAAACCGAACCGATCTTGTCAAATTAAATACCCGAATAGGTATCCGAATTGAGATCAAGAACCGAATAACCGAATCTTTCTAATTTTTTTTTTATATTGAGTAAATCAAATTATTTTAATTTTTTCTAAACAAATTAACAATTTCTAAATCCAAATTTTTGACCCAATAATTTGTTTCATTTCTAATTTTTTATTTTTTAGCCCAATTACCCATTTTATTGTTTCATTTCTTAGTCCAACAAGATCTAATCCACTAAATAACCCTAAACGCCTACACTAAAGTGCATAACGTCGTCTCGACTTTCGCACTCACTCTCGTAGCCTCGTTAACATTCCAAAACCTATACAATCGTCGCCCAACGCCGTGACCTCCAATTGAAGCTGCGACCTTCACCGACCAAAGCTTTGACCGTAGCAATCATTTGAACAAGGTAGTCTACTAGTCTCTGACATTTCGAAATCATTGAATGTATTATTAGTTGTATTTATATAATATTGTTATAAATGTTAAAAAAATTTAATTATAGTACAGAACCGAATGGAACCGAACCCGAACGGTTCCATAATTATATTTGGATCCGACGATTCCATTTATTAGATACCCGAAAATTTTGGTTCGATTCGATTCTCTTTTGAACTGAACCGAACCGACCCGCGCCCACCCCTGGTGCCACTAACCTAATTTTGATGGCTGTTGAGGTTGGCCTCCATGTGTCATAATGGAGTTGAGATGGGAAGTAATCATTGCAAAATTGTGATTTGTTCACAATTTGGGGTTTCCATGATTTTTGTCACTTGTTTTAAGAAGATTAGGTTAGATAATGGCGTGATTCAAGATTGGAGTTAGGGAAATCAAAATGTAGTGATGATATTCCCAGTATGAAGACGACAGTTTCTTCCTTCTGAAAGTAAGTCTAGTTGAGTTGGAAGTTATATCGAGCTGAGCTGAGTTAAACTGGAAGTTCTGTCCTAAGATGATGATCTTAACCTGGGATTTAAACTCAACTTTTTAAGATATAAACTGATTTCAATTATTTCAATGAACTCCTAATTTGACAGAGGTCAACAGGGTGTATAACCTGTGTTCATGTGTGACCTTATATGTTATGTATTTATTGTGCTTGGTGTTGTGTGCTTTTATAGTTGGGGAATGATGGACTAACAAGGTAATGTTTGATTTAAAAACTACTTCCACGTAGTAAGGCCCTATTTGATAATCATTATTTGAAAAATTAAAAAGTTTTGAATAGTATTTTGGAAGAATGTATGGTTAAAAAGTAAGAAAATTTTGTTGATTTGTGTATAAAATATTTTATTGTGTGAATGTATAGTGGAAAACGATACTTTAACAAACAATTTAAATTTTTAAAAATTGTCAAACAAGAGCTAAATATGCAATTTACTCTTTTAATATATTCACTTCTATCTCTATATGTATAGTGCACATAATTGTCAACATACGTAACAAGACATTTAAATGTTTGCCTTGTATATTAAATATAAATATTTAACTTCCTCAAGATATTATATTAAGACCTTGTTCGGCTTTCAATATTTTTAAAATACATTTTTCTATTTTATTTTCAATCATATATTTTTCAATAAAATAATATTATACGTAAATATAAAATATTTTCTTATTTTTTAACCATACATGCATTTTGGACAAAATATGGAGCTCAAATAGACTCTAACTTTACAGATAAGTCAATTAGAGTCAATAAAGAAAATCATATATTCCTATAAAATACATGATTATATACTAATATACGAGATGAATTCAATTAAACTCAATAACTAAATCATATATATTCGTATATTCCATTTAAAATACATGATTATATTCAATATAAGAGACATGCATAACGTATACTAATATCATATGTACATATGTATAATTCATGCATGCAATTGGTAGAGTATCTCAAATGTGATTAATTTTCCAGGTGATCCATCAATTTCATTTAGAGCATCTCCAGTAGACTTTGTTTTTAAATAGTATATTATATCATTTGGAGAACACCTACAAATTTAGAGGGTTAAAATTTTTAAGTACTCATACGAGCTCTTTATATTTAACACTTGATTTTATTACTCCCAAAAAATGTTTATTATTTTTCTCTATCTTTTATTTTAACTAGTTTTTCCCTAAATTACTTTATTATTTTCCTATATTAAAAATTGAAACACTTTGAATGTATTTAACTATAAAGACACTCTAAATTAAAAATATTAAATTGAAGAGCCTTTTGTAGAATGATTTTAAATGTTGATTTTTTTAAACAAAAAAATCTCACGTTTAATGAGTTTCTTGGAGGTGCTCTCAAACTACATTACTAGTACAAAATAGAATTACTCCTTCAATAAATTAAATCATAACATAATCACTAATTAAGAGACGAAATATCTTCCCAAACGGAAAACACTGTTCGCGAGCTATCGTGGTTAGGCACTAAAATCTGCAAATTTGCAAGTGGGTTTATATGTGCAAATTATTGTGTATTGAATTATAGGCTATCAAATTCAATTATCCCTGGTTAAAAGCGATCTAATAAGATTTCGATATTTTGTATTTTAATGCATCTAATTAAAGTGTGGGTATTTTATGTGTAGACACTGGGCCCAAGTTCCTAATTCTTTGATTGGCTGAATTAGGTCAAAGGACATTAATATATAAAACGAAAATTTCATAAGTAAGAGATTAAGTATGATATATTTCAAAACTAAAAAAACAAGTTTCAAACTTCAAAAATCAGATTTTTATTAAAAAAATTTATAATTTAATTAATTAATTAATTATTTTATTCTATTAGTTACATATATTTAGGTCACATATCTATACAATTTGATTACAAATAAACGATTTAATTCGTCACTTATTATTTTTTGGTCACAAATCAGAAATTTTATGTCATAAATTATTTTAAAGTCACAATTCAAAAATTTTATAAGTCACAGTTTGTTCATCGGCCATAAATTGAAAAATTTATAAGTCACGATTTATTTATTGGTCAAAAATCACAAATATTACAAGACACAACTTATTATACAGTCACAAATTATCAAATTATCGAACACAGATTAAAAATTTTTTAGGTCACACATTATTTTTCGGTAACAATTTATCTTTTTCACTAGTCACATAATATTTATTGATTATAGATTAACCAATTTAATGGTCATAGTTAACCAAATAATTTGTGACGACCACAACACTTACAATTCACAGTTACAATTTTCAGGTCGCGTATCCAATTGTGAGTCACAATCACAATTTTCATTGCCACCACGGTCGCCGCCACACACCAACACCACGGTCGGGAGTCACCGTCACGATCCACAACCACCCCTAATTATCGCCACCACACACCAACACCATCACCATCACCATGACCACCACCACAACCATCCAAACTCCACTTATTGTGACCCACAAAACCACCATCTATACCATCTCTACCATCGCTGAACATCACCATCACCACCTAAACTACACTTAAACCACTGTAACCCCCTAAAACAATCATCTCAGCATCGTCGAACACCACCACCACCACCTGGCACCCATTTCGTACACAACAAAACACAATACAACACCGCACCGCACCCAAGTCATACCACAGCTGACTGAAACAAAAACCCTTTGGCCACCAAAATCAGGAACACGCAGCAGACCCATGACATCGCACAACAGTAAACATCAGATCATGCAACGATCTTATTGGTGGCGATTTTCGGTAGTGGCTCCTAGCGACGGCGAGTTCGCAATAGCCTCCCTCGCTATGGCGAGTTCACAGCAGTTGGATGGCAATTGTAGTTTTGCGAGGTTTGGTGGTGGTAATGGTGATAGTGATTGCGGTTGTCGCGGTCGTGGGTAGGATGAGATCATCGCCAAAGAAGAGAGTGAGGGATAGAGAGAGAGACGAGCAAGGGAGAGGGAAGAGATGGTAGTGGGTAGTGACGGCTGGGTAGGGTTTTTATTTTTTTGGTAATTAATTAATTTAAATAATTAATAAAAAAAATCTGGTTTTTGAAATATTAAAGTTTCAATATGATTCAGGAATTTTGAATAGTTAATATATGGTTTTGTGTAATTTCCACATATATAAATACATTATGGTCCTCAAATCACACGTGCATTGCTCATTGTATTCTACTTTCCATCATTGGAGAGAATTAATGGCTGCATGTTCATTTGGAAGACTAAATCGTAAGATTCTACTGTTCCATTAACCATGTTTAATTCAGGTATGCTTCTTCTATAATTCTTGAATTTCTCGATGATTCAACATGAAAGATCCGGTGATTATAAAGATAACAAATTCTCTTACAACACTTACCATGAGGCCACCAATCAATAGTAGCGCACACATAATTTTTGTCTCTTTCAGCAATAGTTGTGTTTGCATCGATGACAAGTCTTGCATCGTCCAAATCTTGTGCCAAAATTGATGTGGAAAAGACTAGTAGTAAGACGAAGAACAATGAGATTTGAAATCCCATTAATTGATCGAATACAGAAGCTCCACTGCAAATCCAACAAATCAAAATTTCTACAAAATATGAATCAAAATAAGAAACTTTAGTAGCACTTACGCACTTGAAAGGAAAAACAATAACATACCTCAGAATCCAACCAAATTAAGAATTATTTATAAAGAATATGAAAATCTCTGCAAATCTACAACATCAAATCAGTAATATATAACAGTTACTGCATAATGAATTAAAACATGAAAACATCAGTAGATAATGAAAGAACCATTCAATAGGTAAAGCTAAAAATGAAATATAATGCGAGAAAAAGATCTACCTAATACCCATCTCCAATTTTTTGAACAAGAATGAAAGTAAATCACAGCCATAAAAATTAAACTTTAGCTCAAGAATAGCACATTCTCCATTGATGGCAAGAATGAAGATCCAATTCTGTAGTTTTCTTTCCTGTTCTAAAGACAAGAAAATGTTGGAAAAAAATGAGTAAATTGCTGACTTTTGGCACTATTTTTGTTGGGATCCGTTGGTCCAATTTGAAAAATCAAAGTTGATTCGTGTTTTTCTTCGTGAGAGCATCAAAATCATATATTTACTTGTCAAACCTTGATTGAAGCGTGGAATCACTTCAACGAGGCATTACCTCGGCTAGATAGGATGTGACATGGAGTGTGGGCTTAGGTGATGTTTACATAGCTGGCTTCCGCGTAGGTGATCAGCAGGAGCATCTTAAAAAAAAGCGTAACTTCGAGCAAAATTTGTAGATTAAATATGCAATTTGACCTTAATATTATTTACCCTTTGTTTTATCTCAATTTCTTAAAATTCATTTTCAATTACACATTTCATTAGATTTACAACTTTTATCAACTTTTTAAACATCTATTTCATTAATTTTTATTAAAATCTATTGAAAATCTCAAACCTCCAAACCAAACAACATTAAACTCTACTAGTAAGATTTATTGAAAGTAGGACTCACATTAAATTAGATTGAAATGGTTATGGGCTGCGTTTTTATTATCTTGTGTAATATCCTAAAAGTGAATTTAATTCTATTAATGATCTATTTGGTATCGCTTTTAAAAAAGTCAAAAAGTATTTTTAAGACCTAAAAGTTACATTTTGGCTCATTTGACTAATTTTATAAAAATACTTCTTCTAATTAAAAGAATTTTTAAAGGAAGGTAGTTCAAAATAATAGAAAAGTTCCGATAGTGACAAAATCATGGATCAAACATAGGAGAGCACTCAGAATTAAAGCCATCTACAACATTGCCAAAATTTTGTTTGATAAAAAATTCTCATGCTTGTGCTAATATGAAAATTGGATGTTGGTATCCAATGGAGGATATGGAAAATCAGAAATTTTAAAGGACTATATTACAATATTCGATATACATCAATTTTCAGGATGTTCTACCACTATAAAAGAATCTTGCCAGCTAAGGGAGTGCCCCAATTGCATGTGACGAAATAAAGGAAGATGATAATAATAGAGTATCTTTGACAATATATAAAGAATCATTTCATTAAGGGTAATATAGACTTTTCCATAAAAAGGAATAGTGATAGGCCAAATAGAAAAATCTCCCCATTCCTTCCGACATTGACAAAAAAATAAAAAAAATAAAAAATAAAAAAACTCAACCACACAGGTACTGACAGCACTGCCCCTGTAGGTTATTCCCAAATAAATATATGAACTTCACGAGAAAATAGTTATGTAATTTCCGTTGGATAATTTGATTGAAAAGACAAAGCAGGTGAATGGGTTAGTCAATAAATTTCATTCATAGTAATTATATTTTAACTCCAAAGCCAACTAAGTAATTGTAATTCAATTTAGTTCGATCAAGTAACAACATATTAATAAAGCAGCAACATATTAATAAAGTAGCTCCATCTAATTCCATCACTTGAATTGCCAACCATAATTTATTTTACTAAATTTGTACTTATTTCGCATTAGCAACTAAAATATATGTCTAATGACAATCATTTATTGACGGTCAAAAAATTGAATTTCGTAAGTGAAATTGGAGAAAGTTACATTAATTGAAATCAAATTACAGTATAATTAGCCGATTGAAGTCAAATCAAAGTATAATTACCCGATTAAAAGCATATTGTCGTGTACTTATTCGATCAAATAAAATTGAAACAGTTGCTAAAATTATAATAGAGTAAAACAATAAGTACTACAAATGAAATTTACTGGATAACAATGTCGAAAACCTCAAGACAAAGCATAGTTAAATATAATACAACCAAGATTACAGAGAAGGCAAATCCATCAAGGGCCAAGGCGCACATTACTTTAGCACCTAGGGAGGCAAACACAATGACCACTTGCAAACTCAATTCGTCCCAACTTGGACTCTTTTTCCGATGAGCCATGGATCGAGCCGGGCACCTTTTTTTATAAGCCGGCTCATTTGAATTATTTTAATTAAATTCTTAAAAGGAAAATAGCTCAGAATCAAATATCCGAGTCCAACTCTAAGGGACATAACCAAGGCTGAGCCGATAATGCTTAGCCTCTACCTCTTGGTCAAGTGAAATTCGACCAAGAGGCCAAGCCCCATTAAGGACTCGACCCATCCCCTTGGTCAAGGATTGATCCTCGTGTCCACCAGGCGATCAACCACTTACCATGGGAGGGAGTCGCATTGATTCTGTTGGACTCGCATTGCTAAATCCAGGGCATGATCATCCTGCATAGGACATGTGGATGACTCGAGAACATTCCACACTCATTCGCCGCATACACTATCTATCTACACATATTCTCCAGTGAACTAACTCAATGATTAACATCAAAGCTCATTGACATCAATTTCAGAATATTTCATTGAGAACTTATTTATCATAGTTGTGAACTTGTGTAGATTACGATAATGCACACTTTTACAACTATTACATCAACTCGAACTTACTTGGTTTTCCAATATAACATTCTGAAGTAAATGATTCAATAAGATTAGAGTTAATATCATATTATAGTTTGGATAATCTATGCCTTTTTAACTTAAATTTACTCTTATTTGCCATCAAGAATCTTGTACCAATTTTTGATACTCCTCTCTTTTCCGATCTTTAGGGTGCTGAATTCAAAGCATGTCAAATTTTATTCTTTGCTATAAATTTCAAATAGGTCAAACTAGACAGAAAGAACTTGCACCAACAAATAATTACTATTTACACGTGCTATGCAAATAAGTAAAAGCTTGTCTAAAACTACAGGAATGTAAATATAAGGTAATAAGAGTTGTCCATTACCTTAATAGGTAAGCGTGCTAATTTCATCACCAGAAATAAACATTCCTTGAATTTAAGTTTCAAATCTTTCTCCGCCTGATGGGTTCAGCAGGGTGGTGGATGAAGATGCAAACTAATTTTGGCCTAAACAAAGGAATAAAACTCGAATAAGATCAGAAAACATCACTATAAAGTTCAATAAGGAAACAAACAGAAATTCTTAGCTTCCACAATTTGAAACTGATCTCATGGCACTTGTTTATCTGTACTGCAGAAAAGTGCAGATAAACATGTACAATATATAGCATTCAAAGTTGCACAAGACTTACTGCCACTGCTTGACTTCGAAAGGTCTTTCTCCACCAGATACATAAGAGTACCAGTTCTATGAAATGCAATGTAACTGAAAATCTAAATGAAGCTTTTGATAGGATTCCACTCGAAGTAAAAAGAGAAATAAGAACTTGCAATTGATTGTTGAATTACTGCAGAGAATGACAAGAACACGGAATTAAACTACACTCTTCTACTCAACTTTTGACTACCTACTAAGCTTCCCTCACTCTTATTTATAGTCATTCTCTTGACCAATTTCCTCCCCCAACTTGCCCTTGTAACAGAATCCTGTTGTTGCCACTCCTCAAGTCTGCCGGACTCTTCTAGAATTAGAGGCTTATCAGTTCATCTTCCAAGTGTAAATGGAAATAGCCCCACACAAGGAAAGTAAAATGAGAAAAACGAAAAATTTCCCAACAATTTTAAACAATTAATACTAGTCCATCTCCATAACCTCTGCAATGTTGGCAGTTCTTCTATTTGCTAAAAGTTATTGAGTACCAATAATGAAATCGACTACGATAAAATTGAACAATTGGGTTAACCACCAAGATGAGCATCTGAAGCCGAATGAATAATTACCCAAAAACTTGGAATGCCAACATACTGAAAGCCATGTATAGGTCTGGAGAATTGAAATTTATGCAGCAGAAAGAATGTTTTAAATATGTCATGGACATAAAATTGAGCATGTTTGATCTAATACAGATTAGAAATTCTCCAAATAACTTAAAAATATCAAATCACTTCCACCCTTTTGGGCTCCATAACTAGAATTTATTTATTTATTATTATTTTTTTTTCATCACAAGATGCCAATAACAAAACAGGCATCAGAGAGCTCTACCACTACGGGCAAGTATAACCTGTTGTCGTAAGAATAACAAAATAAACAAGGCGTGATTTGAATGAAAGGCCAACCAAGTCAGTCAAAAATTCTCTCCCCAGTCGAGAACTGAAGAAACAAAATTGAACTAAAAATACAAAGTGACCCTGGGATGAGAAAAACTGCTCTCCAGCTATCTGGACTAGTGAGATCCAACTGAGCAGCCTTAGAAGCTTCAAGAAGTCGACCAGTAAGATCAACCCCAATGATTCCAGCTAAGGTACCGGCTGTGTTAGAAACTCCCATTACAATCCCTGCATACCTTGGAGCAACATCCATGTGATTTACTGCAAATCCAGCTCTCCCTAGTGCCAAGAAACCAAGAGCCACAGAAGAACAGAACACAACTCCATTGGGTGTTCTGAACCTGGGAAGAGCCATTAGTGCAAAAGAAGCCACCACAAATCCTATGGTATTTAAAAGCTTTCTTGTTCCAGTCACAGACAAGACTCTCCTGGTAATCAAGTGATCAGCAATCACCCCACCAATATTTGAGAACAGAAACATGTTGAAATAAGGCATCATCTTAGAAGATCCCATGTCTTCAAGACTAAGCTGGAGGCCCAATTCAAAGTACGTTGGAAGCCAGTTCATGAGCACATAGAGAGCATAATGGAAAGTGAAATTATTCGCAACAATTGCCCAAACTGGCAAACTGAAAATAATTTTCTTCCATGGAATTTTTGGGGTTCTGATGGAATGTCCTCCATTCTCAACTTTCGTCTTTTGATTTCCTTTAATTGGCAGCAACAATTCTCCAAATCCAGAAGCAGTGGCTTTTGGATGCTCAGAACGAGGTGGATCAATGGCATACTTAAACCAAAGTAGAGACCAAATGGCACCTAAAGAAGCTTCAGCAAGAAATACCGATTGCGGACCTCGAAACTTGACCAGGCTCGGAAGCACAAGCATTCCTGCAGCTGCACCAAAATACATACCGGAAGTTGTCAGAGAAACAGATCTTGATCTTTCATGTGGTGGTACCCATTGTGCCAGCACAGTGTGAATGGAGGGAAAGATGAAGCCTTGGGAAACTCCGACCAGCAAGCGTGCTATGACCAATATTGTAACTCGGTTCAGATCAAGTGGCACAAAAGCACAAGTTATAGACCATAAAACAAATGAAAGTAGAAGAATACGCCTTCCCCCAATTTTCTGGGCTGCCCAACCACCTGGAACTTGTGAACATGCATACCCATAATAGAACGTTGAAAGTATCATGCCCTTGCTCGATTGATTTACTCCCGTGGCATCAGCAGCAGCAGTATATGCAACGGAAAAACCCACACGTTCTATGTAGCAGACAGAAGTGCAGATGAAGGTCAAAATTACAATCACATAGCGCTTTGGAATGTTTGTTCTCTTCATTCTCTTTGGGTTCATTAACAGATATCAAATAGATATGGACTACTCTTCTATTTAACAAACCATCTGTAACTTCAGACGCCTTTGATTTTTACCGAAATGAATCCAAAAACAATAGAAGAAATCCATTACTCCAGAAACCGCCAAATTAGAAGCCCTTCCTGGATTAAAAAATTGAACTGGATATTTAATTAATGTGTTAAGAAGATAATCACGCAAGAAACTTTCATTTAATGAGCTAAAAATCATATAAGATGATGATTTTGAATAGATAGCAACAGACTTATAGAGCAACTTCTTGAAACCTGAGCATCAGATGGTCCTAATTGGTTGGAGCACATAGAAACTTGCTTATGCCACTTTGTTAAAACGCATCTTCTAGTCAACAATAACACTGGAACTACATTGAATGAAGTAGCGTCTGGATATCTATAGGCATTACAGGCTAATTGTTAATCATTACTCAAATTTCCTTCAAGACAAACGTCAACAAGGAAATCACAAATTTATAACATGGATTATGATAGGATAATGTAAGGATGGATGGATTTCTTGTCCACATATGCACATGCTAGTGAATTTGTGATACGTGAGAATCTGCCATTACAATTGTTCGGAGTCAAATGGACCTACTAGTCATCATTCTCATCTTTTGGCTCTTGATCCTTTGAGTTATGCAACATTAGCAAGATCAACAATAATTAAGGATGAGAGAGAGTAAGATTACACCAAACCACATGCCATATTTACAAATTGTGCCCGTCAATCGGGTTATCTAAAACTTAATAAACAGGGTTCAATAATGAATTAATGATAGTGTTCATTTCAGAAATAAAATTTTATCTTGCATTTCATTAATTCATAGAAGAATTCTCCATATTAGTCCATGAATCTAATGCTACCTGATCTCTGAAAAAACTTAAGATTTTTTATTTTTTAGTTTTTATTTTTACAAGGGAATCAAAAGCAGTTCATTTAACAAATGCCAGCAATAGTCTCACACATTGAACTCAAACGAGGTCAAGAAAATCATATGCCACCAATCAAATTAAACAAAAACAAAATTAAACCGTACAATTGCTATATTAACGGAACAAATAAACCCAAAAAAAGAAAAAAGAAAAGTAAATAGTAATAATAAACAAAATTCCATGACGAAATGGCATATGCGATTAAACCAAGACACATCACGATGTTAAATTTCCAAAAGAAAATAAAAAATATATCAAATAGAAGATACTCATAAATTACAGTTGCCTCTATGGTAAGAAGGGCTGCCCAGGACCTAAAAAAAAGGATAGATAAGGAAAAAGTTTCAGCAATCAAGCGGGCTCTGCATTTCACGAGCTTTTGACCGACAGAAATACAGAAAAAAGGCCATTAGGCAAGGTTAACAACATAGGTTTGAAAGAAATGGTACAATTTAATGAAGTATAAAATTGTGCTTTTACTCTATTTAAATATTGTGGATGACTCTCCCAGATTCAAATGATGAAAAAACTTGGAAGAAACTGAAAACTTATTTTACTGAATATAAATATGATATATTTCATCTGGAGTCATTGAAGTTTCAGAGAAATCTCATCTGAGTCATCAAACTTTTATTTCCTCAATTAGGCCCTTAAACTTCAAATTTGTTTCAAAATTTGCCATGCTCCCGTATATATTGTCCCAAAACTGACAAAAAAATAAAAATAAATAAATAAATTTATAGTTGACAACTATACTTTAACTAATCTTCCATTTTATCATTATAAGGTACGCTAGTTACTAAAATATTAAATGGGGATTGGTTAAAAGATTAGAAGTTATATTTCTTTCATTTCAACACTTTTTATGACGGGTGTAACAATAAATTAATATGTCATATAATAATTAATTAGAAGATTTTTTGAAGTATGATCATCAATTAAGCAAAATTTATTAATTCGAGACAAATATGACGAAGTAATGAATTAACAACTAAATTGAAATTTAATGATCTAATTCAAACATATTACAATTAAGGCCAATTAAAATTTCACAAAAAGTTCAGTTCTTCAAATGAACTCTGATTATATTCACACCACATTTTCTCATAAATATATTACATTTTAATTACGTTAAATGTCATTAATTTTTATTCATTATCACACTTATATCCTTAATTTTTTCCTTCATAACATTTTTATTTTTAACATTTCATTGATTAGAAAATCTAGTGGTTAGTCATGATTTTCATCAAAAAAATACTGTCAAAGTGATTTAAAATGAGAGTCAAATATTTAATCGCATTTTTGCATTATTGTTTGTTTTGTTTACTTAAAAATTCAATGGACAAATGAGTCTTTTTACTCTATTTTATAATTTTGACAAGAAACCATAATCAGAATCAGATCTATTTATGACAAATTTTGAGAATAAGAACGAGATAAAAAAGACTCGAGACATAAATGCGATAATATATAAAGATTATATACATTTTATATTTATGACTCGTTTGATTCTCATTTTTATCAAAATGTATTTCTCTCTCTCTTCTTTTTAACTATACATTCTTCATTAAAATAATATTACACGCAAGTCAATTTTTTTAATTTTTCATCTACACATTTTTTATCAATCTAATATTCTAAACGTCATTTTTTTTCATAAAAATGGGTATCAAACACCCTCTTAAAGTATCTCAAATAGATTTTCTATTTTTAAATAACATATTCTATAATTAAAATAGCATCTATAAATTTAGAAAGTAAAAATTTTGAAGTATTTCTATAGGTTCTTTATATTTAATACTTACTATCCGTTTGGCACTATTCTCATTCTTTTTCTCTTTCTTATTTTCAACCACACAATCTTCCATAAAATAATATTGCAGATAAAAAATTTTGCATTCTTTTTTAACTACACATTTTTCAAAAAGGCACTATTCCAACCCTTAAAATTGGGCAAGAATGAAGCCCAAACGAGGGCATAAATACTACTCCCCAAAAAATATTTATTATTTTTTTATATTTTATTTTAACTAGCTTCTCTGTGTGTGTGTGTGTGTGTATATATATATTTTATTTATTTATTACATATAAAATTGAAATATTTTGGATGCATTTAATTACAGAAATTGAGTTTGGAAACTCACTCTTTAAATTAAAATTTTAATTTTAAATTTTTTTTGAAGCATGCTTTAAGATTAACTCTTTAAAACAGAGAGTATTTAATATTTTAAAAAGTCTTTTAAAAATACTCTTTAATATGTATAATATTGTGAGGACTCGTGTTAATGACGACTTTTCAAGATTTGGACTGTAATTTTGATTGAAGTTGGACCTCCCGATTTCATTTCATTAATCTTAAAATTTTTGAGAAAATTAGGACTACTACCTAGTTGATCATTAAAAAAAAAAAGAAAAAAAAAAAGAAAATACTGCGTGATTTGAACTTCAGAATATTACCCACCACTGAATGATTTTTTTTTATTATAATTACGGATTATCCCGATAATCACTGCTTACGATTTAATAAATCGGTAAAAAAAAATTCGTTATGTTAAGCCACTAATTAAAAATAAGCTAGCAAGTCAAACTAGCTCAAACCATCATCCTTTTCACTTCTGCCACGCTATCGGTCTAGGGGATCGAAAAATGGATTAAACTGAGTCAGGTCAGTTTGGTTTGATTCAATAAATTTTGACCATTAAAGAGTCGGATCAGATTGGTTTCGATTTAAGCAATCAAATTAATTAACCAACCCAACCCGCTAATACATTTTTTTCCATTTTTAAATTCATCCCTCTAAACTTATAATAATAATAATAATAATAATAATAATAATAATAATAATAATAATAATAATAATAATAATAATAATAAAAGCATAGAATCGATTTCTGGTTAGACTTAAAACCAACCTAACTTGAAACATGCCGAACCCTAATCAGACTATTTTGTGTTAATAGTTTCATTTCACTTAATCTCAAATCTATCTCTCATCTATTATCAATTTCTTCTTTGTTCACATTTTTTTTTGCCTAAAAGTTGCACCATTGAAAAGTCTTTTATATGATTTTTTTTATATAATTGTAGAAGGTGAAATATCCTATAAGAAAGGCGCTTTCTATATTTTAATTTTTCTTGAACAAAACCTAAANAAAAACAAAAAAAAAAAAAAAAAAAAAAAATTATAGTTGACAACTATACTTTAACTAATCTTCCATTTTATCATTATAAGGTACGCTAGATACTAAAATATTAAATGGGAATTGGTTAAAAGATTAGAAGTTATATTTCTTTCATTTCAACACTTTTTATGACGGGTGTAACAATAAATTAATATGCCATATAATAATTAATTAGAAGATTTTTTGAAGTATGATCGTCAATTAAGCAAAATTTATTAATTCGAGACAAATATGACGAAGTAATGAATTTACAACTAAATTGAAATTTAATGATCTAATTCAAACATATTACAATTAAGGACAATTAAAATTTGCCAAAAAGTTCAGTTCTTCAAATGAACTCTGATTATATTCACACCACATTTTCTCATAAATACATTACATTTTAATTATGTTAAATGTCATTAATTTTTATTCATTATCACACCTATAATCTTAATTTTTTCCTTCATAACATTCTTATTTTTAACATTTCATTGATCAGAAAATCTAGTGGTTAGTCATGATTTTCATCAAAAAAATATTGTCAAAGTGATTTAAAATGAGAGTCAAATATTTAATCGCATTTTTGCATTATTGTTTGTTTTGTTTACTTAAAAATTCAATGGACAAATGAGTCTTTTTACTCTATTTTATAATTTTGACAAGAAACCATAATCAGAATCAGATCTATTTATGACAAATTTTGAGAATAAGAACGAGATAAAAAAGACTCGAGACATAAATGCGATAATATATAAAGATTATATACATTTTATATTTATGGCTCGTTTGATTCTCATTTTTATCAAAATGTATTTCTCTCTCTCTTCTTTTTAACTATACATTCTTCATTAAAATAATATTACAAATTTTGACAAGAAACCATAATCAGAATCAGATCTATTTATGACAAATTTTGAGAATAAGAACGAGATAAAAAAGACTCGAGACATAAATGCGATAATATATAAAGATTATATACATTTTATATTTATGGCTCGTTTGATTCTCATTTTTATCAAAATGTATTTCTCTCTCTCTTCTTTTTAACTATACATTCTTCATTAAAATAATATTACACACAAGTCAATTTTTTTAATTTTTCATCTACACATTTTTTATCAATCTAATATTCTAAACGTCATTTTTTTTCATAAAAATGGGTATCAAACACCCTCTTAAAGTATCTCAAATAGATTTTCTATTTTTAAATAACATATTCTATAATTAAAATAGCATCTATAAATTTAGAAAGTAAAAATTTTGAAGTATTTCTATAGGTTCTTTATATTTAATACTTACTATCCGTTTGGCACTATTCTCATTCTTTTTCTCTTTCTTATTTTCAACCACACAATCTTCCATAAAATAATATTGCAGATAAAAAATTTTGCATTCTTTTTTAACTACACATTTTTCAAAAAGGCACTATTCCAACCATTAAAATTGGGCAATAATGAAGCCCAAACGAGGGCATAAATACTACTCCCCAAAAAATATTTATTATTTTTTTATATTTTATTTTAACTAGCTTCTCTCTGTGTGTGTGTGTGTATATATATTTTTTATTTATTTATTTATTTATTACATATAAAATTGAAATATTTTGGATGCATTTAATTACAGAAATTGAGTTTGGAAACTCACTCTTTAAATTAAAATTTTAATTTTAAATTTTTTTTGAAGCATGCTTTAAGATTAACTCTTTAAAACACAGAGTATTTAATATTTTAAAAAGTCTTTTAAAAATACTCTTTAATATGTATAATATTGTGAGGACTCGTGTTAATGACGACTTTTCAAGATTTGGACTGTAATTTTGATTGAAGTTGGACCTCCCGATTTCATTTCATTAATCTTAAAATTTTTGAGAAAATTAGGACTACTACCTAGTTGATCATTAAAAAAAAAAGAAAAAAAAAAAGAAAATACTGCGTGATTTGAACTTCAGAATATTACCCACCACTGAATGATTTTTTTTTATTATAATTACGGATTATCCCGATAATCACTGCTTACGATTTAATAAATCGGTAAAAAAAAATTCGTTATGTTAAGCCACTAATTAAAAATAAGCTAGCAAGTCAAACTAGCTCAAACCATCATCCTTTTCACTTCTGCCACGCTATCGGTCTAGGGGATCGAAAAATGGATTAAACTGAGTCAGGTCAGTTTGGTTTGATTCAATAAATTTTGACCATTAAAGAGTCGGATCAGATTGGTTTCGATTTAAGCAATCAAATTAATTAACCAACCCAACCCGCTAATACATTTTTTTCCATTTTTAAATTCATCCCTCTAAACTTATAATAATAATAATAATAATAATAATAATAATAAAAGCATAGAATCGATTTCTGGTTAGACTCAAAACCAACCTAACTTGAAACATGCCGAACCCTAATCAGACTATTTTGTGTTAATAGTTTCATTTCACTTAATCTCAAATCTATCTCTCATCTATTATCAATTTCTTCTTTGTTCACATTTTTTTTTTGCCTATAAGTTGCACCATTGAAAAGTCTTTTATATGATTTTTTTATATAATTGTAGAAGGTGAAATATCCTATAAGAAAGGCGCTTTCTATATTTTAATTTTTCTTGAACAAAACCTAAATTTTTGATGCCCTTTGCAATCAATAAGTGTTTTTTAAGAAATATAATTGAACTTTTCGTTTATGTTAGCTACTCATAATTGATCATACTTGCTCTTGAAACAACAATTTTAAATTATATCATCGCTAAAATTTCGCAAGTATATGATATTGTAGTCAAGCAATAAAAATGATTAAAATACGATTTCCACGAGGACTATGCATTTGATACAGATCAAATTAAGCCCATGTTTGACAACCATTAAAATGAGGTTTTTAGGGAAAAATAATTTGGAATAATGATTTTGTAATGATCTAGACCTCGTGCTCAACCGTTAAATTATGTATTGTTTGTTCTGGAAGAACATGAACCCATCTTACTCCTTATGAATTTATTTCGCGTCCACAAGATTCAAGCATATGATCGCCCCTTAAGATAGACTTAAATTGAATTATAGTACCAATTGAAAAAAATTCATGAGGGATAAGATGTGTTTAATCTCTCCTAAAGAAAACAATATGTAAATTAACGATTGGGCTCGAGGTCTAGGTCATTATAAAAAATGCACATTTTTATAACGATCCAAGTTTTGTGTCTAGTCGTTCTGTTATATATTGTCCTCTTTGGGATGCCTCCTATCCCTTAAAGCTTTTTGTAGTGTTTCCTAGGATTCGAATACATGACCCCTCTTAATATAGACTTAATTTGAATTTTGGTATCAATTAGGCCAATTGGTATCAGGATTCAATTTAATTCTCTATTAAGGGAAGGTTATATGTTTGAATCCTGGGGATGCCGTAAGGGGGAAAATAGGTTCAAGCTCTCCTATAGCTAATAGTATATAAGTTAATGGCTTGGTCACAACGATCAAGTTGTTAAAAAAAAAGTACATTCTTTTTGTAACGATCCGATCGTTGTGTCCAAACTCGTTAACTTACGTACTGTTCAATTAAAGAATGCATTTGCCCTCTCATTCCTCACGGATTTCTGTATGCTCCCTAGGATTCAATTTACATATCTCTTAAGGGAGGTCATGCGCTTGAATCCTGATGAATGTAATAGAAAGTCGTGAGAGATAAGAGAATATATGTCCTCTAAAAGCAGACAATAAGTACGAGAACTGTCGCGCACGAAGACTGGATCGTTACAAAAAACACATTTTTTTTAACTACTTGACCTCTATTACAAACCGTTATATTATACTTACTGTCCACTTTGGAGGAGTCAGCCCATCTTACCCCTCATGCAATAAAATATGATATAAGTCTTTCTTATGGAGAGGTTATGTGTTTGAATCTTGGGACGCAATAAAAATTTGTGAGGAGATAAGATGGGTCTAAACTCTCCCAAATCAGACAGTACGTATGATATAATAGGTTGGACATAGAGATCGGGTTAGTATAGATTTGTTGGGAAATATTTGGTCATAAAGTTGGAAAAAGTTTTGGGTTCACGTGGAAAATATTCTATTATGAGAATATATTGCTCAAAATGATTTTTGAGAGAAAAAGAGTTTTATTTTAATGATTGTCAAACAGGGACTAAACCTAACTTTAATCGAATAGCAATATTTTGAGAGAGTTTTGTATTAACGAACTAGAATCTATAACTAATCTTAGTACTTGGAAAGCCGAAATAAAATTCAAGTAATTTCAAATCCTCCACATTCATCTTTTTGATATCAATTTCATTAATTCACAACATATATTTTTAATATATATTAACATGTGATGTTTTTATAATTTAACAAAAATGCGAACATGCAAAGATGCATTAAATCATAAGAATTTTATATGATTATACAAAGTATAGCGGTATATCTCTATCTCCCATTGAAATTTACAATGACTATTAATACATCCGAAATTCATAATCATTTTCTCGAACGTTAATAGAAACCACGAACAATTCAATTAGTAATCAAGTAATTGGAAATATATTAAATTCGTCACAAAAACTCAAAATCAAAAACATATTTAATATCAAAATATGGAAATTAATGTTATAACTTCAAAAAAAAAAAATTCAGCGTTATTCTATTAGCTATAAATTAATCAAGAATCATATTAATTACAAAAAGAATATATGAATTGATACAACATCATTCAAATTAAAGAATAGAAAGAAGGTAGAATTTTTATTTATTTATTTTAATATCTTGAATCTATTCGATGATTCCTTTATTAATCTCCTTTGATTCTTCTTCTTTTACTTCAACCCAAAATAGATGTATGAAAGTAGGTATATATGTATTTTGTAAGGAAGTCACTATAGAGCTTTGAACTTCTTGTCTTGGGAGAAGAAGATTCTAAGTATAAGATCGTCAACTTTTTCTCATTTTTTCCTTCAAATCCGGTGATATATTTTAATTCTTTCTTCTATTTTTCTTCTTCGATGATATAAAGCTAAACAATTGTTTGGGACGATAAAATATAGTCCAGTTTTGAACCTTAATTTTAATTATAATGTTTTGATTTTCAATTGATGTTTGTGGATTTTTTTAAATACTTTTATTCTTTATATTTTGAATTAATTGATCCCTAATTAATTGATTTATGAATGATAATTATGCTAAGAGGCCAGTTAATTTTAGACCCCGTAGTAAAATTCGGCAACTTGGATTAAAGTTAGAGATATATTGTGGAATCTTGAAATTTTACGAATTTTATTGCATATAATTTATTGATAGAAAGGTCATGTCTAGTCAAATATTTTATGTAAGTCAATTTGTTATGATGATTTTTCTTTTATAGTTGAGGGATCCAAGTGAAAATAAATATTAGATTTCTTATTTATTTAATTGGGACAAATGGTTAACTATTGAAGGATTTAGAATTATCATATCAATATTAAACTCATTTGAAGCTGTAATAAATTGCAAATTATGGACTTAAAAAAAGTTGATTTGGATAAGTTAAACTCAAGTTAAAGTCAAATAAGAAACGATTTAGACTATATTACTATAGTCATATTGGAGTCATCAAATAGCTTATAATTTATCATGTCTATTATGCTCGATAAAAAAATATTTTGGATAAGTTTGAATTAAGTTAGAATCGATAAAATAGATAAGTTGTAAATATAGTAGTATAAATATTCCTCAGATCCTTTTACCTCATTTTTTGACCAATAAAGGTTTTTTATATATATATATTTTTTTAATTTTAAGTAAAATTGGTGTAACATAGTTAATGATATTAATTATCCCAAATTCAATTAAGGTGATAATTATTCAATTTGACTAGAATGTTTTAAAGCTGGTATAAATATATTATGTTTATTTTAAACTAATTAGGTTTATCACCACACAGTTATTCAATTGAATTAAGATTTAAATTTGTGGTTTAGCTAGAATCTAAGTATTAATCAATTTAGGAAAACCATTCATGTTTCGACACATCTTGCGAGTAATATATGCGTTTGATATTAAATACAATCGAACTAGTTAAATACTCATTATCAACATAATCTAGGATAATAACTAATTGATTTTGAAACAATCCTAATCCTTATCAAACTGTCTTAGGAACATTATGCACATATGTTTATCACAAAACCCATTTTTTAACTTCTAATAGTTTGAGGTGAGTTGCTCAGTGCTATTAGTGATTTTTCTATATTTTTCACATACGTTGTTATGTATGAATTTAATCACTTCAGTTGAGGGATCTTTTGGGAGAAATCATGGTATATTTTAAGGCGTACTTCGGGTATCAGTTAGCCTTTACATTATTTTACAGTACTTGCTAGAATTATCATTTTTCAATGTATGATAATTCTCATTTTATTTTGGTAAGAAAATTTATGCATAATCTCATGTTTGATTTAAATGTGGAGTAGTAAATATCTTATTGAGTATAATTCGTTATACGCAGCCCTCTTTATTTACAAAATTTTAGGTGAAAATTAGCATGCTGGACAATGGTGGATGTATATGCTATTGAACCAACGGATCATCGTCATGAAGTACTTTTATTTTTAGAAACATCAAAATTTTTAATAGCAGTTAATTATATTTTTTAGATTTTAGACCACGTGGTAAAATCTAACAATTTGAAAAAAGTTAGAGATATATGGTTATGACCAAATACTCTTGATTAAAGCTTACACTGCTTCACATAAAGATATAGTGAGTTGAAGTAGAATTGGTTTGAACTCGAGAGAAGGAAATCAAATAACTTTGATGAATTTGACTGAGTATATATAATTTATTGTTATTAAGACTTGGTGATTGAGATTAAGGGGATAGCTATGTTAGACTCGTGAATCCTAACACTATAATCATGTTTGTTAGGTAAAGTTTGATGAAAATGAAGGAATTGGATGAGCAGAACAAAAAGGGCGAAAATGAATTAAATCTAAAGTTTTAGGCTATAGTGCAAATGTTCAAAAGTCGATTCGTACTTCATATCAAAGATTGGAGAATGCTAGGAGTAATTTGACAAGAATAAAAGATAACGGGATGAAAATAAATGAAGAACCAAAATGCACCTACTGGATAGTTCGGGGACTAATATGTAGAATTGGTCCTAAGAGAAAAGCCATGCGCATGAAATGGGCCTATAGACCTTGTGTGCGAAGGCTTCCCAACCTAGCACTTGAGGCCGAAATGGCTTGCCCATGTACACACAAGGGTGTTCTCCAAAGTTGAAGGGGAAACTGTCATACCAACTCTTAATGGTATGATTTCTTAGCCTCCTTTTAACCTATTGGATTTCGTCAATGATGCATCTTTGAACCATATAATGTAGAGAAGACGTTTAATAAGAGTGGGAAAGAAATTACACAAGACATGAAGATTCAAAGCTCCGATTCAAGATATAAGGCCCAGAAAATGTCTTTTCGAGTTCTTCCTTTTGTTCTTTGACTCAGATGATTTCTTTTCATAGCACTTCGTTTAATTTATATATGTTAAAGATATGGAAAATATTGTTAAAATATTATCTATTATATTTTTCGTTTTAGAGTAGAATTATTTTCTAGAGTAGTTGATTGTGTAATTATTACACAATCTTTACTTTTACAGTTATTTGTAACCTTATAAATAGTCTTTTACTTTGTAATACACAAGAATTTATTATATGCAATTTATAATATTTTAACATGGTATTAGAGCGGGTTTAATTTTTGGTAAAACTTGCAAGCTTCTGTTCTCCGGCGAGCAGCATCCGGTCGTATTTCTCTTCTTCCTCCCATCCAGTTTCTCCTGAGTATTTTCATTATGCTATTCTTCACCAGTTTTGTTGATTAACCCATAGCCACTCCCCGTACCCCAGACCTAAAAATCTCTCTCCTTTGTTTTCACTCCTTTTCCAGTTTATTTAGAACTGAAAGTTGAGAAGAGAACAAGTTTTTGAAATTAATCAAGTGCAACTTCACCAGGATTGTCTAGGTTCGGTTCCTATCATGAGTTGACCCCCCAAATCTGCTCGATTGAGGCTGCAACAGCGGTTGGTCATGGTTGTCAGAATGGAAGAGGTAGTGACGGCTCAGAATGATGTGGTGAAGGTTGCTGTGATTTATCGGCAATTCCTATTTGGAGCAGGCGGAGATGGATTTGCAGTGACAATAGTGATAGGTTAGAGAAATTGGTTGGAGTTGGAGATGTGGTGGCCATCGATGATTTGTGGTATGTTGACGAGATTATGGGAGTCCGGCAATGTAGACGTTGACGGATTTTGGGGCTACTGCTTTAATATATTGCTCTATAGCTGTTGGGCAAGAGGTCGGGGTTGTACCTCCATGGTTGGTTATGTGGCAGTGTAAATGACAGTTTAGGGTCGATGCTCTCGTGGATCCGACCTCGTAATTACGGTTAATTCTAATGGACGTTGATTGTTTCGAGTATAGGAGGTTTTCTTATTGTTCTAGTCGCGCAGCTATCGAGGATTTCCACGGTGCTTTCAAGACTTCCGCCATGGCCATGAACAACGGTGAAACGAAGTGTTAATAATGCACACAGTGCACCCCGTGTGAAAGAAAATGGGCTGATTTTAATGGGTTGGTCACTGGTGTAATTGGACCGAGTTAATTGATGAAGGGCTGTGGGTCAGTTTATTATTTGGCCGATTTAATGATTTTTTGGCCTTCATTTGTTAGTTCCTCCTGGGCTACTGACATTGTTTTTAAATTGGGCTATCTTTTGTTTGTTATTGGCTGATTTCTTGGTGAACCTGTGTCGATAGTTTCTTGGTAGATTAATTGGGTTGTTTTGTTAGTTTGGGCTATTGATTCCTTTGGGCTATTTTTTGGGCAGCAATCTGGGTCCTTTTTGGGGTGATTAATATGGACTGTAGATCGCCAACACTTTATTTTGGTTATGTTGGACCAGTCTTAGTTTGGGTTTTTGTTCTATTGGGCTTCGTTTTATTTGGGTCACTCATGTGGGATTTGGTATTGTTTGGGTTATGGTTATTTGTGAGCAATTGGGCTCTTGGGTTGGCTGTTTATTTAATTGGACACTTAGTATGGGCTTCATTGTTGGGCATTTAATTGTGTTTATCAATTGGACAAATAATTGGGCTATAGATTTGCTAGTGGATTACTACTGATTTGAGGTGGTTTGCGAGACAAAAAAAGATTTGGGAATTTTAGTGGCAAACGTTTTCTTCTCTCTTCTGTTGTTGCTTGTTTTCATCTGCTCATTTATTCTTCTTTTGATTCTTTCTCCTTGGTTGGTTTATCAAGAATTGTTCTTTTCCCCTCTGATATTCTTTTCCAAATTTGTGTGGTGATCATTTGGATTTGATGATTTGGTCTCTTCCCTTCTATCTCTTCTACTTCGACTTCTTCTCTGCATTTGGTTTGGTATATCCCCAGTTCATGGGATTGGACATTTGGTTTAGTGTTGGTCTAGTTATCTGGAATTTGATTTGTTATTTGGTCTAGTGTATCTGAATTTCACATAGTTGGATTTCGGAATTGGTATGTCAAGTTCAGTTGGAATTTGAAATTTGCATCTAGTTCAATTGGCATTTCTCCTCTCTTGGTTTCTTCTTTGGTGTTGTCTTCTTGTCTTTGGTTATCTTCTTCTGCTACATCTATGCTGCTCTTCTTGCTGTGGTTCTTCCATTGAATGCTTCCCCTCAAGTGCTTTGAAGTTCATCTACATCAATTTGGAAGTTTTGACTTGATCGATTTATTTTTCAAACTCAATATGATTGTCACTAGACCATATTGAGTTTGAGGGAGGGTGTTAAAGACATGAAAAATATTGTTAAACTATTATCTATTATATTTTTCCTTTTAGTTTAGGATTATTTTCCGTAGTAGTTGATTGTGTAATTATTACAAATCTTTCCTTTTATGTTACTTCTTTTTACAGTTATTTGTAACAATATAAATAGGGTCTTCTACTTTGTAATACACAAGAGTTTATTATATGCAATTTATAATATTTTAACAATATAGAAATATGTTAGACTCAACTCTATATTATATTGGAGATGGTGAGACTATTGGATATTTCTAATTAATAGAAAATTACTTTTGTGAATTCATGTGTTCTTGATTAGTTATGCATGATTATTGTGTTATTTGATTGCTTAATCAATAATTAGATAACTTATTGCTTGTTGTAGTGCTAGAAAACTTATAATAGGTTTATAACATTGCATAATCAACACACGGGCAATAATCAATGATCCCGTATGTTTGTAAAATTTATCCGAACACGTTTTTGCGTCATTGCCATAAAATAAATTATTTAATTATACTTTATTATTTGATATTGGATTCAACTTTCATTTTGTTTTAAGCTCTTCATCCCACTACCTAGCCTATTGTGATTTGTTTATGTCAAATAGTCAATATTTTATGCAAGATTCTGACGAGAATGAATTTCTTCTAGTAGATCTTGAGATTGAAATAATCTTTACACAACGTTCAAATAGTCAATATTTTATCAAGATTTTGATGAGAGGTAGGTCTCAAGATTGAAATAACCTTTACACAACATTCAAATAGTCAATATTTTATGCAAGATTATGACGAAATCGAGTTTCTTTTGATAGATCTCAAGATCGAACAAACCTTTAGACAATGTAGAAGAAAACATAAAAAAGCAACAAATATGTGAAAAAAATTTAAATTAGAACCAGGTTCCAATTGTCTCAGCGTTCAGCAAAGGGTGACCAACGAGTGTTACATATTAGTTGGAGATTATGTGAATCCAATGCTTAAACCTTGCATCACGCTATTATTTATCCTCCGTTTGGACAAGCTAACTTTCACATTCAACCGGATATCATCAACCGATTTCAAAATCTTTAGGATATCACATTCTTCAGGAAAGCTAATAAAAATTCGTACAAATAGGTAAAATGTTTTCTGATGCTATATGAAGTTAGTCACGAGGGAATATCAACAGATGCTTTTCCAATGTGCTTACTCCCTCATACTATAAAGGATGATGCCAGAGGATGGCTACACTTACTACTTGTCGGAAGCATCGTTAATTGGGATGATATCATGCATAAATTTACAATGAAACTTTTCCTACCATCTGGAGTTCATTAGATCAACAATGACATTCACACTTTCAAACAGAGACATCTCGAGAGTTATCCAAAAGCATGTGATAGATTCAAAGATTAATTCAAAAGGTGCTTAACTTATACATTCCTAAAAATGCTCAGGTCTACATCTTCTATTCAGGCTTGCATCCTGAATATCGTAACATGGCCAATACTTCAGTAGGAGGATCAATAATGAATATGCCTATATATAACACGTATGATCTTTATGAGAGAATGGTAGAAAATCAGTTTATGTGGCCGACTAAAAGGGAAACTTCTCAGAAAATAGTAGTTATTCACAAAATAGATGCAGTTACAACATTGGCAGCCCAGACGGAATTATTAACAAAGAAGTTGGACAATCTGACTTAGTCTGTGAACATGGTGTACCAACCAATACCAATTTGTCGAGGTTAAGGATAGACCATACAATTGCTAGCTGTCTGTACAAAATTTTCAAAGACAATAGGAACAACCCTTACTTTAACACGTATAATCCAATTTGAAAAAATCATTCAAATTTCTCATGGTCTAATAATCAAGGTCATGGAAATCAGATTCAGGACAACCCACCAGGATTTCAACAAGAACATGAAAAAGTCATTTTTGGAGGATTTAATGGTACACCATGAAACTAAGACTGCACTCTAAATCCAACATATTTCTAGTCAAAAACTGAAAAATCAAGTAGGATAGTAGTATATGTGTTGTCCAATAGTTCACATGGTACCTTGCCTAGAAACATTAAAAAGAACTCACGGTAATAGGTGTTAGTAATTGAAGTTGTAGAATATGAAATAGTTGACATACCATCAATTAAGTTTCCTAAGCTTGTACCAGCATGTTTGTTGCCTATCCCATTTCTCTAAGGGCTTCAAAAGTAGCCTATAGAGGATTAGATCCAGGTCATTACAATGAGAAGTGGAGTTTAGCCATCAGGAATCAATGTAAAAATGAAACGGATTGAGGAGAATCAAGTACCTATCATGAGCGGAGAACAACTGGTTCAGTTTGAAGAATCAACAAAAATCAATTAGGAAGAACATTCAGACGTTCCACATGTTAAGGCAATTGTTCCAGTCAATTTACACATATCTTTAGTCTCATTCCCCCAAAGGTTGCCGACAATAAGCTGGAGAAGTAGTTTAAGAAGTTTTTGGATGCCCTTAGGAAACTTCACATCAAAATTCCTTTCAATAATGCAATTTCACAAATTCATACACAAATTTTTTGAAAGAGATGTTGATTAAGAAGATAAATTTCTAGAATATGAAACAATTACATTATTTGAAGAGTGGGTGATAAGTATGTTTTTACACACTTATTTGGTTCACAAACATGACTTAAACATGGATAAAATGGTTGAATTGTGGCTTAATCCTATTAAATTCATGCAAGGTAGGTATTTCAATGGAAATTGTGGAATTCAGGAGAAAAGAGCCGAAGAAGGACGAAAACGCAACAAAGTGATAGTTCGAGGACCAAAGGTGCAAATATTGAGAAGTTGAGCTAAATGCAAAACGAGAGTAAAAACATGCCAAGTATGAGCTCAATGACAAAGCAAAACAATTGGAAGAAGAAAGTATTGAAGAAGGACTGAAATGAAGACAATTGAAAGTTGGAGGACTAAAGTGCAAATACTCAAAAGATGTGGCGAATGAGTGGCATGAGATTTGATGGTGTCAATCATCAATTGGAAGATAAAATTTGTTGAAAAGATGAAGAAATCGAAGAAAGAAGTCAAGAGAAGTAACAAGGAAGTTCAGGGACCAAAATGTAAAGACCACATAGTTGGTTATATCTATGCGACCGCATAGTGTAACCATCTACGCGGTCGCATAGATGGATGCAGGGAAAAAATGGTGCAATTCAAATGACCTATGCGACCACATAGGATCCTTCTATGCGGTCGCATAGAAGTAATTTCGGGGCGTTTTCTGCAGTTTTCTTTTTCGACTCCAACTCTTTTCTAACCTAATTTGGACACGCTATATATACCCTAAAACACGTCCAGAAGGGGGGTACACGGTTTTGGGAGAAAAGATGCACACAATAACATCAAGATCCAAGAATTTATGCAAGAAGAAGAAGGATTTCATCAAGATTGAAGATTTCAAGCATCAATTATAATAGGGTGATGTCTTCTCCTTTATTCAATCTTTGTAATTTTCTTCAAAACATGATAGGCTAAATTTTTATTTCATTGGGAGTCGATGAACCTTTGATTTTCTTATAAATTCTTATATTTCATGAGTTTAATATAAATTGTCTTTGAAATAAATTGTTTGATTTATATTGTTTTGATTGAATCCATGATTTATTGGCCATTTATTATGTGATTGTGATGGTTTATTCTTTACATTCGAAAGAAGTAGAATAGACTCGATATATATAAATTGAGATAGAGTCCGATAGGGGATATAAATATACCCTTATGCTTTATGCAGTTCGGTAATTGTTCATAGAATTTCATGCGTTTTTGTATGTTACATCATCCATAGAAATATAGGCTGATGATATGCAGAAATAGATCTAATATATATCGAGAGAGTATATTAGATAGGCGTAGGAACATTGAATTGACAATTTTCCATTGATTAATTGGATTTGTGAAATTAGGATTTATAGAAATCAAATGGGGATTCGATATCCCAATGATTTTATTTCAACTTATTTCTACAATTTCATTTACAACATTGCATATTTACATTTTAATTGAGTTGTTGAGTCATTTAATTAGGGGAATTTCGAAATTAGGATTTCCAATTTCGAAATTAGGGTTTTCTTCAAAATTAGGGTTTCAAATTGGGGGTTTCTTCCAATTTTAGGGCTTTTCACATTTAAACCAAATTTTCATTCAATTAGATTCGGTTAAGGTCACATTAGTCTAATTAGAGCTAATTCAATCCTCGTGAGAATGATACTTGGACTCATAGTCCATTTTACTACTTGTTAACAAACCGTACACTTGCGGTGTGTTTTAAAATCGAAACAAATAAATACGCGAACAGTGGGGATGTAGTCTTACAACATAATCTCTTTTCTACACTAAAAGATCAAGGGAATTTTATTTTACCTTGCTCTATAGGAAATTTCCACAATATTAATGCTTTAATTAATTCTAGAGCAAGTATTAATCTAATGTCCTTGAACATTTATAGGAAATTAGGATTGAAGGATCCGAAGGAAACATCGATAACTCTACGGTTGGTTATGGGTCAATCAAGAATCCTTAAAGAGTGGTTGCAGATATGCTTATCAAAGTTGAATATTTTATCTTTCTAGTTAATTTCATTATCCTTGATTGGGAAAGAATCAACACATGTTGGTGATCTTAAGAAGATCATTTTAAGCAATCGAACGTGCACTAACTTTTAAAAAGGTGAGATCATCTCGAGGATAGAAGACAATCAACAAATTTTCAATATGAATATTCCACTCAGACAACCGCTTACCTTGAAGAATGCATAATAATTGACCATAAAGAAAATGATGATTACAGAAATCATCGCTATAAAAAAGAAGTTGGTGGGTCGGTTTAAGCAATTAAGGACTAATGTGAAAATTTTAAAATTTGGAGGGGCAAAGATAAATAAAGAAATATGTGCAGTGCAGCAGTTGCAAAGATGAAAACTCACTTTTCAAAGAATCATGAATAGCCAAAACAATAAAATCAAGTTAATGACTATAAACAAGTTTTTATTGGAGAAAACCCAATTATTTATTATGCTATCTAGAAATAGATAAATATATTTTATTATTTTTAGTAGCTTCTTGCCCCATAGGTTGTGATATGTTTAAGCATATTATAAATTGTACCATATTTTGATGGATTTTTCTCTCTTTTGTAGGAGTATGACCACTGAAAATATACAAACCAAAACATGACATTGCAATATGGACCATCTAATTCCAGCACTTACATGTTATTTTAGCCACAACCTTCAAATTGTCCAGGGAAATCTTCAGTTCTCCTTTTTACCTTTACTATTGCATACATATTTTCATATTTTAGTACATTGAGAGAAATGCTTATTTTAAGTTTGCGGATGGGATATTGACATGAATATGTTTTGTTATTGTTGTTTTTGCATGTTTGTCGTGTGTTAAAAAAAATTAGAAAACAAGTTCGTTTAACTTTTTTAATAATTTTGTATGGTTGCATTGGTTAGACAGACTTGATGACATCATGTATATATTGAAACTATTTGTTAGACTATAAATTGTGAAAAAATTGCATGTTAAGTTGATTGATACTCATTAATGTAAAATTTGTGTATGAGCCTTATGTTTTGCAACATGAATGATTACTTGGTTCATATGACAGAATAAAGTTGAAAATAGTGGAACTTAGTTCCTAAACTTGAAAAACCACTTAAAAATATTTTTTAAAACCAATTCTAGGATTGTTCAAGGATGATTAAGCTAGTGCAGGGAGGCGTTTGAGATAAATAGGGATTCCAAGTATGAAAACTTTTATTTAGATTGTGTAAAGCCAATAAAATAAAAATTTAGATGAAATTTTAAATTAGAGGTCAAATTTTAAGAATAATTATTTAATAAGGAGCATGACATTAATCAATAGTATGAAAAAGGCAAAAAAAGCTACCATGATTTATTGATGAAAGCTACCCTATAAAAGATTTCAATGAGGAAACCTATTGAAAATCCCAAAAAAGAAAAACTTAAAAATGGATGAAGCTAGTACATTAAATAGAATACACAAAGCATACTTGAAAAGACAAGTTCATAAACTTCAAAACGTAGTATATACTTTGATTAAACCCTAAACACTTGTAGAAAAGAATTATACATTTGATAAAAGATGATCAATGTGATTGAGTCTTAGAAGTTGAAACATCAAATTTAGGAAAATCCTTATTTATTAAAGTGTTAATTTGCAACTAGTGAGATTTATCCAAACTAGAGAAGGTGATCATTAGAGCCTGTTTGATATAATTTATTTGTAAATAATGAGTTATTGAATATTATTTTTTGGAAAATGTGTGGTTCAAAAGTAAGAAAAGCTTTATTGGTTTATGTTTAGAATATTTTTTTTTTTTTTTTTTTTGGATATCCAAGTATCCCAACTTACACCAGACTAAATCATGGACCTTCAAGACCCATGCCCATAGAACCTTGGAAGGGGTAAATTGCGGGTTATGCCTCAACTGGATCACAGGTTCCCCCATTGACCGTACACTTCTGCGCACAAGAGACCCTCCTCCACAGTGATTGCTCCATACCAAATTTTTGGCCGCAGGTTCCCACCAGGAATCGAACTCTCTACCCTGCGCTGGAAGCAAGCCAATGTTGATTGATCCACCAGTTGAGCTGTGCCTCGGGGGCAGTGTGTAGAATATTTTATTGTGTGAATGTGTGGTGGTGAAAAGCTTTATTGGTTTATGTGTAGAATATTTTATTGTGTGAATGTGTGGTGGAGAATGATCTTGTAGCACCAATTTAAAATTTTAAAGTATGATAAACAGGGGATTGGTATCTTCTAAATTCGACTTAAGTCACAGCTTGAAAAACGAGTGAAAAAAAAAGTTTTGGGTGTGTTTCTCATGAGAGAAGAAATGAAAAATTTGACCATTGAGGGTCAAAAATTGAATCAAGTTTGAAATTATGACGCTCTACATAAATCTTCACACACACACACACACGTCAACTTTGCCTTGAATCTTCAATTCCTTGTGTTAATTCTCTCTAAAGCTCATTAGGAGTCGCTTCAATTATAGAATATATGATAATAGTTTCCAAGTAGAGTTCAGACAAGATATGCGTGCGGATGGTATATTCTGTGCGTACGCACAATAGAGCGATTTTAGCTCCAGTCAGCCTATAATAGGATCTCAAGTACACATGTCATGCAGGCTTATACATAAGCATAGCTTTACAATTTGGGGCCAATTGTGCAAATTGGTCCCTGAACTTTGCGCAATACATTTTTTATCCTTTTTATTTGTGATTTCATCCCTTTAGCTTTCAATTGCCTCCAGTTCTCCTTGTAGCATCTTCATTCTCCATTTTATATCCTGATGCAACTATTAGAATGTTGTAATTTAGTCCCCATAATTTTAATTTCGCCATTCTTCTCTATATATTTAGCTTGTTTTCTCCAATTCTTCATCAAATGATAAGTTTTACCTAATAAATACAATATAACACAAATTATATTATATTTCATAAAAAAAACTACAAAATGTCATTATTTAAAGGCTTGAATAGTATTTAAAATACACTTATTAAACCCTCAAACATGAACATTTGTTTGTTCTCAAACAAAACTATAACCTAACTTAAAACATATACACAAGCATGAAAAAATATTTAGTTAGCTGACATCCTATTTTATCTCAAAATTAAAATCATGTTAGTAAATCTTAGCTTAGCTTCAAGATCACAATAAAAATATTAAAGTCTATTTCTCCAATGCAAAGTTAACATGTGTGTGAAGAATCAAGCATAGCATCATGAATTTACAAGTTGTTCCATTCTATACCCTTAATAGTCAAATATGTTCTTATCTTAGCTCGTGAGATTAACACACTCCAAACTTGTTCTTGGCGTTTTTTCTTCAAGTGTGTGATCTAAGGTAAAATTTTATATTATCTTCACCTCTCTAACTTAGGTAAATCTTACCAATTGCACTTCAACACATCAATAAATAAGGATTCTCTTTTCATTTTTATTTTTTTAATATCCAGGACTTAATTAGGCTTATAATCCCTTCTCAAAAGTCAAATTTCCATAAATTAGTGTTTAAGATATAACCAAGGCATTTAGCGCGTCTTCTATTTCGTACACACATATGTATTTTCCCTCAATTTTCTTCTTTTCAAAACATTTTTTTTTCTTTATCTATAGCGTTCTCTCTCTTAAGCTTTCTAAATAATCCATGTAACAAGCTTTAGGCTCTTGATTTCCAAGTCAATTGACTTTAGGGCAATAGATTTTAGTACCCTTGAGTCATAAAAGCTATAAAGAGAAATTTTCAAATAGCACGTTCTTTTATGTTTTGATTAATACAATATCCCTCATTAAACACCTATCTAAGTAAACCGATCTCTAACTTGAAACTTTCGCCCAATTTCATCCTAATGCTTTAGACAATCCATAATAGATTTTTAATTTCACACTCCCCATTTATCTCAATATCTTCCTACAACAATGAAATCCCTCTAAATTATTCTAAATTTGGTATATAGTTGTTTTGGGTTTAGTATCTATGGTCCACTATTTTCTATCTATCCAATTTTGAAATTAACTCATTTGTACACAATGCTTAACTTAATTCACGTGCTCAATATGTATCAAACTTCACATGAAAAATAAAAAATTAACCTAAGCGTATAATCTATTTACCATTCATAAATCAATTAATAATTCAGTATATTTCTCAGTACTAGCCAGGCCAACTGACTTATATAAGCATAAATAAAGAAAATATTTTTGGAATTTTTCAAAATTTTTAAATTTTTTGTATTTTTCTAATATTTAAAGCAATAAAAACACAATGACACACAAAAAGTAAAAACTCAATTTTGATTTTCTGCGATATCATGTTCCTGTAAAATGAGGTCAAATCAAATATTAGGGATCAAATAACCTGGAACAAGTATTACATAGCCATAACATATTGATAAGCACATTTTATGCACTTATTTGGACTTTTATTATTATTTAATTATTTATAAATCGACCGACTATCTACTTAATTTGTGTAAATTATGTATATTTTAGGAAAATACCAACTTGGATACAATTTATATGAAAAGAGGTTATTTGGAGCTTATTTGGAGTTGATTGAAGCAATTAAGGTTAACCGGATTGCAAGAGATCAATTGAAAATATTAATGAAGCATACGGTAAACATTTATTAGTTTTGGGAGTTAAATTCGATATTTGAAAAGTTTGAGGACTGAAGTGCAAACATTGAAACCTGTCTCGGGTAAAATATTATGATTTTAGAATGAAGAGGGCTTAATTGTAAAATAAAAGAAGTTGAAGGAATTAAGTTACATGAGAAAAGGAGTTCAATTGAAAAATGAATTTGTTTCCTTTTTTGAAACTTGTCTCGGGTAAACTATTATGATTTTGGAATGAAAAAGGGCTTAATTGTAAAATAAAAGAAGATGAAGGAATTAAGTTACATGAGAAAAGGAGTTCAATTGAAAAATGAATTTGTTTCCTTTTTTGAAACTTGTCTCGGGTAAACTATTATGATTTTGGAATGAAGAGGGCTTAATTGTAAAATAAAAGAAGATAAAGGAACTAAGTTACATGAGAAAAGGAGTTCAATTGAAAAATGAATTTGTTTCCTTTTTATTTCTAAAACTCTTCGGTAGAAACCAATTTGAACTCTTTAGTAGAAACCAATTAAACTCTTTGGTGGAAATCTAGTTGAACAAGGATTTTGCATAAATTTTTCTATAAATACATCTCTTAGTCCAACAATTAAAGGGGGATAGTAGAATTTCGTTATATACAAACAAAGGCTTGGGGATCATGGTACATATATTATTCAAGCCAAAATGAGGGAAAAAATCAAGAAATCAATCAAGAAACTAGGATTTAAAGGATTTTACAAGAAGAAGGCAGATTTTTGATGCAATATCTTCATCTTTTTCTCGTTTTTCCTTACTACCCAATGATGTACTTTAATTCATTCTTGTATTTTTATTTTTCTTCCATGATGTGTAATTAAGTATTTAGTTAGGTGAATGATTGTAATCTAGTTTTGAACCTTCTTCTTAATTAAAATTTTTTAAATCTCAAATTTATTCTGTGGATTGTTTTTACTTCTATTCTTAATGCTTGGATTAATTGGCTGCCACTAATTCATTGATTTTGTGAGCAATAATTACTTAGGGATTCGACTTGTTTGTTTAGACCACGCAGTAAAAGTCGGTAATTAGTATAAAATTTCGAGATACTCATGCTAGTTATTGTAGTTGTTACATTTATTCTTAGAACTAATAATTATGTTTAACTAAGATTGATTCTAACAGAGATATGAAATTGAATTCATTGAATAGGCTTAATGAGAATTTGAGTGGGGTAAATTGAATATATTAGAAGAATTCGATTGGATAAAACATAATTAATTCTATAAGACTTGGTGATTGAGATCTAGGGATAACTATGGTGAATTCATGAATTCTAATACTTAAATCACCATATTAAAAAATCACTTATATTTGTATTAGTATATTAAAATAGAAAATTATAAAAAAAACTATTTAATTTGTTTTCGATCAAATTAAAGTTCGAAACAATTGAATAAATTGTTAAATAGTAGTCCTCGTGGGAACAATATCCGGACTCTTAGGTCAACTTTATTACCTGTTACGATCCGTACACTTGCAGGATA
The DNA here is from genome assembly GCF_002742605.1 of Olea europaea var. sylvestris. Classification (NCBI taxonomy): domain Eukaryota; kingdom Viridiplantae; phylum Streptophyta; class Magnoliopsida; order Lamiales; family Oleaceae; genus Olea; species Olea europaea. The sequence goes on along the minus strand of NC_036244.1, from coordinate 9,738,490 downwards.
TAAAATTGACAATAGGTTTTTAGCACCGTTGTTGGGAACTATTTTTATTTAATATAGATTTTAATTATCTCTTACTTTTGTTTGACTGTTTCCTTTTTTTTTTCTTTGCTCCATTGACTGGGAATAAAAGGAAGCAAGAGGTCAAATAAATTCACAATGATTGATCCCGACTTAAATGAAGGTGACATGCTCTTTGGAGAATTCCTCTTTAGCCAAGAACTTAAAAAGTGGGGATACAATCAACATATTGAATTTGATAAGGATGGCTTCCGGAAGGGACTAAATATCATATCTATAATTTATGGGGAGATTAGACTGACTTGTGAATGTTGTGGTGCATTTTATTATACTAAAAGTTGCTTGTTATTGGCAGCTCCAGTGGAACTGCAGAAAGGTATCTTCGATTATCCATATGAAGAACAATTTGATTGCAGTGAAATAGTTACAGGAAAGATCACCATAGAAAAAGATAAAAGGATTAATGATCAAATAATTTGGAATTAACATTCAAACCTCCAACTTCATTGATTTTGTGATTAAAGACAATGAGAAGATCGAAGTATTCTTAGTTGAGTTCAAATTAGATAATTTCAGCAGTTCATACCATAATAAAGAGAGCAAAGCAATATCTTGGAGGATTTTCAAGGTATGGTGCAAAGACAATCTAATCAAGCTAAACAAGACCACCAAAATCTTATACAAAGTTCCAAGAAAAATCATTGCCCAAAGTTGAGATTGAGACTATAAATCAAGAACTAATGGGAAGCAACCTATCTTTCTAACCTTTAACTCTTTAATTTTGGTTATTACGGTTGCATTTAGTATATATGAACGTTTGAATAGTTTTTAGTTGAAATTTTTTTAGTTTTAATGTTTTTTGTTATTTTTATGCTTATCAATTTAACACATTTGTTAAAAAAAAAAATGAACAACCGAAATTCTTTACATGGGTGAAAATTTAGCCATAAATATCAGCACTGCCAATAACTTGTTCTATACGATTATGGATAAACGGAAAGCTGGAAGTAGATTAAAAACCAAAAATAATTTTTTTTTTTTCTTTTTCTTTTTTTTTTTTTTTTTCTCTCTCTCTCTCTCTCTCTCTCTCTCTCTCTCTCTCTCTCTCTCTCTCTCTCTCTCTCTCTCTTCTTTCCTTTTTCCTTTACTCTTTATTCTTTTCTTTCTTGCTTAATTATTTTTCTCTCTTCCTTATTAAAAAATAATTATAAAAAATTCTTTCTTTCTTTTCTTTTTCTATTTTCGTTTTTTCTCTTTCTTCTAATTCTTTTTTTTCCTTCTTTCTTTTCTTTATTCCATTATTTTATTTTTGTTAGATCCTATTTTTTTTTATTCTTTTTATGTCAAAACTAGCTTACAATCATGATTTCTAATTAAATTGGAGTAAATTTGAATGTGAATTTATTGGTAATTATTTTTCTTGCTCATTCTCAAGTATAATAGAAATATTTTACAAAACGAGCAAGGAAGAGACCATGAAGGAAGATCAAAGACCAAGTGCGGAGCAAGAAACATCATAAACACGGCAAGTATTACTAACCGTTCTTTATGCTTCTTTTGTGCACACATTGTGGACATTGTGTATTTTAAGTTTGGAAGTGTAGATTAGTTAGTTAGTGCTATTTGCTTTGTTTGAAATTTTTTTAAAAAAAGAAAAGCATTGAAAAAGTTGATTTTTTATGTGTGTTTGCATGAATTGGATGGCCTTGCCGATTAATTGAAATTATTTGAAATTGATTATATTTCATTAATTTTGAATAGGTGATGAAATTATTATCACTAATTCAATATTTATTCATGTTAGATCATATTATATTGAGCACAATAGTCAAGATAATTATTATATGTTTTTGGATTGGTTACATTTATAGTACAGGCTGAATGAACTTAGGTCTTTATAAACCAAGATCATAATGTATAGCACAACCAACCTGTTGAAATGATAAGTTTTGGAGTGGTTGATTTGTTGTTGGGAGCTATTTAGATGTGATGATTACGTGCATGTTGAATATTAGTGTGGAATGTTTTTGGCTAACAAGTAGAGACTTGGTGAAAACCATCTACTAGGCGTTTGAATTCAATTATGTATCCAAAAAACATGTATAAATGGCATTGTACGAGTCATGGCATATAGGAAAAGTTACTTGCATTGTTGTGTGAAGCTAGTATTGAGTAATCTGGCCCTATTTATCACCAATGTTTAGTAGATAATTTACCAGGAAAGAAGGATATCTAAAATCTAGAGTGAAAACAGCCTTCGAAAATCAAAGAAAATATCCCAAAAAAGAAAAAGAAAAATGGACACAATAAAAGAAAAACACCAAAGTGTGTTGGGACAATGGAAAAACATCTGTAAGCATTGTTTTCGTTTGGCTAAGCCTTGGGTACTTTGAAATTTAGAGGAGGGTTATTATTTTAGTTGAAGCTTGGACACTGAAACATTCAAATTAAAGGAGAATCATCACGTATTGAGATAGTAATTTTCATTGGTGCAACCCAACCAAATTTGAGCAACAAATGAAAAGAATATTGTGTAATAAACCTTAGAATAAACACCTCGGGAATGTGATTGAAAAAAAGTGTGGGGTGTGCGTCCCATGAAAGAGAGAAAATATTTGACTAATAAGGGCCGAGAAATATTCAATTTAAAAATTTATGATAATTGATTGACTATGCAAACACACAAGGATCAAGTATGGTACAAGTAAAGAATTAGTTTTAGTTATATTATATATAAACTTTTTATAAATGCAAAATTGGTGCAACCCAACCAAATTTGAGCTACAAATAAAAGAATATTGTGTAATAAACCTTAGAATAAACACCTCGGGAATGTGATTGAAAAACAAGTGTGGGGTGTGCGTCCCATGAAAGAGAGAAAATATTTGACTAATAAGGGTCGAGAAATATTCAATTTAAAAATTTATGATAATTGATTATATATATATATTTGCTTGTATGTTAGTAGATAGTCTTGCTTGGGACGAACAATAGCTTATGTTTGGGGATATTTGATAAATGCATTTTATGTGCTTATTCGGACTTCTATTCTTATTTAGTTATATATAAATTGAGTGATTATCTGCTTAATTTGTGAAAATTATGTAAATTGTACGAGAATCCCAAATTGGATACAATTTATATGAAAAAAAAGGCTATTTGAAGATTAATTGGAGTTGATTTGAAGCAATTGAAGATTAATCAGATTGCAAGAGATCAATTGAAAATATTAATGGGGTATGCTATAAAAATTCATAAGTTTCGAGGGTTAAATTTGACATTTGAAAAGTTTGAGGACTGATGTGCAAACTCCAAAACATGTATCGGGTCAACTATTATGATTTTGGAACAAAGAGGACTTAATTACAAAGGAAAAGAAGATGGAGGAATAAAGTTACATGAGAAATGGGGTTCAATTGAAAACTGAATTTTTTTCTTAAACTCTTTGGTAGAAATTAATTTGAAATCTTTAGTAGAAACCAATTTAAAGTCTTTGGTGGAAATCAAGTTGAACAAGGATTTTGCATAAATCTTTTCTATAAATACATACCTTAGTTCAACAATTAAAGGGGGTCCTGTAGAATTCCATTATACACTTATTTTCAAGCCAAGGCTTGCGTATCATGGTACATATATTATTCAAGCTAAAAGGAGGGAAAAATCAAGAAATCAATCAAGAAACTAGGGTTTCAAGGATTTTACAAGAAGAAAGCAGCTTCTTGGTGCAAGATCTTCATCTTTTTCTCGTTTTGCCTCACTACTCGGTGATGTACTTTAATTCATTCTTGTATTTTTACTCTTCTCCCTTGATGTGCAATTGAGTATTTAGTTAGGATGATTGATTGTAACCTAGTTTTGAACCTTGTTTTTTATTACAAAGTTTTAAATCTCAAATTGATTTGTGGATTGTTTTTACTTCTATTCTTAATGCTTGGATTAATTGGCCACTAATTCATTGATATTGTGTACAAATTACGTGGAGATGCAAATTGTTTGTTTGGGCCATGTAGCAAAAGCTGGTAATTAGTATAAAACGTAGAGCTACTTATGCTAGTTATTGCGGCCATTAAATGAAATTTTAGAACTAATAATTGCGTTTAATTAAGATTGATTCACATAGAGATATGTAATTGAATTAATTAAATGGGCTCAATAAGAACTCGAGAGAGTAAATTGAATAATTAGAAGATTCGATTGGATAAAAATAATTAATTGTTTAAAACTTGGTGATTGAGATTTAGGGGATAACTATGGTAAACTCATGAATCGTAATACTTAAACAATCATATTAAAAAAAATCACTTTTATTTATGTTAGTATATTAAAATAGAAAATTACACAAAAAATAAATAAAATCCGTTTAATTTGTTTTTGATTAAATTAAAGTTATGAATAATTGAATGAATTGTTAAATAGTAGTACTCGTGGGAATGATATCCGGACTCTTAGGTCTACTTTATTACTTGTTAAGATCCATACACTTGTTTAATATAAAATCGACAACAAATTGTTTGGCGCTGTTTGTGGGGACTATTTTTATTTAATATTGATTTTAATTATTTCTTGCTTTTGTTTGATTTTTTCTTTTTTAAATTGATCTACTTATTTTTCTTTGCTCCATTGACAAGGAACAAAATGAAGCAAGCGGTTAAAAATTAATCACAATGATTGATTCCAACTTAAATGAAGGTGACATGCTTTTCGGAGAATTCCTCTATAGGCAAGAACTTAAAAAGTGGGGATACAATCAATCTATTGAATTTGATAAGGATGGCTTCCCGAAGGGACTAGATATCAAATCAATTATTTATGGAGAGATTAGACCGACTTGTGAATGTTGTGGTGTATTTCATTATATTAAAAATTGCTTGTTATTGGCAACTCCAGTGGAAGTATGGGAAGGACCATCCATATAAAGAACAATTTGATTACTGTTATAAAAGTGAAGAAAAGAGAAGAGAACAGAGAGAAGTCAATAGACTTGTGTGTATTTTTATTAAGAGCCAAAGTCCTCTATTTATAGGGCAGAATTAAGGATACAATGGTGATAATTTCTAGGGCTGCATGGGTATAATTGTCATTCACCAATAAACCTTAATGAACTTTCATTTTTACAACACTTTCTCTTGAATGACATATTATAAAATATCTATCTCATTGAAACATTAATTAGCAAAAATCCAATGGGATAAAAATGCCAACAAAAAGAGTAAAAATAATTTGGAGTAATAAGATGCTGCCTTGTTAAAACCTTGTCAAGAAAACCAATGGGACAAAACTTCATCGAAGGAAAAAGAGTACAGCTACTTTTCCTGATTTCAATTCTTGTATTAATTTATCATTGCCATGCATGTCACTATCCTCAATATTGCAACTTTGGTGAAATGCCTCACGTTGTCTCGTAAAATCTTCAAATAACACCGTCTTCGTAAGGGATATTTTATCATTCTTTGATAATTATAGTAACATGATAATTCGAAAAATAGCTCTTCTTGATCTCTTCAAAAGTCTCATACATATAATGTATTATTTTGAGCGTAAATATCTTGCATGTTATAGACATTAATTACATGAAGAATATGCCTCATTAAAACCTCATTAGGAAAAACCTTGTGGGAAAAAATCCTAATAAAGTAAAAAAGAGTGCACTATTCTTTTGAATACGTTATAAAAGTTGCTTCATTAAAAACCTTGCCAAGAAAACCCAATAAAATAAAACCTTGGTGAAGGGAAAAAGAGTACAACGTGTATTTACTCCCCCTCATGATAATATCACTTGAATTATGCTTCACGCATATTCAATCAATCCAGAATGGTATCAAAACAATACAAGATAAATTATCTATAATCACATTTATCATAGGCACATCAAATTTCATGCATTATCACACTAACAAGTTAAATATCTGTGATTACATCCACCACATGATAACTTTCTATTTATACAAGTTTTCTTGAAATTCATTATGTAAAAAGTCGTACATTTCACATTACGACTTTACTTTTTCTATTTTTATTTCGAACGAGTGTACACCTCTTGGTGTTTGAACTGTATATTCAGAAACTTCAGGTTTTTCTAGTAAGTTCAATTTTACTATGATCACAACCATTTTATTTGGCCAATTATTATTTCGATCGATATATTTCAACGAATTTATTTCGATTCCTCACTATATGATGCAGCACATCATGTGTAAAACTGTTGTCGACAACCTTTTCTTCTCTTGTACGATTCTATTTCTTTTTCTATGATGACAAAACTTATTGAGATATCTCAGTTTTCAATATATCAGGTACCTGAACCTCTTCTGGGGTTTTATAATTTGTTATGTCTAAATACTCATAAGAGTGTATGCCTCCTCAATGAGACCATCTTTGCTAATTGCTCCATTTGGAGATTTTTTGTAATAGAATCGAATATCATCACGCTTCAAGTGTACCATCAAATATCATATTAACTAACTATCTTCTCTGATGTTAATTTAAGTTGGAGCATTTGAAGCTGATGTGTAAGATATTATTGATCCATTTGATTAGTAAATACATCTAAATAAATTATATTTCGAACTTTTGGTTCGAGTGATCTTTTGCGAGGATTTAGATAATGATACATTTATACATTATTTTCAACTTTTTAATTCCTCCTAATGCTGAGATAATTGTCGAATTAAATTGCCAAATATTTTTACTACATTATAAAATATCACCATTTGTAATAAGGGTTCATACTACGCATTTATTCTCAGTATTCATTACTTTCCATCTCAATGCATGTAGTGGATCAATTTTATACATACCGCACTATCAAAATAATTAGATGGAAAATTTAGGCTTTAACCATAAGCCAATTTTAATAAGGAGAATTATGATATTGACAAGATACGTAATAACATTCCCTAAATGGAAATGGGAAATATATTTTTCTCAATTAAATTAATTGGATGCGTTTAACAAACAGGCTTGTTAAATCATTTATCAACATCTCAAAAAGCACTCATTAAAATGTTGAGATTTATACCCACTAGCATTAACAAGACACGATTTCGATTATTTAATTTGAAAATTATGCTCATACTTTAAAATTTGAGCAATAATTTTGCAAATTTCAAGTTGCGAATGCCATGCAATCATCTAGTTTTTGTATCAAATTTATTATATACAAATAATATTTAGATGATCGACGTGATGGATGATGGGGCCCCATATATCACCCTAATTAATTTTCAGATATATAGGAAATTCAATCCCAATTTTAGCTAGTGACCTTTAATGATCAATTGTCGATAATGAGAACCAATGATACATAGAAATTTATTGGATTGAAGAATCTTCTAGTTCTTCATTTTGATTTCGCATCATTGTTGATCTAGTGATGGTCCAATTGATCATGCCAATCAAATTGAACTTTTGGTTCAATATAAGATATAATCTAATTATTTAATTTCGAAGAATATGATTAAATATTATATAATCATATAATGATCAATGTCCACGTGACATAAGTCGTATGTTTTTCTTCAAGGATAAACACAAATTCAAAATGATATATTTTTTGAAAATGTGCTACTTCGGGAGTACATTTAACATTAATTATTGCTTTTTCAAGAGCAATACATAAATATTTTTTTGAAATATTGACATATACCTAGTTATGATTATTTACAAGTGATAGAATAATATTCTTCAGGAATATTGATACCTTTAAATTAATCATAACATTTTTCTAAAATATTAATATGCATAAATTTGTGCTTCTTTAAGAACACAATATTGTATTCTTCAAGAATACTAGTACATATTATTTTTACTTCTTTAGGAACAATATATCAATATTTTTCTTAAAAATATTGAAATTATAACGACGTTCTCTCCAATAGCATATCATTTTTTGAGAATATTGAAACACCAAATAGTATGCTCTTCTAGAGCGATAATCAATATTCTTCAATAAAATAAGGAAATTGTTTTTCTTTTAAAAATTATAGTCAGTATTAAATTATTTGTGTTTCTTCACGAACACAACGAGATATAATTCTTCAAAATGTGTGCTACCTCAAGGGCATTTCGTGTTTTATTATTACTTCTTTAAAAGCAATATATCAATATTCTTCTGGAATATTGAAAGTTATACAAGAATTTACTTTTCAAGAGTAAAAATATAATTTTATGTATGATATCATTATACTCTTTAAGAGCACTAAAATCTGACCAGAATATCAATACCTAATTACGTATGTAGAAAAATGGACACGTAAATAAATAGAATAATTTAATTTGTGATTTTACATATAATCGATCAATATTTTTTAGGAATATCGTAATTATAATATCATATTCTCTTGGAGCAATTAATATTCTTTTTTAAAATATTAATAACATTGTTTTTTTTAGGAACATCAACACAATTTTTTTTTCAATATTATTATTTTTATGTATATAAAATGTGATTTCTTTAGAAACACAACGAGACATATAATTTTCAAGAGTATAAATATAATATTCTTCTGAAATATTGACGTTAATGATTCATTCTACTTTTCGAGCTATATAATAAAATTTATACTCTACATGAGTAACAATGAGATATTCTTCTTGAATATTTATATAGCGTGCGTTGCATTTTTTTCGTGAACATCAACATTATTTTCGTTTAAAATAACTATAATTTAAATTATGCTTCTTGAGGAGCATTGAATCAATATTCTTTTGGAATATTGAACTTGTAATATCATACTTTTTATAAGCAAGTAATATTCTTCTAGAATATTAATAATGAGATGCTACTTCAGGAGCAACAACGAACTATTTATAATAGATAAGTATACAATTAATATTCTTCTGGAATATTAATTATAATGTTATGCTAGTTTTGGAACAATAAGATGATAAATTCTTAATTTGAAGTTCATAGAATAATATCTAAAAATATTTAATTACCGTATAGAAATGATATGAATTTATATAGAAAAAATAATTACCAAACATGCATTAAGAAAAAGAATTTCCATACATAGACGTTAACAAAATTGGCTAAATCTTTTGCCAACATGCAAAAGATACTAAACATGTATATGAATTTCACATATATAGAAATTAAAGATAGAACTAATATGTAACAGATTTAAAAGATGGAATTAATACTGAATAATATGTGGAAAAAATGATCGTGTATGAATAAAAAAAGGTGAATTAATGTGTTCAGATTACACATACAAACGTGAATTAGAATTAATATGCATGCCAATAAAAAGTAGAGAAGAAGAAGTAACCTCATTATGGTGCATATGTAATATTGAAATATTTCACATGCTACCAAATTAATTTTGGTATACGTAATAAATATCCATGCCTATAAAAATTATTACCTTCATTAAACTTTTAAAAATTAAACTATCGTGCTGATAACATGTTATAAAAGTGAAGAAAAGAGAAGAGACCAGAGAGAAGTCAATAGATTTGTGTGTATTATTAAGGACCAAAGCCGTCTATTTATAGGGTAGAATTAAGAATACAACGATAATAATTATTAGGGCTGCATGTGTATAATTGTCATTCACCAATAAACCCAAATGAATTTTTTTTTTTTTTTTTTTTACAACAATTACAGTGAAATAGTTACGGGAGACATCACAATGGAAAAAGACAAAATGATTAAATATCAAATAATTTCGGGCAAGCCAAGTAAGATGCTAACGGATGATATCTTCATTATTTAACCCAATGAACCAACTAAAGAAGAAAAACATGCAGAAATCGAGGAATTAATCGTGCAAGAGCCAAAAGAATTAGTGGTATTCAAAGAAAATGGGATTAACATGCATACCTTCAACTTCATTGATTTTGTGATTAAAAAACAATGAGAAGATTGAAGTATTTTTAGTTGAGTTCGAATAAGACAAGTACAACAAGTCATACCATATTAAAGAGGTCAAAGCAATAACTTGGAGGATCTTAGAGTTGTGATGCAAAGACAATCTAATCAAGCTAAAAAGACCACAAAAAGCTTATACAAAGTTCCACGAAAAATCTTTGCCCAAAGTTGAGATTGAGACTATAAATCAAGAACTAATGGGAAGTAACTCATCTTTCTAACCTTTAACTCTTTAATTTTGGTTATAAAGATTGCATTTAGTATATATGAACGTTTGAATAGATTTTAGTTAACAAAATTTAGTTTTAATTTAATTTAATTTATTATTTTTATTTTTATTTTTATTTTTTTTAAGGTTTATCATTTTAACACATTTGTGAAGAAAACAAAAAATTTATAGCAAAAACTTGGCACAGGGCCACCAGGTGAGGCGCCGCCCCACTTGCACCCACGCCCACACGCACACCCACGTATATTTTTTTTTTCTCTCTTTCTGTTTTCTTTCCTTTTTTTCTTTTTTCTTTATTTCCTTTTTTCTTCATAAAAAAAAAACTTAATTTCTTTCTTTCTCTTCCTTATTAAAAATAATTATAAAAATTCTTTCTTTCTTTCTTTTCTTTTCTTTTTCTTTTTCTTTTTTTCTTTTTTTCTTTTTTTCATTTTTTCTCTTTTTCTTCTAATTCTTTTTTTCCCTTCTTTCTTTTCTTCACTCTATTTTTATTAAAATCCTATTTTTTATTGTTTTTGGTCAAAACTAGCTTACAATAATCATTTCTAATTAAATTGGCATAAATTCACATTTGAATTTATTGGTAATTATTTTTCTCGTTCCTTCTCAGGTATAATAGATATACTTTACAAAACGAGCAAGGAAGAGACATTGAAGGAAGATCAAAGACCAAGTGCTGAACATGAAACATCGTAAACACGACGAGTATTACTAACCTTTCTTTATGCCTCTTTTGTGCACACATTGAGGACAATGTGTATTTTATGCTTGGAAGTGTAGATTAGATAGTTATTTTTATTTGCTTGTTTATGCGATATTTTTGAAACCAAAAAAAAGAGAAAAAAGAAAAGAAGTGAAAAAGTTGATTTCTTTTTCATTTTTATGTGTGTTTGCGTGAATTGGATAGCCTTGCCGACTAATTGAAATTATTTGAAATAGATTATATTTCATTAATTTTGAATAGGCGATGCAATTATTTTCACTAATTTAATATTTGTTCATGTTAGATCATATTATATTGAGCACAATAGTCAAGATAATTATTATATGTTTTTGGATTGGTTACATTGATAGGTCAAGATTGAATGAACTTAGGTCGTTATAAACCAAGATCATGATATATAGCACAACCACTTAACCTATTGAAATGGTAAATTTTGGAGTGGTTGATTCATTGTTGGGAGCAACTTAGATGTGTTCTTATAGGGTAAAGTTACCTACAATGTTGTGTGAAGCTAGTATTGAGTAATTTGGTCCTATCTATCACCAATGTTTAGGAGAATATCTACCAGGGAAGAGGGCTGCCTGCAATGTAGAGTGAAAACTACCTTTGAAAATCAAAGAAAAGATCCAAAGTATGTTGAGATAATGGCAAAATAGCTATAAGCACTGTTTGTGTCCGGCTAAACCTTGGATACTTACTTTGAAATTTAGGTTTTTGGTGGGTGGTATTATCCTAGTAGAAGCTTGGATGTTGAAACTTTCAAATTAAAGGAGAATCATCACGTATTGAGATAGTGACTTTCATTGGTGAAACCCCACCAAATTTGAGTGAGATAGGAGAATAATGTTGTGTAGTCAACATTAGAATAAACACATCGGGAATGTGATTGAAAAACAAGTTTTGGGGAGTGCATCCCACGAGAGAGAAAAAAAATATTTGACTATTAAGGGTGGGGATATGAACAATTTAAAAATTTATGATAATTGATTGACTATACACATACACATATGGATCAAGCATGAAGCAAGTAAAGAATTAGTTTTAGTGGTATTACTGATTTGTGAAGTATCAAAAATTTAAATATTCGATGCGGTTTGAAAAATTCATCTAATACATTTATATATTTATATTTTTTTTTGTTTGCTTGTGTGTTAGTAGATAATCTTGCTCTGGACGAACACGAATTTAAGTTTGGGGGTTATTTCATAAGTACATTTTATGCACTTTTTCGAACTTCTATTATTATTTAATTATATATAAATTGAGCTGTTATCAACTTAATTTGTGTAAACTATGTATTTGGAGCTTAATTTGAAGCAATTAAAGATTAATCAGATTGCAAAAGATCATTGAAAATATTAATGGAGCATACGGCAAAATTTCATAAGTTTAGGGAGTTAAATTCGACAATTGAAAAGTTTGGGGACTAATGTGCAAACTTCAAAACTTGTCTCGAGTCAACTATTATGATTTTGGAATGAAGATGACCTAATTGAAAACTAAACGAAGATGGAGGAATTAAGTTACATGAGAAAAAGAGTTCAACTGAAAAAGAAATTTGTTTCCTTTTATTTCTTAGACTCTTCGGTAGAAACTAATTTGTACTCTTCAATAAAAACAGATTTAAACTCTTTGGTGGAAATCAAGTTGAACAAGGATTTTGTTTTTTTTTTTTCTATATATACATACCTTAGTCGAATAGTAAATGGGGCTTGTTGAATTTCCTTATACACATATATTCTAGCCAAGGCTTGGGGATCATTGTACATGTATTACTCAAGCAACTTGGGTTTCAAGGATTTTACAAGAAGAAGACGGATTCTTGATGAAAGATCTTCATCTTTTTCTTGTTTTTTCTTACTATCCGATGATGTACTTTTATTCACTCTTGTATTTTGTTTCTTCTTCCATGATGTGTAATTGAGTATTTAGTTAGGATGAATGATTGTAACCTAGTTTTGAACCTTTTCTTAACTAAAAATTTTTAAATCTCAAATTGATTTTATGAATTGTTTTTACTTCTATTCTTAATGCTTGGATTAATTGGCCACTAATTTATTGATTTTGTGAATAATAATTATGTAGATATGCGGATTATTTGTTTAGACCACGTAGTGAAAGTCGATAATTAGTATATGTAGAGATACTTATGCTAGTTATGGCAGCCGTTACATGAATTCTTAGAATTAATTTTTGCGTTTGACTTAGATTGATTCACATAAAGATATGGAATTGAATTAGTTACATAGGCTCAATGGGAACTCGATAGGGCTAAATTAAATACGTTAGAAGAATTTGATCAGATAAACATAATTAATTATATAAAACTTGGTGTTGAGATCTAGGGAATAACGATGGTGAACAAAAAAATTATTTTATTTGTTTTTGATCAAATCAAATATAATAGACTAAATAATCTGGAACAAGTAGTACTTAGCCATAACGTATCATAAACTAGTAATAAATTCAAGGGCCTAAGGGGTAAACAGAATATGGATGCTGATACCTATTAAAAAAAAATTAAAATTCCATCATAAATCTAAAATACAAAATGAACAAAAGGGAAAGAAAATGGGATTGCCTCCCAATGAGCGCTTACTTATTGTCTTTAGCTTGAGTTTATTGTGTTGACTACTCATTATGGCTTCAAAAGGAAATTTTGCAGCCTCATCCTTTACTTTCCACGGCTAATAGTTTCCAAATGGATCATTTCTTATGTTAACAAGTCCACCAACTACCTTTTTGCAGTAATGACTTGCATATTCATCATTTTCTTCTATTTCTACCTTCTTAAAGTCCTCAAAATAGGATGGTCACTTGAGTGGAGTGTTCATTGTGAAATTCTGCTACTTGTCTTCCACCCTTAAGAAAAGCTCATTTGTTTCAAAATCCAATAAAGCTGAACTCGTTGATAGGAACAGTATTCCTAAATTAACTGGTAGCTAATGCGCTTTTTCTATTTCAAGTATAATGAAGTAAGTTGGAAAGATAAAGTCTCTAGCCTTAATGAGCATATCTTCAACTATCCCATAGGAGTGCTTTAGTATTCTATCCACCAACTATAGGATTATTGAGGTTACCTTTGGATCTCAATCCTAATTTTCTGTAAATAGGCAAAGGGATTAAAATAATACTTGCTATAGAATCAGTCAAAGTATTAATGTCATTTGAATTTCCTATATAGTAAGGTAAATTGAAATTCCTTGGGTCCTTCAATTTGGACGGAGCCTGTGCTGTATGATTGCTCCGCACTCTTAAAATAAAGGAAACTATTTAATGTTCGGGCAGCTTCCTCTTCTTTGTCAACATCATCTTCAGAAATTTGGAATAGTTTGGGATTTGAAGAATTACGTCAATAAAAGGTATGCTGACATGCAGGTCTTTTAAGATCTCCAAGAATATTGTGAACCGTCTCTCCAATTTGATGTTTTGCAACCTTTGAGGAAAAGGGACCGGAGGTATGAGTGAATTGACAAGAACGATTGTTTTAACCTATGGGACTGTCTAAAAGCTATTGTTGATTAATCTCTGTTGTTACTTTAGACTACTGTATTTGTTTCTTGCCCATGGCAGGTACATATTTACTCATCTCTTTCCTTCTTGTACTAATTTTCGACAACTAAACACTCTTCTTATTTGTGATGGTTTGAACCTGTTAATCTTTTGGCTGCATTTGTAGTGTTTGAGGGAATGGGATGGGCATATAAGCTTTGATAGGAGTTGTAGGATTGAAAGATAGTAGCTCAACAACTGCATAATTCGCTGCTTCAACTGCTAACATCTACTCTCGTATGTTCTTCTCTGTGACGCTGGGCAGAGTACCTTGTGATCTATTTGACAATGCCACTACTATCTGCCTAAACCGAATTTTCTAAGTTCTGGATAGAGGACTGTTTCTGGATAGCAGTCTCAATCTTGACGATGTATTTAATAAGTAGATCCTCCAACGATGTCCTTTTCCCTTTTTTGTTGAACTTCTGGTGGATTGCCCTTCATCAAATATACTTGACCATAATTATTTACCCACGAGAAGTTTAGATGCTTGTTTAAACCAGGATGATAGTTGTTTGGGTAAGGATCGCTTTGTTGCCTCTGAAAATTTTGTGCATAGCTTACTTCTAAAAGTTGAACAATGTGAGTAGAAGCTAGAGGGCAACTGATAGTAATATGTTCTGTCCCACAACCTGGTAAACTAGTGCTAGTTGATGTACCATGTTAACAAATTGGGATAAGCTGTTAAGCTTTTTCGTTATCACATCCATCTATTGTGCTAATGTTGTCACTGTATCTATGTGGTACATACCCACTTTTCCTTTGGGAAGTCCTCTTCTGTTGGCCAATTAGCTCGATTTTTAGTAATCCTCTTATAGAGCTCATAGGCATCATCAATTTCCACCTTCATCATTGATCTGCCAACTGAAGCATTTTCCATGTTGTAGAATTTTGGGCATAGTACATAATAGAAGAGATACACTTGCTCCTATTTAGGAATGTCAAAATTCGGACACTTTCTAAATGAGTTCTTGAACTTGTCCTATACTTTCGGATATTTGAGTTCTCTTTTTTTGAAGGTATGAACTTTATTTTGAATTTGATGGACTTGAGATGGTGGGAAGAACTTTATGGCGAATTTCTATACCATGTCATTCTACGACATGATACTCTTCGGAGGTAATGAATGGAACCATTCTTTTGCACCCTCTTTCAAAGTGTAAGGGAATAAACATATTTGAAAGGCATTTGATGACATAACCCTCATGGCTGATAACTTCTCACAACATCAGAAAAGCTTGAATATGCTCATGTGGATTTTTTGTGACTTTTCTAAAAAACTTGACGTCATGATGATTCCACAAGAGATTTATAACATTAGGTTGAATGTGGAAACTAGCCTATTTGAAATAAAGGTAGATAATTGGAGGTTTCATTGGTGCAAGCACTGGATTTACATAATCCCTGACTAATATTTGGCCTTCGTTGGCGATAGGTCTTTGTTGATCTAGTGGTGGTTGAATTTGATATATTTATCTGATATTTAGCCATTATCCTTGTATCTCTTTGTTCTTTCCTACGCTGTCTAACTGTTCTTTCGATTTTGGGATCTAATGGTAGGAGCACGATTTCTTTATAACCTTGCATAAACTGTTGACAACCTGAAAGAAGCAAAACAAAAGGAACTTAGGTAGTAATATGAATAGCCTAAAACAAAAGAAAAAATCGAATCTAATATGACTAATAAACTAGAATTAAAGTCACTACTCCTCGACAATGGCACCAAAACCCACAAATGTATTGGAACGTTGACAATGGGTTGAGTTATCGTCCTACGAGGAATAAACGTTAAATCTAGAGTACCAATTTCGACCAAATTCAATCAACGTGACACAAAATAGTTGGTTGTTTTGTAATTATTCTAAACTAAACTAAGAATACTATAAAAGATTGTTTCTATCGAATAATGAAATGAATGTATTGGATTTCAAAATCCACATATTTGTTTCTATTTCCAATTCTCGACTTATGTAAGTTAGTGTTATTCAAGTGTTTGTGACAGTTGATAATCCGCTAATATCAAATATTATTTTCCAAGATATATTAAACCTATCCTTAGCACAACTCAATCACTCAATCATACTTCTAGTCCGAATTCATATAAATAGTACGCATTCAATCACACAATTATCACACATAATTGCAAACACCCTAAATATCATTCTTGATACCTAGTGCCAGCGTGTGAAATATGCAGTGTTCTACTTATTGTGATTCTCCTAATAAATAAGCAACAAATTATCTAATTAGTAACTAAGCAATCAAATGACACAGTATTCATGCATATTTAATTCAAACCCTTAAACAAAATAATCAAGCGGAGATACATGCATAATTGGAGGTCACATTAATATGTAAGCTAAATTATTTCCATTTAACATGTACAAAATTTATTCTAATGAGTCCCTGACAATCATCAAAGGCTTTAAGTCTCTTATTCCAAAATATTAAAAAACACAAATATTTGGATTGAACAACATTTAGCCCTTCTTTGGTTCATTTTTAAAGAACAAAAAAAATGCATTTTTTCAAAATTCATTTTCAACTGTATTATCCTATAATGTTACCTGTAAACTCAAATTTTTTTTCCTTTTTTTTAAATCACACATTCTCAAAAATAAAAAAAAAGAAGAAAAAACGCTATTTTTTAATCATATATATATTTTTTTCCGAAATTTCGGAGCCAAACAGGGTGTATTTTTTTTTTATCTTTATCTTTTTCTTTTCTGCCGTTATATCATTTTTCTACGACTTTTATGCCGTTGTATCATTTTTCTACGACTTTTATGTGCATACAGCAATCATTAAAATTTGGAAAACCAATAAGAAGCCACTAGTCGTCAAACTGTAGTCTCAAATTTATCCACACTTTGCATTGTAGTCAATTCCCTTGACTTAAAATGCATGATAAGGCAATAGATTTGAAACATAAATTGGGCATAGAAAGAAGATGAAGAAAGGTGAATGTTTTGATTATTCTTTTTAACGTTTATAGGCGCAATACCCCTCATCTTATGGACTTATTATCAAATATCCCTCACCTTTTCAAATTGATTGAAAACCCCCATATATGACCTTTGATATGTGGAAGACCACATTTTCTTTCTTTTTTTTTTAAATAAAACTTTGTGAAATAATGAATATACACTGATATTTAAATAAAAAAGAAAGAATAAAAAATAAAAAAAAATTAATTTCAACGGTAGTCAGGTTTAATTTTTCAAAAAAAAAATACAAACGAATCACAAATAAATAATTAAAAATTAAAAAATAAAGTTAAAAAAAATCACTTTCACCAACACCCCCCCACCACCACCACCACCACCTCGATCAGGGGTGGAGCCAGGATTTTAGTTCAGTGCGGGCAAAATTTTTTCGACGCTGAATGTCAATATTTTGATCATAGATTTAATGACGATAAAAGAATAAAATAATAGTACAACAATACTAAAAACGACATAATTTATATATTACATTTGTTCTTTGCGAGTTTTCATACTTTGTGAGAACCAAAATTGCGACGCCGCGACAGGGACGAAGTCTCTCACCCACAGACAAAAGGTTGGATTGATTCAAATGAATTAATGGGTTTGGGTCAATTGAATTTTGAGGGAATGAGTCTCATTGGGCTTTTTTCTCTGGGAAGTGGGTTAAACCAAAAAAGGAAAAAAAAAAAAAAAAAGATTCTGCCCAAAAGTCCACTGGACATGCTTTGACTCCGCCCATGACATTGATAATAGAATGAACCAGTGGATACTCCACTAGTCTGGAATCCGAAATTTCGGAGCCGAACAGGGTGTATTTTTTATTTTTTTCTTTTTCTTTTCTGCCGTTATATCATTTTTCTACGACTTTTATGTATATATATATATATATATATTTTCCGAAATTTCGGAGCCGAACAGGGTGTATTTTTTATTTTTTTCTTTTTCTTTTCTGCCGTTATATCATTTTTCTACGACTTTTATGTATATATATATATATATATATTTTCCGAAATTTCGGAGCCGAACAGGGTGTATTTTTTATTTTTTTCTTTTTCTTTTCTGCCGTTATATCATTTTTCTACGACTTTTATGTATATATATATATATATATATTTTCCGAAATTTCGGAGCCGAACAGGGTGTATTTTTTATTTTTTTCTTTTTCTTTTCTGCCGTTATATCATTTTTCTACGACTTTTATGTATATATATATATATATATATTTTCCGAAATTTCGGAGCCGAACAGGGTGTATTTTTTATTTTTTTCTTTTTCTTTTCTGCCGTTATATCATTTTTCTACGACTTTTATGTATATATATATATATATATATTTTCCGAAATTTCGGAGCCGAACAGGGTGTATTTTTTATTTTTTTCTTTTTCTTTTCTGCCGTTATATCATTTTTCTACGACTTTTATGTATATATATATATATATATATTTTCCGAAATTTCGGAGCCGAACAGGGTGTATTTTTTATTTTTTTCTTTTTCTTTTCTGCCGTTATATCATTTTTCTACGACTTTTATGTATATATATATATATATATATTTTCCGAAATTTCGGAGCCGAACAGGGTGTATTTTTTATTTTTTTCTTTTTCTTTTCTGCCGTTATATCATTTTTCTACGACTTTTATGTATATATATATATATATATATTTTCCGAAATTTCGGAGCCGAACAGGGTGTATTTTTTATTTTTTTCTTTTTCTTTTCTGCCGTTATATCATTTTTCTACGACTTTTATGTATATATATATATATATATATTTTCCGAAATTTCGGAGCCGAACAGGGTGTATTTTTTATTTTTTTCTTTTTCTTTTCTGCCGTTATATCATTTTTCTACGACTTTTATGTATATATATATATATATATATTTTCCGAAATTTCGGAGCCGAACAGGGTGTATTTTTTATTTTTTTCTTTTTCTTTTCTGCCGTTATATCATTTTTCTACGACTTTTATGTATATATATATATATATATATTTTCCGAAATTTCGGAGCCGAACAGGGTGTATTTTTTATTTTTTTCTTTTTCTTTTCTGCCGTTATATCATTTTTCTACGACTTTTATGTATATATATATATATATATATTTTCCGAAATTTCGGAGCCGAACAGGGTGTATTTTTTATTTTTTTCTTTTTCTTTTCTGCCGTTATATCATTTTTCTACGACTTTTATGTATATATATATATATATATATTTTCCGAAATTTCGGAGCCGAACAGGGTGTATTTTTTATTTTTTTCTTTTTCTTTTCTGCCGTTATATCATTTTTCTACGACTTTTATGTATATATATATATATATATATTTTCCGAAATTTCGGAGCCGAACAGGGTGTATTTTTTATTTTTTTCTTTTTCTTTTCTGCCGTTATATCATTTTTCTACGACTTTTATGTATATATATATATATATATATTTTCCGAAATTTCGGAGCCGAACAGGGTGTATTTTTTATTTTTTTCTTTTTCTTTTCTGCCGTTATATCATTTTTCTACGACTTTTATGTATATATATATATATATATATTTTCCGAAATTTCGGAGCCGAACAGGGTGTATTTTTTATTTTTTTCTTTTTCTTTTCTGCCGTTATATCATTTTTCTACGACTTTTATGTATATATATATATATATATATTTTCCGAAATTTCGGAGCCGAACAGGGTGTATTTTTTATTTTTTTCTTTTTCTTTTCTGCCGTTATATCATTTTTCTACGACTTTTATGTATATATATATATATATATATTTTCCGAAATTTCGGAGCCGAACAGGGTGTATTTTTTATTTTTTTCTTTTTCTTTTCTGCCGTTATATCATTTTTCTACGACTTTTATGTATATATATATATATATATATTTTCCGAAATTTCGGAGCCGAACAGGGTGTATTTTTTATTTTTTTCTTTTTCTTTTCTGCCGTTATATCATTTTTCTACGACTTTTATGTATATATATATATATATATATTTTCCGAAATTTCGGAGCCGAACAGGGTGTATTTTTTATTTTTTTCTTTTTCTTTTCTGCCGTTATATCATTTTTCTACGACTTTTATGTATATATATATATATATATATTTTCCGAAATTTCGGAGCCGAACAGGGTGTATTTTTTATTTTTTTCTTTTTCTTTTCTGCCGTTATATCATTTTTCTACGACTTTTATGTATATATATATATATATATATTTTCCGAAATTTCGGAGCCGAACAGGGTGTATTTTTTATTTTTTTCTTTTTCTTTTCTGCCGTTATATCATTTTTCTACGACTTTTATGTATATATATATATATATATATTTTCCGAAATTTCGGAGCCGAACAGGGTGTATTTTTTATTTTTTTCTTTTTCTTTTCTGCCGTTATATCATTTTTCTACGACTTTTATGTATATATATATATATATATATTTTCCGAAATTTCGGAGCCGAACAGGGTGTATTTTTTATTTTTTTCTTTTTCTTTTCTGCCGTTATATCATTTTTCTACGACTTTTATGTATATATATATATATATATATTTTCCGAAATTTCGGAGCCGAACAGGGTGTATTTTTTATTTTTTTCTTTTTCTTTTCTGCCGTTATATCATTTTTCTACGACTTTTATGTATATATATATATATATATATTTTCCGAAATTTCGGAGCCGAACAGGGTGTATTTTTTATTTTTTTCTTTTTCTTTTCTGCCGTTATATCATTTTTCTACGACTTTTATGTATATATATATATATATATATTTTCCGAAATTTCGGAGCCGAACAGGGTGTATTTTTTATTTTTTTCTTTTTCTTTTCTGCCGTTATATCATTTTTCTACGACTTTTATGTATATATATATATATATATATTTTCCGAAATTTCGGAGCCGAACAGGGTGTATTTTTTATTTTTTTCTTTTTCTTTTCTGCCGTTATATCATTTTTCTACGACTTTTATGTATATATATATATATATATATTTTCCGAAATTTCGGAGCCGAACAGGGTGTATTTTTTATTTTTTTCTTTTTCTTTTCTGCCGTTATATCATTTTTCTACGACTTTTATGTATATATATATATATATATATTTTCCGAAATTTCGGAGCCGAACAGGGTGTATTTTTTATTTTTTTCTTTTTCTTTTCTGCCGTTATATCATTTTTCTACGACTTTTATGTATATATATATATATATATATTTTCCGAAATTTCGGAGCCGAACAGGGTGTATTTTTTATTTTTTTCTTTTTCTTTTCTGCCGTTATATCATTTTTCTACGACTTTTATGTATATATATATATATATATATTTTCCGAAATTTCGGAGCCGAACAGGGTGTATTTTTTATTTTTTTCTTTTTCTTTTCTGCCGTTATATCATTTTTCTACGACTTTTATGTATATATATATATATATATATTTTCCGAAATTTCGGAGCCGAACAGGGTGTATTTTTTATTTTTTTCTTTTTCTTTTCTGCCGTTATATCATTTTTCTACGACTTTTATGTATATATATATATATATATATTTTCCGAAATTTCGGAGCCGAACAGGGTGTATTTTTTATTTTTTTCTTTTTCTTTTCTGCCGTTATATCATTTTTCTACGACTTTTATGTATATATATATATATATATATTTTCCGAAATTTCGGAGCCGAACAGGGTGTATTTTTTATTTTTTTCTTTTTCTTTTCTGCCGTTATATCATTTTTCTACGACTTTTATGTATATATATATATATATATATTTTCCGAAATTTCGGAGCCGAACAGGGTGTATTTTTTATTTTTTTCTTTTTCTTTTCTGCCGTTATATCATTTTTCTACGACTTTTATGTATATATATATATATATATATTTTCCGAAATTTCGGAGCCGAACAGGGTGTATTTTTTATTTTTTTCTTTTTCTTTTCTGCCGTTATATCATTTTTCTACGACTTTTATGTATATATATATATATATATATTTTCCGAAATTTCGGAGCCGAACAGGGTGTATTTTTTATTTTTTTCTTTTTCTTTTCTGCCGTTATATCATTTTTCTACGACTTTTATGTATATATATATATATATATATTTTCCGAAATTTCGGAGCCGAACAGGGTGTATTTTTTATTTTTTTCTTTTTCTTTTCTGCCGTTATATCATTTTTCTACGACTTTTATGTATATATATATATATATATATTTTCCGAAATTTCGGAGCCGAACAGGGTGTATTTTTTATTTTTTTCTTTTTCTTTTCTGCCGTTATATCATTTTTCTACGACTTTTATGTATATATATATATATATATATTTTCCGAAATTTCGGAGCCGAACAGGGTGTATTTTTTATTTTTTTCTTTTTCTTTTCTGCCGTTATATCATTTTTCTACGACTTTTATGTATATATATATATATATATATTTTCCGAAATTTCGGAGCCGAACAGGGTGTATTTTTTATTTTTTTCTTTTTCTTTTCTGCCGTTATATCATTTTTCTACGACTTTTATGTATATATATATATATATATATTTTCCGAAATTTCGGAGCCGAACAGGGTGTATTTTTTATTTTTTTCTTTTTCTTTTCTGCCGTTATATCATTTTTCTACGACTTTTATGTATATATATATATATATATATTTTCCGAAATTTCGGAGCCGAACAGGGTGTATTTTTTATTTTTTTCTTTTTCTTTTCTGCCGTTATATCATTTTTCTACGACTTTTATGTATATATATATATATATATATTTTCCGAAATTTCGGAGCCGAACAGGGTGTATTTTTTATTTTTTTCTTTTTCTTTTCTGCCGTTATATCATTTTTCTACGACTTTTATGTATATATATATATATATATATTTTCCGAAATTTCGGAGCCGAACAGGGTGTATTTTTTATTTTTTTCTTTTTCTTTTCTGCCGTTATATCATTTTTCTACGACTTTTATGTATATATATATATATATATATTTTCCGAAATTTCGGAGCCGAACAGGGTGTATTTTTTATTTTTTTCTTTTTCTTTTCTGCCGTTATATCATTTTTCTACGACTTTTATGTATATATATATATATATATATTTTCCGAAATTTCGGAGCCGAACAGGGTGTATTTTTTATTTTTTTCTTTTTCTTTTCTGCCGTTATATCATTTTTCTACGACTTTTATGTATATATATATATATATATATTTTCCGAAATTTCGGAGCCGAACAGGGTGTATTTTTTATTTTTTTCTTTTTCTTTTCTGCCGTTATATCATTTTTCTACGACTTTTATGTATATATATATATATATATATTTTCCGAAATTTCGGAGCCGAACAGGGTGTATTTTTTATTTTTTTCTTTTTCTTTTCTGCCGTTATATCATTTTTCTACGACTTTTATGTATATATATATATATATATATTTTCCGAAATTTCGGAGCCGAACAGGGTGTATTTTTTATTTTTTTCTTTTTCTTTTCTGCCGTTATATCATTTTTCTACGACTTTTATGTATATATATATATATATATATTTTCCGAAATTTCGGAGCCGAACAGGGTGTATTTTTTATTTTTTTCTTTTTCTTTTCTGCCGTTATATCATTTTTCTACGACTTTTATGCCGTTGTATCATTTTTCTACGACTTTTATGTGCATACAGCAATCATTAAATTTTGGAAAACCAATAAGAAGCCACTAGTCGTCAAACTGTAGTCTCAAATTTATCCACACTTTGCATTGTAATCAATTCCCTTGACTTAAAATGCATGATAAGGCAATAGATTTGAAACATAAATTGGGCATAGAAACAAGATGAAGAAAGGTGAATGTTTTGATTATTCTTTTTAACGTTTATAGGCGCAATACCCCTCATCTTATGGACTTATTATCAAATATCCCTCACCTTTTCAAATTGATTGAAAACCCCATATATGACCTTTGATATGTGGAAGACCACATTTTCTTTCATTTTTTTTAAATAAAACTTTGTGAAATAATGAATATACACTGATATTTAAATAAAAAAGAAAGAAGAAAAAATAAAAAAATTAATTTCAACGGTAGTCAAGTTGACTTTTTCAAAAAAAAAAATACAAACGAGTCACAAATAAATAATTAAAAATTAAAAAATAAAGTTAAAAAAAATCACTTTCACCAACACCCCCACCACCACCACCACCACCACCACCTCGATCAGGGGCGGAGCCAGGATTTTAGTTCAGTGCGGGCAAAATTTTTTCGACACTGAATGTCAATATTTTGATCATAGATTTAATGACGATAAAAGAATAAAATAATAGTACAGCAATACTAAAAACGACATAATTTATATATTACATTTGTTCTTTGCGAGTTTTCATACTTTGTGAGAACCAAAATTGCAACGCTGCGACAGGGACGAAGTCTCTCACCCACAGACAAAAGGTTGGATCGATTCAAATGAATCAATGGGTTTGGGTCAATTGAATTTTGAGGGAATGGGTCTCATTGGGCTTTTTTCTCTGGGAAGTGGGTTAAACCAAAAAAGGAAAAAAAAAAAAAAGATTCTGCCCAAAAGTCCACTGGACATGCTTTGACTCCGCCCATGACATTGATAATAGAATGAACCAGTGGATACTCCACTAGTCTGGAAGTTGCCAAGGAATTGGTATCGACTCGGCATCATAAATTTGTCTAAAATTTTAAAAGTTGGATATTTTCCAACTCGAAAGTAATGAACACACTAAACGTGCCATCAGGGGAAAATTTCTACTGAATGGATTTTCAATGAAAAAAGTTTGAAAAAATTAATGTCTTTCTCTAGAGGGTTGGTGAAGTGATTAAAGGGATCTATTCAATCATGCATACAAACATGGGTCCATTTCTTTAAAACAATTAAAAGTGTTTCCAGATATCCATAAATTAAACCATCATTCCATCAAATAATGAGAAAATTCAGGTTGAGCTCCTCAATCTTTCACGTTAAGTGATCTATGAGTTTTTATAATCTTTAATGTGAGGTCCTTTAAATTAGTGAATCTAGGTCTCCATGAGTACCCCAAATTTACATATTTAAATAATTGAGGACCTGTAATTATATAACATAAAAGGTTGAAGAGTCCAACCCAAATTTAAATTACAACAAGTCAGAAACTGAAAATTTCATCAAACCAGAAACCTCTTTACTGAAAAATAAAAAAAATAAAAAAAACAATAATAGACAGCTAGCTCCCTAGGTTTTATTACAACAAGACCGACAATAAACAATAATCTTTCATTCAAGAGCATGCTTCTAGGAAGGAAAATGGAGCAAATGCAATTTCTTGATCTGAGGCATAAGTGAATTTGAATGTTTTTCCACCATAGATAGGGCTTCCATCGTTAATAAGACATGACTTCGGGCCGTTCTTGGAAACGAACTTAGGTGAGGGCTTAATTGTTTTGACAGAATCAAATCCGGGGCAAAGTAGTGTCACTTGCAAGAAGCTACACAGGCATTTATTGGTCACTGTCACTTTCCACTCTGGTTTATTTCTTATTTTCTCTTTGGTTCTAACTTGATTTACCGTAAGGTCTCTAAGGCTCCCAGGAAAGCATTGAAGACTACCTGAAACATGAAACCAAAATCGTATAAATTAATATTAAATAAGTGAAAAAAGAAAGAAAAGTAAGAAATGTTATACCTCTGGTCATAAAGCACATAAAGAAAAGAAAGCAAAGGAATTTGTTGAAGAATTCCATTGAAGGAAACTGGAGAGTGATATATTTGTGTCTAAATGTTAAGAGGATAGACATATATGTTGTGAAGAGAACAAGGATTGTCCTATTTATAGGGGAATTTTGCATGTGCATTTATGGTACTGAAAAGTCAAGATTGTGAAGATAAAGATAAACACTAAATAGGGTGATTATATTGTTGGACTGTATGCATGTGCTTAGCTATGAATGCAATGCCGGTTCTATGGTTTTCAGAACCTAAAGCGAACATCATAAATTAGGTCCCAAAATTTTTGTATTCATACGAAATTCGTAGCTGTATTATGTAGTCAGTAGTTAACTTGTTAATTTAAAATTTAACAATAAAACAAAAAATAAAATATATTATACAAATGATTTATATTATAATTAAATAATAAAGTCCACAATGTTTCAAACTATCAATTAAATATTATTCGTTTTGCGATTTTAGAGGCAAAAACATTATTAAAAATTGAATGATCTACCTGTTCAATCATATATTTCTCAATTGATAACATAGTCAATTAATTCAATCTTCTTTCTGATACAGTTGATTGGATATAAGATATGGTTAACAAAATTTCGTAAATAATATAAGCATTTGAGATGTCTTCAAATATTGTAGCATTTCAATTACTTTCGTTGTTTCATTTAGTATATAGTACCTCAAGACATGTAACTTAGAACATAAATAATCTCCATTAATACCTGAACATCCATTATGTTCCCGATACTTCTCAAGATCATACAAGGCTTCAACAAATTGAAAAAATTGCATGCCATAATCTTTCCAAATTTAATAAAAATCCAAATATCTCTTCATATGTTTAAAATTGTTCAAATATAATCTTAGAGAAGATAGAGCTTGATTAATTATAAAAAAAAGAAAAGGTATTCAACTTTAAGAGATTCTTCAACTCATTGATTTACCTAATCACTTCTACTCCTGTCAAATTTCTTCTTTATTCAAATTATACATTCTTATCGGAATGCATCTTCTATACATTTTTGTTAGTTTATCCATGACAATGGAAAATTCAATTTATCTATAATTTTTGAGAAATGAAACAATTGCTTGTAAGAGGCCGATAGCACCATCAATACCCATGTTTTCGATTTAAAGAAATTTATTCAAAATATTGAGTGCATGCAACAACCTAAACCAGATTACCATACTAAGTCAGAACTGAAAATTTTGAAGTTAATACATCATTAAGAACTCGAGTTTACTCTTCATTTAAGGATCTTTGTTAATTATCCTCAAGTCTAGTGAAATGTCTCTTATTTTAAACAAATAAATAAAATACTATCTATGTGATGAATAAGTTGAGTAGAATTAAGAAATCACTGCAATATGAGTTTGAGAAATACTATGCCGCTTGTCCCCTTTCGCTGTATTTGAAATGGACCTAATTTAGAAATGAAATTCCTGTAATGAAAAAAGGTTATTGGGCCTTATTTATAGATGGAATGGAATGGATCTAATTTATCAAAGTTTCAATAAAAAAATAGTGGAGAACCTAATTTACCAAAAAAAAAAAAAAAGAATTAAATAGGCTAAAATCTGAGTCACCTCTAATATCGAGCCTGAGGCGTCGGCCTCACTCACCTCTATGCAAAACTGGTCATGTGTGAATGCAGTGAATACATTGGACTTACAAATGAGATTTTCACAATATACCCGAATTGATTGAATCATTAATTAATTTACCTCAAATTGTGAAAAATAAATGTATTCTCATAAATTTTGAAATGATAATAATGTCATATTTGGAAATGGACAATGTACTTGTTGAGCATTGAAAATATTGACACCTAGTAATGCCTAATTCACGCTGAATTTGGGATTCGTCAGATTCAAGTCACAAATTTAGACATAGCAACTAGCCTTAATTGATTGGAGTGTGGTGACCCCGAAAATCTACATAAACTTGTTATTGTGTAATGTGTTTTTATTAGAAAAGTCATTGTAATTTGTAAAACATGTGAAGGCTAAAATTGTAATTTTGCACGCTCAAGTGTAAGTTGGGGCATTGTTCAAGTTTCAATATTTTATGGAGGACTATGATTTTTAAATTATCAAGAAGAAGACTTTGTTCGAGTCTCTTGATCCATAGGAGATGGTAGAATCAGGATATGAAATTCTTGAATCCATGGAAGATTTAATTAAAGCTCAGAAGAATGAGTCGAAGAATATAAAGAGCACAGGTGCAAGAACAATGGGGATGATATAGAGAGGAGTTTTAGAAGCCATTTTTCCAAGAATCATGGGAACTAAAACATCCAAGAAAGCACGACAGACATTTCAAGAAAAATTTCAAGGAGATTAAAGGGTAAGAACAATCAAACTTCAAACTATTAGAAGAGATTTTGAAAATATGTTAATGAACAAAATGAATGTGTGAATGATTATTCAACTAGATTTATGGAGTTAAAAAGATGACAGATCAGAGAATAGTTGTGAAGTTGTTGATAAGTTTGCTTGAGAAGTTTGATTCAATGGTGGCAGTTATTGAAGAAACTAAAGATCTTTCTAAATTGGGAGTTCAAGAATTGTCGAGTTCTTTGAAATCTCATGAGCAAAGGTTGGATAGACACTCAAAAATTTATTGAGAGTGCTTTTGAAAGGAAATTTCCAATTCAATATCAAAATAGAGGGTGAAGAGGATCTAGTGAGAGCAAAGGTTGGATAGACACTCAAAAATTTATTGAGAGTGCTTTTGAAAGGAAATTTCCAATTCAATATCAAAATAGAGGGTGAAGAGGATTTAGTGAAAGAGGAAGAGGAAGAGGAAGAAGTAACTGTAGTTTCCAGTATTACGAACACTTTTGTGACTCGAGAATTTTACAGTAAAAACTCAAAATGTAAATGATAAGAAAGTAAGGAACACGAAGGAATTTTTGGCCAAAGGCCCCGAGGTTCGGCGGCCAATTAACGCCTACATCCCCGTTGAGCATCCATACGGATTAAGCTAGAATCCACTATCACAGCCCCCAAAATCGGGCAAAACCAAGTTACAGAAGAGCAAAAACAATCTGTCGTTCACATCCACAAACTTGCCCTCAGATTCTATATGCTAATCTCACACAGAGATAGATTTCATCACTACTAACAGTATATTACAAGATTTCACTAAGAAATCACACCAACATCATCCAGAAGATGAAGAGAACGAAGAAGAAAAAGCGACAGTCAAAAAAGGAGATTAGGGTTACAAAGAAAAGTCTTTCAACCCTATTTATATGAGACGCGTCCAATAGAACAATCCAACGGTTACAATACTGCCAGGTGTAAGAAATCTAGTGTGGGACATGTTTAAGTTGAAGTTGTATTTCCAAAAAACGACTTTGCAAATCTGGAACCTTCAGTTAAGTGGACCAATCATTGGACCGGGTTTTCACTTAAATTGCAAATCAATTGGGCTCAAGAATTTCAGCAACCCAATTCTTTACAGTAACTTTGATAGAAGATCAAGTAGGAGAAGGTTCTTCACATAAATGTAATGTCTGCAGCAAATTTGGCCATCTTGTAAGATTATTGGTTCAAAGGGAAGCCTCAATGTTTCCATTATAGAAGCTTTGGTCATTGCAAAAAGATTGTAGACTGAGGAATAACCAACAAGCAAGCTTCACGGAGGATAAGGAAATGAAGGAAAACTTGAAGGAAATATGTTTTATGCAGGCCAACATGACTCAGAAAAGAAGAATGAGGTTTGGTTCCTAGACAGTGGATATAGTAATCATATGACACCAGAAAAGGATATTTTCCTAAACATCTTTCAATTCAAAAGTACAGGTGGGTAATGATGCTGTGGTAGAAGTGAAAGGGAAAGGGAGTGTTGGTGTTGAAACAAAGAAAGAAAAAAAGGTTTTTGGAGATGTTCTCTTCGTTCCTAAGCTTGCAAAAACTTACTAAGTGTTGGACAACTTTTGGATCATGGTTGTACTCTTCATTTTGAAGGTAATGACTGTAAAATATATGATGCTAGAAGTAGGAAAAATGTTGTGGCTAAGTAAAGATGGGATCTTATAGAAGCTTTCCATTTACCTTTCAAGTATTCAAGAGATGTTGTTAGCTTAAAAGCAACGGTGATTGATGGAATCATTGTTGTGGTACAAGTGATTAGGGCACTTAAATTTTGAAATCTTCAAGTTGTTGCATAGGAAAATATGGTGCAAAAACTTCCTAAAATTGAAGATAAGAGCTAAGTTTGTTCTCTTGGAAACTATCATAGAAAACAATAGATACTTCATTCTCTTCATTGATGATTACGGTCGTATGACTTGCGTTTATTTTTTGAGGCAAAAATCTAAAGTATTTGAATTGTTTAAAAAGTTTAAATGCCTCACTGAGAAGAAAAATGGGCATTCGACCAAAATTTTGAGAAGTGACAGAGGAAAAGAGTACACTTCAAATCGGCTCAAAAAAATTATGTGAGGATGAAGGCATGGAGAGACAGCTCACAGTTGGTTACACTCCATAGCAAAATGGAGTATTTGAAAGAAAGAGTCAAATAGTGATGGAGATGGCAAAATCGATGTTGCATGATGGAGGACTACCAAAAGCTTTTGGGCAGAAGCTGTATATACAACAGTGTATTTAGTCGACAGGTGTCCAACTAAGGCTATGTGGAATAAAACATCTTTTGAAGCATGGAATGGTAGAAATCCATCAGTTAAGCATCTTAGAGTATATGTGACACATCCCGTCCTAAGACTCAAGACGTGACGTGAGCCGATGATAAGTGCCAGCTAGGTACTGGACCCATCACCAAGGCAAAAGTAACTAAACTTTAATAATAAAGCTTCTTTTGACCAATTAAAATCTTTCTAAACTCCAATAAAATACCAACATAATAATATCATTTGCTCGTTTAGCCAAAAACATCCATATCATATACATCAAAACTGCCTCTCAAAAGGATAATAGAAAGCAGTTTAGATTACAATATTACATCGTGATCATTGGTGTTTATAAATACCAAAAATAATTTTCCTCCAATATGATGCAAATATTTCACTTGATGATTACACAATTTCAAACAAAAGAACCTACAATTGGTGGTAGCAATGGCTGCAAAACTATCAAAATAATCTCCACCACAGCTCAGTCAACAGCCTCCTATAAGGAAAAGTTTAGGAAAATATGAGATAATAATCCCAGTGTTGAAGTGCTTAAAAGATGGTTGTACTGTTCTTTGTGTGTAAATATATATATATATATATATATATATATATATATATATATATAACCAGATGAGTAAGTACATTAGACAATTCAAAATCAAAAACCATAATCTAAAATCCACAAGCTGAACTGTAAGCGGGAAAAATGTAAGCTGAAGACTAATAATCCACTGTATAATTAAAATTCATATCAAAATATATATCCCACGTAAACATCTACTAATGATCTGAAAGCTATAAATCAAATGTACATAAACCGTCTGATCAATATTCTGTACACGGCCGTAGCCTCTTAGTGTACAAGATGGAAATAACATAATCATCATTATACACGGCTGAAGCCCCTCAATGTATAATGGATAACTTTACCCACGGCCGTAGCCCCTCAGTGGATAAGAGTTACCCTTACACACGACTGTAGCCCCTCAGTATATAATGGATAACTTTACCCACGGTCGTAGCCCCTCAGTGGATAAGAGTTAAATACATGACTCTAATGCACGGCCGTAGCCCCTCAGTGCATTAGAGTAAGTTAATCACATCAACTATTTTATGATAATTCCAAAGCAATCATACTCATTTACTATTTCTCGAAAATAAAGCATTTCATGTAATTAACATGCTTCTATAAAATACAAAGAAAATCTTCTTTTTGAAAATATAGATTCTTCACTCATAAGAATAGGCTGGACTAACGGGGCTGGTATGCTGTTCCCACGTCCAAATCCCCTCCTGAAACGATCATAAATATAAGCTACTTCAATTCCATCCATATACAGTTACAAGGGATTTCTCAATAATAACCCTTTCTTATCATCAAACTAAAATAAAATATATACATCCCTCAATAAGCAATAAGCTGAGACTTAATATTTTTTTTATTTGGTTACTTAAACATACGTTCACTTAATTTCAAATCACTCTACATCCCTCACTCTTTAATACTAACCTTTTCCGGTTGCCCCGTAAAGATTCAACAAGTTTTTTATGATAATAATCATCCACATTCCTTATTTAAATTCTCTTTTAACTAAATACATAAATCTTGTCAAAAGCTCCTTTCTTATATTCTCCATATTCATCCAAAGTGAGAATTCAAGCATAAGATAAGTTATTTTCAACTAATCTAACTTAATAATACCATAAAACAATCACAAGGAAAAATAACAAGAATTTATATATTTCCCCAAATTTTCGGATTTAGCTATATATGACAAAACCCTAATATCTAAATATCATTTTTTCCAATCTACTAGAATAACTAGCTCCAAATACTCAAATAGTTGGATTCCTTATCATATTTTTCAAGTATAAGCTATAAATTTAAAACCAATAACAAAAATTTACAAAAACTAAATCATAAATTATTAACCTTACCTCTTGAAGAATTAAATAAACAAGATTGAAGTAGTTGGCACAAGATTTCTTCTTTCATTTTCCTTTTTTTTTCTTCCTTTCTTTTTCTTTTCTTCCCTTTCTCCTCTTCTCTGCGATCTCTCTCGTTCAACACACTTTAGTGTGTGTTTGTGTGTGATTTTTGTAGAAAAAATGGTCAAGGTTTGAATATAAATGCCACTTGTTCAAAATTGCTAAGGAAGGTCCCTATTCTTTAATAGAATATAACTTTTAAATTCTAAACTTCCAAATATATATAAGTAAATTCTCAACTTTAAATTGTAGCCAATTTAACCCTCATATATGGCTAATTATAAAATAAACCCCAATAAAATATTTAATTTCATTTTAGTCCTTAATTGACTTTGACTAGTCAATATTTGAATTTTGACTAGAAAATTTGGGTTGTAACAATCTTACACTCTTAAAAGAATTTCGTCCTCGAAATTCAGCTGGCAATTGATAAGATAATGAATAAATGAGGATATTGAGCACGCATCTGATCCTCGTTCTCCCATGTAGCCTCTTTTACTGTTTGATTATGCTAAAGTACATTAACAAGTGAAACTGTCTTGTTTCGCTGAATTTGCACCTTTTCGTCTAAAATTCTCAATGACTCTTGTACGTAAGTCAAATTCTCCTTCAACTGAACTGGTTGAGACTCTAGAACATGAGAAGAATCTGCAATATATTTACGAAGCATGGAACATGAAAAACATCATGGATCCGAGATAATTCATCTGGCGGATCTAATCGATATGCAACCGGCCCAATCCGCTCAGTAACCTGATAAGGTCCAATATATCATGGACTCAACTTTCCTTGTTTGCCAAATCTCAACACTCCTTTCCAAGGTGACAATTTCAAAAAGACTTTATCTCCAACTGCAACTGCAAATTCAAGATCTTTCCTGCGCTTATCTGCATAACTTTTATGTCTGTCTTGTGCTATTTTCAAATTTTCTCTAATCAATTTCGCATTTTCTGAAGCCATTTGAACCAAATCAGGGCCCACTAACTTTCTTTCACCAACTTCACTCCAACATACTGGTGTTCTGCACTTTCTACCATATAAATTTTCAAAAGGAGCCATTTCTATACTGGAGTGGTAACTGTTATTATAAACAAACTCCATCAAAGACAAATGAGTATCCCAGCTACCTTTGAACTCCAAAACTCAAGCCCTCAACATATCCTCAAGAGTCTGTATGGTCCTCTCTGACTGACCATCTGTCTGAGGATGAAAAGCTGTGCTGAAATGTAGTTTAGTACCCATAGCACCTTGTAAACTAGGCCAAAATTCGGATGTAAACCGGGGATCTCTATCAGATACAATAGATATTGGAACACCATATAAGCTAACTATTTCATCCACGTACAACTTTGCTAACTTACTCAAAGAATAAGTGATTTTGATTGGCAAAGATTTGGCAATTTTGGTCAAACGATCCACAATCACCCAAACACCATCATGACCATTCTGAGTACGAGGAAGACCAAATAAGAAGTCATAGTAATGTGTTCCCACTTCCATTCTAGAATAGGCAATGGCTGTAAAAGTCCTGCTGTTTTATGACGAGCTGGCTTTACCTACTAACATATAAGACATTTGGATACAAAATCTGCTATCTCTCTCTTCATACCTTTCCACCAGTAATGATCTTTCAATGTATGATACATTTTAATACTACCTGGATACAAAGCATAAGCAGAACTATGTGCCTCTTCTAAAATTTCATTCTTCAATTCTGGAATATCTGGAACACATAATTTATTGCCCATAGCTAATGACCCATCATCTCTAATCACATAATCTGTCCTTAACCCTGCACTAACTTGTGCTTTCATGGTTCTCAATGGCAGATCTTGAGATCGAGCTTCTTTAACCTTGTCAATTAAAGAAGGCCTCACTTGGAAATGAGCTAATATTGCCCCTGAAGTAGTAACTGACAACTGAGTATGTAACTTCTTGAACTCACAAATCAAAGAAACATATACTGCACTGGATGGAGATGAAGAACTAGTCTTTCTATTGAGAGCATCTGCAACTACGTTAGCTTTCCCCGGATGGTAGTCAATTTTACAATCATAATCCTTTATCAACTCCAACCATCTTCTTTGCCTCAGATTCAATTCTTTCTGATCAAAGATATACTTTAGACTTTTATTTGACATTTCTCACCATAAAGGTAATGTCTCCAAATCTTCAATGCCAACACTATTGCAGCTAACTCCAAATCATGAGTTGGGTAATTTAACTCATGCTTCTTCAATTGTTTAGAAGCATAAGCTACAACTTTTTCATTCTGCATTAGAACACAACCCAATCCTTGGCGTGAAGCATCACTATAAGTCACAAACTCTTCACCTGAAGACGGAAGAGTAAGTATAGGAGCAGAAGTTAACCTTTTCTTCAACTCTTGAAAACTCTTCTCACATTCCTCATTCCATACAAATTTGATGTCCTTTCGAGTCAAACTAGTCAAAGGAAGAGCAATTTTGAAAAAATCATCTACGAATCGTCGATAATAACCTGCTAGCCCAAGGAAACTCCGTACTTCTGTAACATCAGTAGGGTTCTCCCATTTCATTACTGCCTCAATTTTCTGAGGATCTACATAAATACCTTTTGCCGAGATAACATGACCTAGAAACACAACTTGATCCAGCCAAAATTCACATTTGCTAAATTTGGCATACAACTGCTTATCTCTCAAAGTCTGCAAGACAATCCTCAAATGCTCAGCATGTTCATTATGAGTGTGAGAATAAACCAATATATCATCAATAAAAACAATGTATCATCAGATCCAAGTTCTAGCTCATCATCGTCAAGTTCAACTCTAGTAAGAATGAGAAATTTGGACGACATTCATGCAAGATGTAATTTTTGCATAGAGCTAGAAAAAACTAATTAAGCAATAAAAGAAGAGGCTTGGAAGAAAGCTAAGGAAGAAGAAATTGATATGATTGAAAAGGGAAACACATGGGAGCTTGTTGATAGGCCTGAAAACAAAGAAGTTATTGGCGTAAATTGGATTTACAAGGTGAAATACAGCACACATGGTTTAGTGCAAAGAAACAAAGCAAGGTTGGTTGCAAAAAGCTATTTACAACAGACCGGTATTGATTATCAAGAAACATTTGCACCAGTAGCTGGACCTGATACGGTGAGAGCTCTTATTTTTTTAGCTGCTATAAATGTTCGTTGTTCTATCAACTTGATATGAAGTCAGCTTTCTAAATGGAGAGTTAAATGAATAGGTTTATCTTGAGAAATCTCAAGGATTTATCACCCAAGGCTATGAAGAAAATGTGTACAAGCTAAAGAAAGTGCTCTACAGGCTGAAACAAGTGTACAAGCTAAAGAAAGTACTCTACAGGCTGAAACAAGTACCTAGAGTATAATATAGTGAGATTAACAGTTATCTTGAGAAAAAAGGAATTGACAAAAGTAAGAGTGAGCCTACATTGTATGTGAAAAGGCAAGTCATTGGTGATATTCTTATTGTGGTAGTTTATGTCGATGTTTTGGTGATAACAGGAAGCAATGCTGCAATGATTGAACATTTTATAAAGGAAATGATGATGATGTATGAAATGAATGACTTGGGGGATCTATGTCATTTTTTTGGGAATTGATATCTAACAAAATGAAGAATAAGTGTTTATTTCACGGAAAAGATAAGCTGAAAAAATCTGAAAATGTTCAGAATGTTTGGTTGTAAACCAATAGATACACTTCTTGTGGTCAATGAAAAACTGATGAAAGAGAATGGAAGTAGAAAGGTGGAGGATGCTGCTACCTATAGAAGTCTGATTGCAAATCGGCTTTATCATGCAGCTACAATACCTGATATTATGTTTGCAGCATGCATGCTTTCGAGATTTATGCATTTTCCAAGCCATACGTGAGGGAACAAGAGAATAAAAGGTTCTCTCAAAGCTGGTAAACATTTCCACCATCCAGGCTTGCTAAGGCTGTTAATAAAATAACACGTAACCCAATGAATAAAATGTGATACCATTAACAGAATCAGTTACAAGTTTTCGAATAAGAGGCTGACCTCTATATTTTTTCCTAAATTATCGAATTTTCTCCGAACATGAAGAAAAATTTATAAATGCTCTCACTTTTAAAGAGAAAGTCATGCAATTCCAATATCTTCCTCCCGAATAGAATTTTCCCTCTAGCTACAAGTTTGAGCATCAAAACTAGTGAGTTTAAGAGGTGAAAACTCTGGCTAGGTGATAGGATTTATTGATCTGATTTCTATTGTCAACATCGATTCCGAAACAACATAACTTTTTGTTATGCACCATTTACATCTGAAGAGAAGCAATTAATCATCGAACCAATTGAATATGCATGCTTTCGAGATTTATGCATTTTCCAAGCCATACGTGAGGGAACAAGAGAATAAAAGGTTCTCTCAAAGCTGGTAAACATTTCCACCATCCAGGCTTGCTAAGGCTGTTAATAAAATAACACGTAACCCAATGAATAAAATGTGATACCATTAACAGAATCAGTTACAAGTTTTCAAATAAGAGGCTGACCTCTATATTTTTTCCTAAATTATCGAATTTTCTCCGAACATGAAGAAAAATTTATAAATGCTCTCACTTTTAAAGAGAAAGTCATGCAATTCCAATATCTTCCTCCCGAATAGAATTTTCCCTCTAGCTACAAGTTTGAGCATCAAAACTAGTGAGTTTAAGAGGTGAAAACTCTGGCTAGGTGATCGGATTTATTGATCTGATTTCTATTGTCAACATCGATTCTTAAACAACATAACTTTTTGTTATGCACCATTTACATCTGAAGAGAAGCAATTAATCATCGAACCAATTGAAATTTTTTTCAATTTACACCTATAAGAATTATTCCATAAATTCCAACGATTCCCCACATAAACTAAAGAGTCAACTATAAACAAGCAAGACGAAGAAGAGTACTATTGAAATACAATATATCAAGATCGGTACCTTTTGTTTTGAGCCTTCCTTAGTAAGAATCTATTGAATTCACTTAGCTAATTAGTAAATACAATGTTTTGAACTGTCAATCATTATTTTAAGACCAGAAAATAGATCAAACATATTCTCTCATATCAAATTTTGATTCTTGATTGAGCTCATTATTTTGACCATGAACCTTCTTAGGTTCATTAATTGGAAGAATTTGCCTATGTAAAATTCTTATTGAACCAACCAAGTTCATGCTCTTATAGGTGATATTCTATAAAGAGTATTGTATTATTTGCAAAATATAGTCATTATTAAAAGCATAATTTATCATATCCAATCTTTGGTAGGCAACACTAATTTGCATAATAGAAATGGGGAGGAGTTAAAACTCCGAAATTTTTTTCACCGAGTTATTCATAATTAGTTTTCTTATTTAACCTAGTTTGTGTCATCTCTAATTGCCAATAAATTATACATTTAGTCGGGCTTAAAAATATTGACATTTCATTGTTTCTTGATAGATTATAACTTAATCTTGTGTGTATTTCATTTATTAGGTGAAACTCGATTTTGGACATGAAAATAGAATAAAGAAGTGAAAAATGACGAAAAATGGTGAAATCCAAAGTTTGAGGACCAATTGGACAATAAAACTATAGTTGAAGATTGCTAGAACTAAATTAGATGCAATTAGAAGTCAAAATCGAATGAAATATGATCAAAGTATTTTTAAAAATCAATTTCCAATCACACAAGTTATATTCATAATTTTTAGATTGAGATCTATTTTTTGCACAGTAAACGTTCGAATTAGAAAAATTTTACACTAATAAAGTAGTAGTATTTTGAGTTAACTTTCCAATGATTTTATATCAACTCGATTGAATATTGGAAGAGAAAATCATAACCAAAGTACTGACGAATGTGCACAGACAAACATGCACGTGCATTGGCAACTTTTCTTATTTGATTGAAACTCTTCCACAAACAAATTTGGACTTGATTTTCAACCAATTTTTGATTCCTAAAAATACCTAGCAGTAGAATACTTTAGGAAAATGTCTTGTATATCTCTCATACTTCAAAATTCATAATTTATCACATCAAAATGAAGCCAAAGTCAACACACTTTCGGACAAATCAAGAGGTGGTTACAAGATATTCATCAATTGGAGATCAAAGCTTGGTCTTTGGACAACGAAGGAAAGGTGCAACTAGAATTCATCAAGAAATCATTGACGAAATTTAAGATTTCAAGATTCATCATCTTCTTCTTCAATTAATCAAAATCTGGGAGATATTTTACAAAATAATTATGATTTCTTGTAATTTTGTAATGTTAGGCTAATTTTTCAATTAACAGGACATTCATGAACCTTTATTATGAAGTTTTTAATACAAATTAATTAATTTGACACTCAATATGTGTTTATTCTTGAATAATTTTCATAAAATTTAATGACTTTTCAATTACTTGATCACTAATTGGATTGATTCTGATTTTTTTTTTATTTCAGGAGAAATATTAGGATAGATAGCACCTTATAACAATTATTGTAAAGTCTGATAGAGGATAGAGATATACCATTATACTTTGCATGATTTTTAAAATTCTTTAGCGTTTTTAATGCATGCTTTCATGTTCGCATCTTTCCTAGAAATATGGGAAGTTCAAATGAAAGGATATATTTAATTGACGTCGAGAGATGATTTTAATTAACTTAGGAACATTGATTAAAATAAAATGTGCACATATAGTCATGTTATTGATTTGCATTGAAAAAGATTAATACGAGGGATTCAAAGGCTTAGTAATATCCCATCGAAATTTACAAAAGTTTCATAAATTGCTCAATAGAATAGTTAATCTAGAACAAATTCTTAAATAAAATTTACTATTCAATTAAGGTTAACATTAATTGATACTAGATAAGTACGTAGTCCTTGTGGGAACGATACTTTACTCATTACTTTATTACTTTTTCACTATCCTTGTACATGTTGAAAATCAAATGATCAAGATTCTGATGCCATTTGTCGGGGACTGTTGTATTAATTAGTTTCAATTTTTTTTTTATATCTTTAATCTACATTTTTTTGGCTTTTTTATTTTTTTTAAAATTTTTATCAGAAAAATACTACGCTGTTTTTATCTTTCTTTTCAAAATCTTGCATGCAAAGT
The DNA here is from genome assembly GCF_002742605.1 of Olea europaea var. sylvestris. Classification (NCBI taxonomy): domain Eukaryota; kingdom Viridiplantae; phylum Streptophyta; class Magnoliopsida; order Lamiales; family Oleaceae; genus Olea; species Olea europaea. The sequence continues at coordinate 9,698,687 of NC_036244.1, read as the reverse complement.
TTGATAAACAGCGATCTTTTTCAATTTGATTCGAAAATCAAACAGATATTCAGGTTGAGAAGAAAGGAACGGATAGAATTACAACAAAAACAACAACCAAAATCAATGGCAAAAAATATAGAAAAATCAAGTGGCCATTGACTTGAATGTAAATGTAGCACATCCGGCTGCCTCTGCGAGTAATGAAAACGAGAGATTGATGGAAGAATACATGGTTCCACCAGTGGTAGAAAGTAGATCCAGCATATCTTACCCAGCATTTGGGCAAGCTAATTTTCATTTCAGGATGGATGTAATAAACATGTTTCAGAACGTATTGTAATTTTTTGGAAAACCAACAGACAATCCAAGTGCTCATATCTCATGGCTTTTGGATATGTATACAACAATTGAATATCAAGAGATTTCCAATGATGCAATTCAGGTGAGACTCTTTCCTTACACCTTGAGAGATTCTACTAGGGAATGGTTGGACACATTCCTATCCCCATAGCATCACTACTTGGGACAATTTAAGCTAGAAATTCTTGAACGAATATTTCCAACCAAAATAATTGCCAAGTTGAGAGATGAGATCACTATATTTTCATAACTTGATTCGGAGTGCTATTATGAGGAATGGGAAAGATGCAAAGGTTTGCTTCGTCAATGTCCACAACCTGGTTTGTAAATATGGCTCCAAGTTAGGTATTCCTATATTGGGTAACTTTGCCTACGATGGGTCAATTACAAGAAGGACTATAGATCAAGTTTATTTGATAATGGAGTATTTAGCATATACAAGTGCACTATGGCCAACAAAAAGATAAGGTGGAAAAAGAGCTGCAGGGATGCATGAGGTTGACATATTAACATCTATTGCAGTGAAAATCATGAAAGTGTGGATTGTAATGTGGGAAGTTCATTTGTTAAATCAACTGAAAAGGTAAATTATATGCTGAATTACTTGAGGCAGAAGGATAATCCACATTCCAACACATACAATTCGGGTTGGAGAAATCATCTAAACTTCTCTTAGAGCAATATCCAGTAACCATCATGGGAAGAAGCGTTGAACATAAACTGGCAGCATCATCAACTGAAGCATTAAGTAAAATAGGAAAATTGTTAACTAAATTCATGCAACCGACAAATTTTTTTTTAGATTTAAGGAGATGCTTTATAGAATTTGGACAATTAGATGGGACAAATTGCAAAGGTACTTTCAAGAACACGTCCTGGAGCTCTGCTAATGATATTGAGATAAATTCCAAACAGTAGGTAATCTCAATGGGTATTGTGGAGAACGAGAAAACTAAGGTAATTACTACTCATAGTAGGGTTCAACATCTAGAAATCACAGTCACGGGACAAGTGATAGTGAATGAAAATGTACTTTCCAGATCAAAATTTAGATAGTCCACAGATTAAGGCAACTGTTTCTATCAAGACGGATTTACCTCTTATTCCCTTTTTTCAGAGATTGCAGAAATGAAAGCTCAAAGAACAGTTTGCAATGTTCTTGGACTTATTTAGAAGCTTTATGTCAATTGAAGCCATATCTCAAATACAAGCCATACAATTTTTTGAGAAGATTTTATCAAAGAAAAGAAAGTTCACTGAATTTAAGACCATTAAGCTATATGAGGAGTATAGTACTATGATATAAAAGAAATTACCTCCTAAATTAAAAGATCTGGGGAGTCTCAAAATACCTTACTCAATATAAAATGTTTCTACTTTCAATTGTTTATGTGATTCCAGAACAAATATAAATTTAATGCCTTTTTATATCTACATAAATTTAAGGACACAACTATCTCCCTTCAACCGAAGGACTAATCAATAAAATGCGCTCAATGAGTGGTTGAGAACATGCTCATTAAAGTGGTCATGTTCATATTCCCAGCAGATTTCATCTTAGACATAGAAAAACCATAGGATGTATTACTACTAATATTCAGTCTATTGTTCATATCAACAAGTTAGGGTATCATGGACTTTGAAATAAACAAGTTGACGTTGAGGGTGGATGATGAGTTAAAAAAAAGTTCAAAATCTATACCACGGTCGTGAAAATATCACATGAAGAGAATTTACTTACCTTGAAAAATAAGTTGAAACGTCCTTCAAAGGCTGACAGTGTTCAAAACATTCACATCGGATCAAACAAAACCAAAATGGACAAAACTTATAAAATGCAGATGTCCAATTCAAGTAAGTGAAAGTCTTGTACATCTGGACGTTTGGATAGTCCATGCGGATGTCCAATATGTATAACCATCACCTTTTTGACCGCTCTGACTTTAGGCATACAACAGCTAGTGTCATACAATCGGACACCAAAATGAAAGTCTGATTGCTTGTCCAGTCCCACTAATATTTTTGCTCATTGAACTTTATAAATACATTCACTTTTGCATTCATTGAAAGACTTTTAAGAGCTTAGAAGTGAGACATTCTTGAGCAAAATTATATTCATCTTACTTATTTATTAGCAAATTACTTATTGTGAAAATATTTGATTGATTGAATCAAATTCTTTAATAATCTTCATCATCAAAGTTTTCTCATCTAACACTTGAACTTTCATTTAATGCTGTTCGTTTAAGTGTCAGCCTTTTTT
>NC_036244.1:9689931-9691719 GCF_002742605.1 Olea europaea var. sylvestris | reverse complement strand
AGCCAAAATTCACATTTGCTAAATTTGGCATACAACTGCTTATCTCTCAAAGTCTGCAAGACAATCCTCAAATGCTCAGCATGTTCATTATGAGTGTGAGAATAAACCAATATATCATCAATAAAAACAATGTATCATCAGATCCAAGTTCTAGCTCATCATCGTCAAGTTCAACTCTAGTAAGAATGAGAAATTTGGACGACATTCATGCAAGATGTAATTTTTGCATAGAGCTAGAAAAAACTAATTAAGCAATAAAAGAAGAGGCTTGGAAGAAAGCTATGGAAGAAGAAATTGATATGATTGAAAAGGGAAACACATGGGAGCTTGTTGATAGGCCTGAAAACAAAGAAGTTATTGGCGTAAATTGGATTTACAAGGTGAAATACAGCACACATGGTTTAGTGCAAAGAAACAAAGCAAGGTTGGTTGCAAAAAGCTATTTACAACAGACCGGTATTGATTATCAAGAAACATTTGCACCAGTAGCTGGACCTGATACGGTGAGAGCTCTTATTTTTTTAGCTGCTATAAATGTTCGTTGTTCTATCAACTTGATATGAAGTCAGCTTTCTAAATGGAGAGTTAAATGAATAGGTTTATCTTGAGAAATCTCAAGGATTTATCACCCAAGGCTATGAAGAAAATGTGTACAAGCTAAAGAAAGTGCTCTACAGGCTGAAACAAGTACCTAGAGTATAATATAGTGAGATTAACAGTTATCTTGAGAAAAAAGGAATTGACAAAAGTAAGAGTGAGCCTACATTGTATGTGAAAAGGCAAGTCATTGGTGATATTCTTATTGTGGTAGTTTATGTCGATGTTTTGGTGATAACAGGAAGCAATGCTGCAATGATTGAACATTTTATAAAGGAAATGATGATGATGTATGAAATGAATGACTTGGGGGCTCTACAGGCTGAAACAAGTACCTAGAGTATAATATAGTGAGATTAACAGTTATCTTGAGAAAAAAGGAATTGACAAAAGTAAGAGTGAGCCTACATTGTATGTGAAAAGGCAAGTCATTGGTGATATTCTTATTGTGGTAGTTTATGTCGATGTTTTGGTGATAACAGGAAGCAATGCTGCAATGATTGAACATTTTATAAAGGAAATGATGATGATGTATGAAATGAATGACTTGGGGGATCTATGTCATTTTTTTGGGAATTGATATCTAACAAAATGAAGAATAAGTGTTTATTTCACGGAAAAGATAAGCTGAAAAAATCTGAAAATGTTCAGAATGTTTGGTTGTAAACCAATAGATACACTTCTTGTGGTCAATGAAAAACTGATGAAAGAGAATGGAAGTAGAAAGGTGGAGGATGCTGCTACCTATAGAAGTCTGATTGCAAATCGGCTTTATCATGCAGCTACAATACCTGATATTATGTTTGCAGCATGCATGCTTTCGAGATTTATGCATTTTCCAAGCCATACGTGAGGGAACAAGAGAATAAAAGGTTCTCTCAAAGCTGGTAAACATTTCCACCATCCAGGCTTGCTAAGGCTGTTAATAAAATAACACGTAACCCAATGAATAAAATGTGATACCATTAACAGAATCAGTTACAAGTTTTCAAATAAGAGGCTGACCTCTATATTTTTTCCTAAATTATCGAATTTTCTCCGAACATGAAGAAAAATTTATAAATGCTCTCACTTTTAAAGAGAAAGTCATGCAATTCCAATATCTTCCTCCCGAATAGAATTTTCCCTCTAGCTACAAGTTTGAGCATCAAAACTAGTGAGTTTAAGAGGTGAAAACTCTGGCTAGGTGAT
>NC_036244.1:9680641-9689146 GCF_002742605.1 Olea europaea var. sylvestris | reverse complement strand
ATTCTCACCCGAGGTTATTCAAGACTACTACCAGCTCACGTGGGACAACATAACCCCTATACCAGGTGATTTCAATTGGCATGCAGTCGCAGAGATCTTATTAGGGCGACAAAATGCATGGCCACTCCCCACCACCGAGTGGCACCAGATTGAGCTGATACCATCTATAGCCATCCTGTGGCTGTTTATGTGCCACAACATTGAGCTGACCTCTCACAGGACCACATTCACAGATCCCACAGCTGGATTCCTTTATCACTTGGTGCGAGGTAATAAGGTTGATCTTGCCACTCTCTGCTATAATCAGATCCATCGTGTGGGTACCTTAGGAGACAGGCACAGCTCAATGATCTTTCCAAGCCTCATCTCCGGAATATGCATAGCTGCTAGTATAAAGATTGCATCCGGGGAAGTGGTTGCCAAACCCAACCCCATCATAAAACACAGTACCTTGAAGGCTTAAGACAGAGCCAGGATAAAGCACTGGAAAAAGCAAGAAATTGAACGGTGCAGACAACAGGAAGAGTAAGGTCACGAGCACGCAGAGCAAGAGATGCCTCAAGCTCCACCACCACAGGTTGAGATAAATGCACAGTTGTGGCGCCAGATTTTCACCACCACCACAGGAACCAGCCGAGACGTACAGAATCTCTAGCAGGCTATGGGGACTTTGACGATTGAGATACATATAGCCCACCGTGACATCCGCATTTCCACTGATATGTCACGTGCTGCTCGCCAGGATGCCCAGGCAGCTAGGAGGGAGATGGAAACTATGAACTGTCGACTCAGTGTGTATGTGGGCAGGGTGGATGGCATCCAGATGAGGGTAAATGAAACTTGGGACCGTTTGGGCCGTTTGGAAACACGTGTTGAGAGAATCCATGATGAAATGACACAGCAGTCAGCACTGATGAGAGAGATCTTGGCGCGCCTACCTCTACCTCCAGCCGATAGTACTGCAGGTTCTAGCTTTCCATACACATATACATATATATGTGTATATATATATACAACCTGATACCATGTCTTGTACTCATTTTCTAAAATTTTCAAAAATTGCTTTCTTAAAGGCATGCATAATTTGAAGTTTGAAAAAGACAAAATTTGATGCATGTCAATTTGAAAAACAAGTGAAAAGCTCTTTCAAACTCAAGCAATACTAGGCAACTGAGTGAATTACTCAAATGGTCATTGAACTTTATAAAAGGTTTTCACAGGGTCATTGAACTTTAAAAATCACCCAATATATCACTTGCAAAAGGTTTACATGGAATCATTCAACTTTAAAAATTAACTAATTCATCACCGAATTTCACAAAAGATTTTTCAGATGTCACTAAATTTAGTGACTTCTGGAAACCTTTTGCAAAGTTTAGTGACCTCGTAAAAATCTTTTGTAAAATTCGGTGATGAATGCGGTGATTTTGAAAGTTCTGTGACCCCGTGAAAACCTTTTGCAAAATTCAGTGATGATTGTGTGATTTTTAAAGTTCACTGACCCGTGGAAACTTTTTGTAAAGTTCAATGACCATTTGGGTAATTTACTGCTATTCAACTACAAAACCTTTACAACTTCACATGGATCTCTTTGGACCTTTTAGAACCGCTAACTTGAGTGGTAAACATTAAACATTCGTCATTGTCGATGACTTTTCTAGATTTGCTAGGATCTTATTTTTAAATTTAAAGGATGAAGCCTTGAATGCATTTAAACACTTTTGTTCAAAGGTTAATAAAAAAGGATACACTATTACGACAATTAGAAGTGATCATGGTAGAGAATTCAATAATGTCGATTTTGATAATTTTGTAATGAAAATTGATATAAACAAAGTCTTAATGAATGTGTTACAAAAAATATTCACGCAAGCATAGGAGATGTTTTTTATTCGCACGTTTGTTCAAAGAAAAATGAGGGTTTTGTGTTTGTTGTACTTACAAAGTTTTGGCAATTAACCCTAGAGGGGCAGTAATATTGATCTATTTGAACAGGGTGATGAACATCCACAAACTTTATTCCTTCAAAAGCGATTTTTCTTGCATATCCTTTTCCTCTCTGTGAAGCAATCCAAAGCGTCCATTAATCAATCTACATAATTGTCTTAAAAAAAAAAAAGGATTAAAATCATGATTATAATAATAATTTTTTAATTTGAGTAATCTTGAATTTATACCTGCCAAGTCTTGACCCTTACTCCAGTCAATGTATTTCTCAATGAACAATTCCTCACATGTTCGTTTTCTACAACGTCGTAACCTCCATGTCCTAAGGCTCCAATGCTACATTATTTTTAATTATAAGTGAAAACATGTGTAGAAATCGAATAATTATGAGTGATTTCAATTAATAAGGTGCAGCAGGGAGGAGGAGAATAAATATACATATATATGTGTATATATATATACAACCTGATACCATGTCCCGGTGCATAAGTTATTCCTGAAATATTAATGTTGGAAGATCCAGCACTAATGGCTATGCAGTCATCACCTGTGTTGGTTTTAGTTTAGGAAAAGCCAAAAGAAAAAAAGAAACTCAATGCAAATAAAAAGGGTAAGAATTCCATAATCAAATTCAGACCCCACTGTTCAACTTACTAAATAACCTAAAATTTTGGTTCGGTTTGGTTCTCTTTAGAACCAAATCCAACTGGATCACGTCTAACCCTAAGAAAAAGAGAAATTAAATACCAGTTCCTATGAAAGAATTTTGGATTTGAACATTTGTCGAGCTAGAAACTTCTATGCCATCAGTATTAGGGCTCGTGCCAGGTGCGATTACGCGGAGATTAGAGACTAAAGCACCATTAGTTGCAGTAATTAAAACATGGACTGCCGGGCTATTTATATGTGTCAACCCACGTCAGTCTAAGACCATGGCATCTCCTGAATGTAATTGCCTGGCCATCAGCAAGCAAAGTGCAAAATTATTATTATATTTTTTGTGATTTTCATCTAATATAAAAGAAAAACAAGTGCGTAAAACAATTTTTAAATTTGAATGTCGTTTTCCATGAAATTGTGGATTATAAATATATATACTTACAGTTGGTCCCTTGCATTGTCCACCCTACATATTACAAAATTTTGGAGTTAAAACTCTTTTGTTTTAAAGTACAATTAGAATCAACATTTTAGATATTTATTGAAATTTGACTTACATTAACTGGGTTGCGGCCACCAAGATTAACCTTGGCCATTAATGGTCCCTTTCCCTGATACGATTAGCCCATTCATATTTGCAAAAATGAGCCATGCATGTAGTTGATTCCCTGCCCATTCTGTTTTCCTTGGTGCAACAACCATTCCTGATACATGAAATATATATAAAAAAGCGTTCAACTTTCATATTGGGTCGATCTAACAATAAACGACATAGATTGCTGTCTAAGATCGTGAATAGGATTCTATAATAATTTTTATTTTTGAGTATTGCATTAATTTTATTTTTAACTTCTAATATAAAATTTGGCTAAGTCCTCAAAATCTCAAAGTCAATTCTACTATTGTAATTTAATTTATAGTGTGAGTTAAATTCTTCCTGATGGTAACTGAACAAGACGATCTCTTTCCTAGTGCATGTTTGGCAAAGTTTAAAAAAATGACTTCTAAGTAAAATAAGTTTCAAAGTAATAAAGGTCAAAATTACACATAAATTAATATTTTGAAATTAACTTCTTCTTTAGTCCCAAAAAAAACCTACTTTTTTTATTTGTCAGTTAAAAAATGTGTATTTTATGTCGAAATATATTTGGAAACAACAATTTACTTAAAAAAAAGTTTAACTTTGTTCTACCACTTAATCTATATAATTTATATGTTATCTTCCAGTAAATGTCTTCATGTGTAGGCAAGATTCTTCTTCATTTTTCCTTTGTTTTTTTTTTTTTTTTTTTTTTTTTTTTTCCCGACATACTGTTGGTATTGAAATAAATAGAAGATTGCACTAATCCTATGACTAAGTGATGATAAGTAATGTTTGACCAGTATTCTAATGCCTATTGGCAAACATTTTTGTGAAACTTCGACAATTGAGATTATATCATTTCGATATTCCTCCCTTCATTCTTTAAACAAGCATTTTCATGCAATTTCTTTGCTAAAATAACATAATTTACTATGTTAATTAATTAAACTTTAATTAGTATATGAATACACAGATTAGCAGTATTTTTTTCTTTTTTAATTTTTTCATAAATTGACCACATTACATGGTCCGTTACGTTAATAACAAAAGAAGAAAACTGTTCTAAGAGATATTAGGGCTCCGTTTGGTAGCCATTTTTTTCAAAATGTATTTTCTCTCTCTTCTTTTCAACCACACATTCTTTATTAAAATAATAATACACGTAAATCAAACACTTTTTCTTATTTCTCAACCACACATTTCACATCAATTTACTATTCTCAAATGCATTTTTATGTAAAAATGCTTATCAAACACCCTCTAGGTGTAAGTGCTATGCCCTAACTCCAATCGATTTAGGTTGTAAATACTTTTAATATGTTTAATGCATTTAATTTTGGCAAGATCTATTGCTTATTTAAATTTATATTCTTATGAATGATATTAAATAATAGAGTCCGTAGATTCAAGTTTTAGTAATTTGTTAATCATAAGTAGCTGTGATTGTGATATACAAATTACTTGTGATTGAATATTAAATAATCCATGGTCGTAAGTATTAACGTGATACGGATAGACCATCATGTATGACATTTCTTACTTATGAAGTAAGTAGCTGATTTTACAAGCTAAAGTTTAATGACACTTAAATGAGCACATGAATATTTTGTTATAGAATAAAATATTGGAGACCCACTAAGAGATTCCACATGGATAATTATTTGAGTATCAGTGGTTAATCTCTAACATTCGGCAATGGAATTGGTCCTTTGACTTGAAGTCATCATAGTGTCTTATATGAGGACAATCATATTTTGGCGATGTTGAAAGGCTGCTAATATGACATCGTTCGAGTATGTCAAAAATCATATGAAGGTTGTGAATGATATTAGGAAATTATGATCTACATTTCATTCAGTTAAATCGATAACGAAATCCTTGGCCAAAGTGTACTAAAAAATCGAAGAGGAATTTTCGACTTATATTGACTTAATAGTGGAATGAAAGATATGATTGATAAGCAGGATTGACACATTTTCATATCTCGTAATTGATCGAATCATATTGACGAAGGGATTATAATTTCACAGTAAACAAACGAATTTGGTTTTGTCATACCACTTGACATTTCACGTCACATGTATTGCCCTAACACATTGCTAGATGTCAATTTCTGACAACGAATGTGAATTAGTGATAAATTAAAAGGGTATATTAATTTATCAATTTTGATTATATCAAAATAATAATTCACGTCGTTAAGTATCGTGATTGGAAACCTGATGGGTCGCACACAAAAGGGAAACTAAAAGATTGTGATTTATCAATTAATTAATTTAACAAGCGTTGGATAAATTAATTAATTGTGTTGCTTATCTATAGGCCTGAATTAATAAATTTGATTGTGTTGATTGATTAATTCATGGACCGGATTTGGTTAAATGAGTTAATTAATAAATGAGTTAATTAAATATTGGACTGGGTCAGGAGAAAAGCCAAGCCCGTTTGGATTTATATAAATAGGTAGCTAAGGTTTAGAATTTGTGGAGAATTTTATTTTCTTGCTAGTACAAGAGGAGAAAATCCTAGTTTTCTACAATTTTGTTTTTTGTGTAAAATTCTATTGAAAATTAGACAATTGAACAGTTGTGGGTAGCAGATCAAGGTTGCTGGAACAAAAGAAAAGCAAAGGAGTTTGCAGATTTCGTAAAAGGCATAATTTCTATCACAATTTTTATCTAAATACAAAGCAAATCCTTGATGAGAATTGAAATTTCATTTATTTTTCCCTATGCATGATAAGTAAATTCCCAATATACGGTACAATGTAAAAATTTGAGATTACCAGAATATATAGCCGAGATGACTTGCATGGACCATTAAATGTCAAGGGCTTCAACTTAAAAGTCTTCTTTGGGGGTATCTAGAGAGTAGGATTTGTGGATTTAGGCTGGCAGACGGCTTTCCATGCCTTCACAAAAGCCTGGAAAATATACACATAACAAATATGTTATTTACTCAAATTCTTGAAAAACAAATAACTTTTATCACATCATTTTAATAAGTCTCTCAAATTTTAAGCAATGTTCTAAGCCTCTATTCGGGAATGATTATTAATAACTATTTAGGAATTTCTTAAGAGGAATAATGGTGTGGATCACGAAATGTATGGATGATAACAAGTTGTAATTTTGAATACGTGATTGAAATTAAATTTTAGCTTTGACTAGATAGTGGAAGTCCTAAAAATATTTCTCAAACATGGGCTAAATGTATGTGTTGATTTTACAGTAGTGGAGTGGAAATACACCATGGTCCTTTTTTTTTTTTTTAGCTTCTTATAATATTTGACTAATATGGACTTAGCATGTTTGATTTTGCTTCTTTTGTAGAAGTCAGAGTATTTTTGGTATCTTTACTCTTGATACTTGGTCCAAAAAGAAGCCAAATTAAGCTCTTCTTTCTCACTTTTAAGCTAAGCCAAACATGCTAAACATAACTCGCTTCGTAGATTGAGAAAATCATTCCATTAAGTACTTTTTTTTTTTTTTTTTTATAGTTCAAGTGTCATTCTCGTGTTAATCATGTATGATTTTTATGTAATTTAACTTATTAAACAGGTCTTCTGAGTTCTTAAACATAGTAGTATCTCGTGGATAAAAGGTAAGAAAAATATGCAGAAGTAGGAATTACTTGGGAGTCATAAGCTCTTCCACTTCCAACAGCCCCATAACTCATCGCATTGAAACTAGTTGTAGCTCCCAACACAGATGTGGCCATGCATAATACCAACAATAGGATCAAGCGTTCCTGCAATTTTTGTGTGTATTAAAAGGATAAATCCTACATCGATTATAGATAAAACAAACAATCAACATATAAATTTTAGCAAAATTGATCTTTGAAGGTGGACCTTCAAGACCCAATATGATTTTAGAGTCTTTGAACGAGCCGTTAAATTTTAAAATTGGGACAAATGAGTCACCATCTTAAAGGAACATATTAAACACGGAACTCCAAAACCCAATAGAATATATATACATTACATGTATTAGACAGGGAACTCACCATTGTATCATAGACCATGAGAATCGAGCTCAGTTGAAATATAAGTTGACAAAATTTTCCAATTTTACATCAAACAAGATTATCAAAAGCTTAGGGTTGAGATTTTTTTCTATAAATATGATCTAGAATCGATGAATGGTGTAAACTCCACTCAATGTTTCTCTAGAAATATGTATCCATTCTTTGATACACACATTTAATGTGAAAAATAGATGGGTGCGACTCTCTTATAGTATTAATGTGTTCATTTGTGAAAAATAGATGGATAATTTGAATTTATATGCACAATATTCTTAACGTAACTTAAGTTCTTGAGGAAACTTCAACACCAATTATTGTAGTTATCGAAAGTAGTAGTTGAAAACAGAAGATTAAGCACGTTATTATGGTCTATGGCTTTGCTTCTTCCTTGTCTAATTTTATGGTCTAAAATACTTGCAAACAAAAAGGACAAAATCAATTGACTAATCGTACAAAAATATATTGTTATCATTATTTTATTTTTTAGATCGTCGCCATCGTTGTTGTTGTTTACTGTAGCCCAAAGGCAAAGCCCTTGTTTGAGCCCCATTTTGGAGTATAGAATGAATTTTTGAATAGCGTATTGATGTGAAATGTGTGGTTAAAAAATAATAAAAAGTTTTAGATGTCTGTGTAATATTATTTTATTGAAAAATGTGTGATTGAAATAATGTCAAAACATTGTTGAAAAATGCATTTTTATCAAAGAATGGGGATCAAACAAGGGCAAAATGGGAGGGCAATTGAAACCCGAAGTTGAATCGAAATTAGTCTAACCTATATTGGACCGTCAGCATAGTCGACTCGATTTATTAAAAGAAATTGTGCTATTATGGATGTTTAGTGACGTTATTATTTAATAATATGGGAATCATTATATTCGTGTTCAAGGCGCAGGATGCAAACTCAACTTGTACGGTAACGCATGCTTTTTTCTTCACGAATACACTAGGAAATATATACCTAATCAAAATTTACTTAAATATTCTACAAGTTACATTTTTATTTTTTTTTATTTTTAATCTCTACGCATGTGATGTGACATTACATTCTGTAATGCAACATCCTCAATAGAATAGAAGACACTATCGAAATATGTTTCGTACTCGAGAGACCCTCCGCATCCCCCGGGGGAGGAAAAACATGTGTAGAATTGGGGATAATGTTATTCACTTATTTGATTTATATTTTTTACAATTTTAAAAATATTGAAAATGTTAGAAATGAACCGACTTTTATTATTATTATTATTATTATTATTATTATTATTATTATTATTATTATTA
>NC_036244.1:9679740-9680424 GCF_002742605.1 Olea europaea var. sylvestris | reverse complement strand
GGCACGTACATTTTTTTATTCATAATATATTTCCAATTTCGATCGATAAAAAAATTTATCAATTTAGTTAATTACCTAAGCATAAACTTATAATTAATTTTTGAAAGATTTTTATATATACGCCCAAATCGATTAATAATATCAAATCAGGTATATTATGGCGAATTTTTTTAGAAAAATTTGTGTCCTCTATCTTACTCAATAATGTACTTAATGTATGATTTTTAAGGTGACTCAATGAGTCACAAAAGAGACTGGATATATTGTCTCCATCTATGTTCGTCGTAGACAGCTCAGCTTGAAAGTCTTAGAAATTCCAAAATAGAACCTTCCAAACCGAAATGGACTAAACACCGGGAGAATGATTCTCTCTCCCCGAGGCTGCCCTGAGGGGCACTAGGGTCAAATCAAGCATCTAACGACTACCAAACTACTATAAGACGAAGCTAAAATGATTGCTCAAAATACTGCCTTTTTCTTTACTTTCTCAGTATGATAGAAATTTTTCACCAGTGTGATAAGTACAAATATTATACTGGATTGAAACTGGAAAGGTTGAACAACAATAAATACTGGTGCAAAAACTCAAGGAGTTACTAGGTCGAAACCAATTGAAACAATACATCACTTCATTCGTCATGCATGGCATACGAAATTTGGACAAACCTAAACCTTTCTTCTTTA
>NC_036244.1:9670742-9672756 GCF_002742605.1 Olea europaea var. sylvestris | reverse complement strand
AGGAATATGCTAAACCTACAAGAGAAATGCAACGAAGGCTTAATCCTGTTTTAAAAGAGGTGGTAAGAAATGAAGTCATTAAAGTCTTAGATAATGAAATCATTTATCCTATTTTTGATAGTAGATGGGTAAGTCCAACCCAAGTTGTACCAAAAAAAATCTAGTATTACTGTAGTGTAAAAAAAAAAAAAAAAGAGTTAATTTCAACTAGAACTATTACTGGTTGGCGCATGTGTATCGTCTAAAGGAAACTCAACTCAACGACTAGGAAAGATCATTTTCCTTTACCTTTTATGGATCAAATGTTGGAAGGAGTGGTAGGACATGAATTTTATTGTTTTCTAGCTTGATATTCTAGGCATAACCAAATTGAAATTGCACCTAAGGACCAGGAAAAGACCGCTTTCACATGTCCCTTTGGTACTTTTTCTTATCGTAGAATGCCTTTTGAATTATGTAATGCAACAACTACATTTCAAATATGCATGCTTGGTATTTTTAGCGACATAATTGAAAGATCTTTGGCAGTTTCATGGATGATTTTACTCTTTTTAGAGATCATTTGATGATTGTTTAACTAACTTACAAAAGGTTTTAGTTGGGTGTGAAGAAGAGAATCTTGTGCTCAATTGGGAAAAATGTCATTTTATGGCACTAGTGGTATCGCCTTTGTCATATTGTATCATCTAACGGAATTGAGGTAGACAAGTCTAAAACTGAATTAATTTCTAATTTCCCTACTCCAAATAGTGTTAAAGATGTCAGGTCTTTTTTTGGACATGCTAATTTTTATGGAAGGTTTATTGAAAACTTTAGTGCTATATCTAAACCATTGTGTAATCTCTTATCAAAAGACATGCCTTTCGAATGGACTAAACCTTATCAAGAAGCTTTTGTTGAACTTAAGAAAATGCTTACTTGTGCTTCTATCATGCAACTCCAAATTGGAATTTACCTTTTAAAATCATGTGTGATGCTAGTGACTATGTTGTTGGAGCTGTCTTAGGCCAAAGAAAAGATAAAAAAACCTCATGTCATTTCCTATGCAAGTAAAACTCTGAATAGTGTTCAAATGAATTATTCCACCACTGAAAAAGAATTGCTTGCTGTAGTGTTTGCTTTAGACAAATTTCGATCATATCTTGTTGGCTCACCAATTGTTATTTTTGGTGATTATGTAGCTTTAAAATATCTTCTCTCTAAGAAAGATGCCAAACCTAGATTGACTAGGTTAATTCTTTTACTCCAAGAATTTGACATCGCCATTCGAGAAAAGAAAGGAGTAGAGAATGTTGTAGCTGATTACTTGTCTAGGTTTACTTGTGATGAATCGTTTGAAACAACATCGATCAAGGATATTTTTCTGGATGAACAACTTTTTAGTGTTTCTGACTTTCTTTGGTTTGCTGATATTGCTAATTTTCTTATAACAGGTCAAATACCATCTCATTAGAACGCCCAAGACAAAAAGAAATTCTTCAAAGAGGTAAGAAATTTCTTTTGGAATGATCCTCACTTGTTCAAATATTGTCCAGACCAAATAATAAGAAGATGTGTGCCAAAAAATGAAATCCAAAAGATAATTGGTTTTTATCATTTTGAAGCATGTGGTGGTCACTTTTCTTCAATAAAAACCATTGCAAAAATCTTGTAGTCTGAATTTTATTGACCAACTCTTTCAAAGACATATATGAATTTTGTAGAGCTTGTGAATGTTGTCAAAAATTAGGTAGGATAACTCGTAGAAATATGATGCCACTAATACCCATTCTTAGTTATTAAAATATTTGATTGTTGGAGTATTCATTTTATGGGTCCATTTCCGTCATCTTTTGGTTATTTATACATCCCGGTAGGAGTTGATTATGTTTCTAAATGGGTAGAGGCAATTCCTTGTAAACACAACGATCACAAAATTGTTTTGAAATTTTTGAAAGAAAATATTTTGTCAAGAGTTGGAATAACTCGAGCCATTATAAGTGATGGGATTTTACACTTTTGTAATAAACCTTTT
>NC_036244.1:9620880-9670642 GCF_002742605.1 Olea europaea var. sylvestris | reverse complement strand
AGTTGAGTATGTAAACTCTTTTTGATCATTTAGTTCTGTTCTACGGCAGAAGGAATTATTCAAGAATTGTAAAATATTATTAACTTATAATCCAATTATAATATTATAGAGCTTTTTATTTAGATTTAAATCCAATTATAATATTATAGAGCTTGTTTGGTAGTAATTATGAGGATTGATTTTTTTACTGTTACAGAGAAAAGTGGGCCCCACTGTGAGTGAAGATATAAAAATTGAATGCTGAAATAGTGAAATAACGGTTAAAAAATTGATTTTTTGGGATAAAAAATTGTTATCAAACAGGAGCTATATAAATTTGAAGACGAGATTAACTAATTTAATACATCTTAACATAGTATTCCATTTATAAAATTGGTGCATAAAATAAATCGAGCATACACTTGGCAGAGTATATAGAAATAAGACTTAAATTAATACATAAATTTTCTCATAATGCTTTGAACTTATTATTATTATTATTATTATTATTATTATTATTGTTATTATTGTTAAAAATAAATTGAGAGAACAAACGACTGCTATAAATCAAATTGGACCACTTAGAAGAAATGATTAATGGCGTGTCTCGTAGATCATTTTATGCATATTAGATTTGTACACGTACATAAGTTTTTGAAGCATGACGCGAAAGTGTGCATATGGACCAATCTATACATTCATCTTAAGAGTACAACATTAGACACGCTTTAGTGTGTTGAAGCAATGTTATATCATGACTATGGTCCAACCCCAATTTGTGCTTATATCGCAAGTTATTCTACTATGAACAACTCCAGTTTCTTATGAAAAATCTATAACGTTTTCATTTGATTTTGTGTGAAGTCAAATATGTAAATGTTGTGCCCTAAGTTCAGTTGATTTCGGACACTTTTAACTAGATTGATGCATTATTATTTATGGTAAATCTATTATTTAATTGAATAATTCTGACAATTTAAACTATTAGAGTCCGTAGATTTAAGTATTATTAACTTGATAATCACAATAAGTTGTAATTTTCAGATACAATTTGTATATGATTGAATCTTAAATTATCTATGATTGTAAGTAATAATGAAACATGTATATCATTATTATAGATAGACTAGCATGTGTGATATTTCTTACTTATGAAGTAAGTAGCTCATTTTACAAGTTAAAATATAGTGATATTTAAATGGACAAATGTATGTTTTATTAAAAAACAAAATATTGGAGACTTGATGCAGGGATTCCACAATGATTGTTATTGAAGTGTCAATGATTAATCTCTAACATTCGATTGTAAAATTGATCATTCAACTTAAAGTAATCATAGTATCTTATCTGAGTATAGTCATACTTTAGTAAGGATTTATCGCTCTTAGATAGCAAGAAATTATGATCTTTGTTTCATTCGGTTAAGTTAATATTGAAATCTTTGGCTAAGGTAAGTACATAAGTGGAAAAGAATTGTGAAATGAAAGATATTATCGATAATCTAGATTGACACACCCATATCTCATAAATGACCAAATAATATTAACGAAGTGATTAGAGTTTCACGGTAAATGAACAAATTTAGTATTGTCATCCCTGATGATATTTTCCATCATATGTTGTGAAACATTGTTAGATGTTAATTGGGGACGACAAATGTAAATTAATTAATCTACGTGAATCAATGATAAATTAAAAAGGGATCAAACCTAATAGATCACACACAAAAGATAGAACTGGAAGGATGATATAGCCAACTGGAAGGATGATATAGCCACTTAAACATCCATAAATAAACTATTGGGGTTTAAGATCTTCATAATTGTTACAATAACAATTAAGATTGCAATTACATAACGACACGTTATAACTCACGTTACAATTCATAATCTTGCTAACACAAGAAAGAGAAATCATAATATCTCAATTCTTGTTCTCTTTTGTGGATTATCATCAAGACTAGACAATTAGATAGTTGTACTGGGGAAAGATTGTGATTCACAAAGGTGTAAAAAAATCGTGATTCATGAGATCATGGTAGATCAAGATTCACGAAGAGGAGCAAAGATCTGGATTGTTTATGATCAAGATTCACAAAGGATTTTGAAGAATTGCTAGAAGTATAATTCTAATAACGTTTTCTATTTAAATACAAAGATGATCCTTAAAGGGAATATTTTTAGTTCCACTATGCATGTCTAAATAAATTCTCAAGATGATATTAGGATTGACTTGGGTATTTTGAATCTCAGGAATAATCAATAATTGATTGTTATTGATTTGTTCTTTCTAGAATTTAAGAAAATTAATTTTCATTTTCCAAAATCTTATTTTAAAAGGAAATAATTTTTGTTCCAAAAGTGGTGGCCTAACGATGATCCGACAACAAGAGCCAATGTCAATATTGGCGATAGTGAGAGGCATCATGTGCATGACAGCAAGGCAATTGCAAAGATAGCAATGCTTGTCATAGTTGCAAGTTGCATCATCAAGCGTCGCCACGATTTGTATAACATCACTTTGTGTTGCTGCTACAGTGGCTAAACAATACAGCAGTGACGTGTCGCTACACGTAGCCGACCATAAAATAAGTTTTAGGGTTTGAACCAATTTGAGGATGAGGGCCTCTCCTACAATTTGTGAAATTGCTAGCCCCTGTCTACACCTTTGATTAGGGGTCATATTGCAATATTAAAAATAAGGGCCTGTTTGCAATTCACGAAATTGGAAACTTGTTTAAAATTTTAAAATTGGGTGTAAATGAAAGGGGTGTTGAATGCAATTTTGAATAAGAATTTAAATTTGATTTTCAAAAGAGTTTTACTTAAGATTTCAATTTTGACCAGAATTAAAATTTTGAAACAATAATTTTTTTTAAAAAAAAAAATTTCACGACTTTTAAATTTATCATTAAAATTTGAATTTAATTACAATATGAAACTTTGACCTTAAATTGAATTTTATTTTGTTTAGGAGTTTTATCCTAAATTATAATGTTAACTCAGTTTGCCGCAAAATTTTAGAATTAGAGTTGAGCTTTTATTTAATATTTAATTAAGATTTGATTTTTATTCAATGAACTTGCTAATTTAATTAATTGATTAATTTGATTAATTAAATATTCAATTATTTCAATTCATTTGTCTAAATTAATTTAGGCAGCCTTAATTGTTAGAAATTTAAAATATATTTATAGATCTTATATAAAAATGTATTTATATGACAAATGTATACTTAATTGATGATTACATACTCAAACATGTGGATGTGGTGAATTGTTATTTTTAAAGCATACGAGCTCTTTATAAATTTTGGGCATACGAGCTGCTCTTTATTACTTTTGGGCCTGGAAGTTTGCTATGATTATTACGGGCATGCTGTCCAATTCTTTTAGGCCTGCTTTTCAATTAGTATGGGATAATGCAAGAAGAGATGGAGACTACAGAGATGTTTATGATTCAATTCTATGTCCCCTAACAATTCATCAACTAGTCTTTCTTATGGATTCGGAAGACTAAATATATATTCATAATCATCCTTACTATTATATGTATATTTATTTGCATGTTAGACGTTTGATAAGATATATAAGTAATTATGATGAGACTTTTGCATGTTAAACATTTCGTTAAACATATTAAGTCAAATTTATAATTTACCTTCCATTATTATAGTGAAAAAAGTCTCCATCATTGATATCAGCTTATTGAGCACACTCAAAGCTGCTTTATTAGAACATGTTTGATAATATGAAATATTAGATATTTCTGAATGATGATTTTGTCTTTATTAAAAATTATCTTTTATTATGTACGTTCAAGGAGATAAATTTTAGAGACATAATTAAGATAATACATGAGATGTGTGAACAAGAATTTATCAATTTAATAATAATCTATGAGTTGTATGGAGATATATCTACTCAAATGTTATATTAAAACTTGTTGAGTACACTCAATGTCATAATACTACAAATGGGAGTCTAGCCCTTTGAGAATCAAGTATGAATTTTATAAATTTATGTGTGAGGTCATAAATTTGAATTAAATAGTGTAAGCATAATTAATTTAATTAGAAACCATGTTATTCTTTTGTTTTCCATCATTTACAATTTTGAATTATGAGTAACCATATGAATTTGAGAGGCATGTAACGAAATGTGGTACAATGAAGGAAATCCCTCCTTTAATGGTTGATCACCACACCAACTATCATCCCAAAATCTAATATCAATGCCATTTCCCACCACAAAACTCAATTTGTCCCTAAAATCACTCCATCCCCGTCGGATATACCTCCACAAGCTCACCCCATAGGAGCCACGACCCTCAACCGTACACCAACCCCCTCCATCACACCATACTTTGCCCCAACAATTTCTCTCCAAAAGCTCTCCCTCTCCACTCCAAATCGCCACAACCACTTGCCCAATAAAGCCTTATTAAATAAAACAAGGCTCCTTACTCCAAGTCCCCCATCCTCATAGGCAAACAAATTGTACTCCAATTAACCAAATGTATTTTCCTCTCCTCCCCTAACCCTGCCCACAAGAATTCTCTTTGAAGTCTCTCTATTCTATTTGTCACTGCAATCGGAATAGGAAACAATGATAAAAAGTAAGTGGGGAGATTTGAGAGAGTGGATTTAATAAGAGTAAATTGGCCTCCCTTAGAAAGATACATACGCTTCCACCTTGCTAACCTCCTCTCCATTCTTTCCATAATACCATTCCAGATATGTGTACTTTTAAACCATGCCCCT
This sequence comes from Olea europaea var. sylvestris, assembly GCF_002742605.1. Classification (NCBI taxonomy): domain Eukaryota; kingdom Viridiplantae; phylum Streptophyta; class Magnoliopsida; order Lamiales; family Oleaceae; genus Olea; species Olea europaea. Next base: position 9,665,902 of record NC_036244.1, on the reverse strand, counting down.
AGCGGGAGCCCTAAATATGACATAAGCAATTGTGCAATCCTAGATCCCAAAATGCCAGCCAATTCCTCCATGTTAGTGACCTCCCCTATTGGAATAACCTCATATTTCCCCAAATTGATTTTTAATCTAGACACTGCTTCAAAACATAGGAGCAAACGACACAAGTTCCTGAATTGTTCATCATCCGCATCACAAAAGATCAACGTGTCATCTGCAAATATCAAATGAGACACCTGCAATTGGCCAACCATAAAGCCCCTTACCAAACCCTCTCCCACAGCTCTTTTCAAATATCCTATTGAAAGCCTCCATCACAATAACAAATAACAATGGGGATAGTGTGATATGATCCAGGAGTCGAGCCCGACGAAGGCGAGTACGAGGCAAGATCCGTTGACAATCGATGGAGGACCAATGATGCTATCAAGGACAAAGCAAGTGAAACAAGCGATGTGATTGCTTGTTCAAGAAACCATTGATGGAATCATGTTCGGGACTCAAAATGGAGCAACTTTCATGTTCGGGTCAAAGGCCGAATCAACTTAGATCAATTTGTTATCAGGCGAGGAAATCGGAGGCTGAAAACAAGCCTGAGCGACTGCATGGAGGCATATCGAAACCCAAGATGGATTTTTGGTTGAACCATGCGACCGCATGAAAATACACCATGCGGCCGCATGGTTCAAAAATTTGGCGAATTTTCCAATTTTGGCAATTTTTCATATTTTGTTAGTTTTTGGTTCTTTTCCATATTTTGGGGATGATGATCGACTTTTGCACGATTTTTACCTAATTTTTAGGTTTAGTATAAATAGGAGTTTCCATTCAATTGTTAAAAACCTTTGACATTATTAATATTGAATTAAAGTGAGGCATTTTGTCTTCTCTTCATTATTTTTCATTGAACAACTTTGAACTTATCAAGTGCTAACTTGTGGTGTTCAAACAACCGGATTTAATTCTTGGATTGCGTGATCAAGGAGTCTTTCAAGCGTCGTTCTTGTTGGATTTTTTGGTTCGACTTTCTTTTGGGTTAATCCTAAACTCTTGGATTAATTTGGCTTTCTTGGGTTCGTCAATCTCGTTGTGGGTTTCGTAGTCAACGTTGCTACGGGGTTCGCATCAATTGGTATCAGAGCTTTGACTCCAAATTAATTGAATGTTATATCTTTTCTTTATTTGTTTGAGTCGTTAATTTATTTTCTTAATTTCTTCTTATATTTTAATTATTCTTCTTCGTTCTTATTTTTTTTTTCTTTTCGTCATTGAGTTGAGTTGTTGGTAGTCTTCTTTCATCAAGGAGTAAAAAAAAAAAAAGTACAAAAAAAAGTGGAGAAAAAAAAATTGATATTATTATTGTTTGATTTTGTTTTTCTACCAACAACAATTCCTACATTGTGTTTGATTTTGGGATATTCAATTGGATTCGATTCTTTCAATCTTCTTTTGAGTCTATTCACATATTCGTGTCAAAATATTCATCTATTCCACTTATTCAAGTTCTTTAAGTCTCGTGGTCTTCGATTAATATTCGGTTTGTTTGAATTTCCGGTAAAACAATTGATTTAGGTCACTTGATTCTTTGAAGTGTTTGGAGGGAGACTTTGAGTGGTAAAAGGCCGAGTGGTGAGTTTAATAGAGGTAAAAAGCCATAGTGAGTGTTTTCCGAGTGAAATCTTTATGAGGCATAAAAAAATTGTATGATATGATGTCGAAAAGAGAATGTTCTAATTCAAGCCGAAACGGTAATGACAACAATGCATCGGAGGACATGATAAGGAGGTTTGAAAGGGTACTTGGTGATGTTAGGAAGAAGGTGGATATGCAAGGGGAATGGATGGCGCCAATGGGTACTACAATTGCTGATCTTAGCCGGGGACAAGTGGAGATGTTTAATGCTAGGGGGCCGGGTAGGCATGAATCTAGGAGAGGAAGGCAGGATGAGTATCGTAGTGATGAGGATGATTTTGATGAAAATGACATTGATATGGGACGAGCGAGCCATAGGGACAATAGGATGGAAAGACGGGGTAGAAATAACTTAGGAAAAGAAGTAGATGAAAATTTGGGGAGTATTAAAATGACTATTCTGCAATTTAAGGGAAGAAGCGATCCAGAAGTATATTTAGAGTGGGAAAGGAAGATTGAGATGATTTTTGAGTGCTATAATTATTCGGAGGAGAAAAAGGTAAAATTGGCGGTGCTTGAATTTGTGGATTACGCGATATCTTGGTGGGATCAAGTACTTACATCACGGCGTAGGGGTCGAGAAAGGCCAATTAGCACTTGGGATGAGTTAAAGATGTTGATGAGGAGGAGGTTTGTTCCGAGTCACTATTATAGGGAAATCCGTCAAAAATTGCAAGGTTTGTACCAAGGATCGAAAAGCGTAGAGGATTATCACAAGGAGATGAAAATTCTTATGATTCGGGCTAATGTGGAGGAAGATTGGGAAGCTACCATGGCACGGTTCTTGAATGGGTTAAATCGGGATATTTCAATGTTGTAGAGTTGCAACACTAAGTGGAAATCGAGGACTTGTTACATGTGGCAATGAAGGTCGAGAGGCAATTGAAGAGGAAGGGGACGTCTAGGCAATCGTTAGGTACTTCAACTCCTAATTCAAATTGGAAATCGAAGTGGGATGCAACAACAAAAATGAGGCTGCACTTAGAGGTAAAAATGATGGGCAAAAGGGCAAGGATGAAAACGCTAGAAAACCAATATCAAAATTGGAGGCACAACCATCGCACAATCGGGACATCAAATGTTTTAGGTATTTGGGAATGGGGCATATTGATTCTCAATGCCCAAACAAACGGGCGATGGTGTTCTGGGATAATGGAGAGATTGTGAGTGATAGTGATGGCGAGTTTGATGACATCCAGACATTGGAAGGTGTTAATGAAGAAGAAAAATTTGAAGGGCCGGTTGGGGATCTACTAGTCACAAGGCGAGCTCTCACTACTCATGTCAAAGCGGATGACTTGGAGTTACAACGGAAGAACATTTTCCACACTTGATGCCACGTCAACAATACGGTATATAGTGTTATAATTGATGGTGGTAGTTGCACTAATGTAGCTAGCGTATCTCTTGTAAAAAAATTGGGTTTAACATTGTTGAGACACCCAAGACCTTATAAATTGCAATGGTTGAATGAGAGTGGCGAGGTGAGGGTGAATCAAAGGGTGTTACTTAATTTGTCAATTGGGAGTTATAAGGATGAGTTAGTGTGTGATGTGGTGCTAATGCAAGCGGGACATATTTTATTGGGGCAACCATGGCAATACGATAGGAAGGCTATGCATGATGGGTGCAAAAATCGATATAGTTTCGTAAAGGATGGAAGGACCATTACTCTTGTGCCATTAACACCGGCGCAAGTCTATGAGGACCAATTAAAATTGAGAAGTGAGGAAGAGAGGAGAGCAAAAGAGTTAGAAAAAATGAGAGCAAATAGTGAGTTGGAGAAAAAGAGAGAAAATGTTGAGATAGCCATTAGAGAGAAAAAGAGAGAGCAATCACAAGAGAGAAAAGAAAGAGAGTGTCCCGAGAGAAGAGAGAAAACACGAGCGAATTTCTTTGTAAAAGAGAGTGATTTGAGGAGGGCGGTAGTTGAGAGGAAAGAGATGATCTTGTTCGTTTATAAGGAATCACTCCTCAATTTTGAGGAAACTAACCCACCCTCCCTAGTTTGGCTAAGTCTTTGTTGTAGGAATTCGACGATGTATTTCCGGAGGATGCACCAAGTGGATTGCTGCCTATTCGAGGCATTGAATATCAAGTTGACTTCATACCTAGAGTTGTCATTCTAAATCGATCAGCTTATCGAAGTAATCCTGAGGAGACTAAGGAGCTTCAAAGGCAAGTGGAGGAGTTGATGAGCAAAGGATACGTGAGACAAAGCATGAGTCCTTGTGCGGTACCGGTTTTGCTTGTGTCAAAGAAGGATGGAACATGGCGAATGTGTGTGGATTGTAGGGCTATCAAGAACATAACGGTAAAGTATCGTCACCCTATACCTAGGTTAGATGACATGCTTGATGAATTACATGGTTCTTGCATATTTTCTAAAATTGATTTAAAAAGCGGGTATTATCAAATTCGTATGCAGGAGGGTGATGAATGGAAAACGGCTTTTAAAACTAAATATGGTTCATATGAATTGTTGGTTATGCCATTTAGACTCACAAATGCACCTAGCACATTTATGCATTTAATGAATCATGTTTTGCGTGCTTTTATAGGAAAATTTGTTGTGGTTATTTTGACGACATCTTAATCTATAGCAAAGACCTATGAGAGTATTTGGAACATTTAAAGTGTGTGTTAATTATTTTAAGGAAAGAACAACTCTATGCTAATCTTAAGAAATGCACGTTTTGTATGGATAGAGTTATTTTTCTTGGTTTTGTGGTTAGTGCTAATGGGGTAGAAGTAGACAATGAAAAGATAAAAGTTATTAGAGATTGGCCGACACCTAAAAGCATAACGGAAGTTAGGATTTTTCATGGATTGGCTAGTTTTTATAGGCGTTTTGTGAAAGATTTTAGCACTATCACTGCACCACTCATGGAAGTAGTTAAAAAGAGTGCAGGTTTTCATTAGGGTGATGAACAGGAACTTGCATTTAATACCATTAAAGGTAGATTGTGTGAAGTACCTGTTTTGGCATTACCTAACTTTGATAAAACATTCGAGATTGAATGTGATGCATTAGGAATAGGGATTGGAGCAGTTTTAATACAGGATCGGAGGCCTATTGCATACTTTAGTAAGAAATTGAGTGGAGCTGCTTTAAATTATCCTACATATGACAAAGAACTTTATGCACTTGTTTGAGCTTTGGAGACTTGGCAACATTATCTATGGCTGAAGGAGTTCGTAATACACACCAATCATGAGTCACTAAAGCACTTGCGGGGACAAGGTAAACTGAATAAGAGGCATGCACGGTGGATGGAATTCATTGAGACATTTCCATACGTCATACGGTGTAAATAAGGTAAGGAAAATGTGGTGGCGGATGAGTTGTCGCGAAGGTATGTATTGCTAACTACTCTTGATTTTAAGCTACTTGGGTTTGAACATATTAAGTAATTATATGAAAAAGATATTGAATTTTCGGATATTTATTTGTCATGCATAAAAGGGGCGGTTGATAGGTTCTTTAGGCATGAGGGGTATTTATTTCGGGAAAATAGGTTATGTGTTCCTAATTGTTCTATTCGAGAGTTGTTAGTAAGGGAGGCACATAGTGGTGGATTGATGGGACACTTTGGGGTTCAAAAGACTTTAGATATATTGAAGGAGTATTTTTATTGGCTTAAGATGAAAAGTGATGTTGAGCAAATTTGTAGTCGATGCATAGGTTGTAAAAAGGCTAAATCTAAGATTTTATCTCAAGGTTTGTACACACCTTTACCTATACCTAGTGAGCTTTGGGTTGATATCTCGATGGACTTTGTTTTGGGTTTACCTAGGACTAAGAGAGGTCGGGATTCTATTTTTGTGGTTGTAGATAGATTCAGCAAAATGGTACATTTTACACCATGTCACAAAACTAACGATGCCACGAATATTGCTGACTTATTCTTTAAAGAGATTTGAGTTTACATGGGGTTCCTAGAAGTATAGTATCGGATCGGGATATCAAAATTTTGAGTCACTTTTGGAGAGTTTTGTGGGGTAAGTTAGGCACTAAGTTACTATTTTTCACAACTTATCACCCACAAATGGATGGGCAAACCGAGGTAGTGAATAGGACTATGACACAATTGTTACGCACAGTAATCAATAAAAATTTGAAGAGTTGGGAGGAGTGTCTACCATTTGTTGAATTTGCATACAATCGAGTTGTTCACTCTACTATGTTATATTCTCCATTTGAAATTGTATATGATTTTAATCCGCTAACTCTTTTGGATTTAATCCTTTACCTGTGAATGAACCTGGTAGTTTAGATGGAAAAAAGAAGGCGGAATTGGTTAAGTCACTCCATGAAAAGGTAAAAGCACAAATTGAAAACAAAAGTAAGTTGGTTGTGTCGCAGGCGAACAAAGGTAGGAAGCGCGTGACACTCGAGCCAGGAGATTGGGTTTGGGTGCACCTTAGGAAAGAGCGGTTTTCGGAGCAAAGGAAGTCCATGTTGCAACCGAGGGATGATGGTCCGTTTCAAGTGATTGAAAAAATAAACGACAATGCTTATAAGTTGGACCTTCCAGGTGAGTACAATGTTTCGGCTACTTTTAATGTATCTGATCTCTCTCTGTTTGATGCAGGTTTAGATTCGAGGACGAATCCTTTTGAAGAGGGAGGGGATGATATAATCCATGAGTCGAGGTCGACGAAGGCGAGTGTGAGACGAGATCCGTTGACAATCGATGGAGGACCAATGATGCGATCAAGGACAAAGCAAGTGAAACAAGCAATGGGATTGCTCGTTCAAGAAACCATTGATGGAACAATGTTCGAGACTCAAAATGGAGCAACTTTCATGTTCGGGTCGAAGGCCGAATCAACTTGGATCAATTTGTTATCAAGCGACGAAATCGAAGGCTGAAAATAAGCCTGTGCGATCGCACCATACGACCGCATGGAGGCATACTGAAACTCAAGATGGATTTTTTGTTGAACCATGCGATCGCATGAAAATACACCATGCGGCCGCATGGTTCAAAAATTTGGCGAATTTTTCAATTTTGGCAATTTTTCATATTTTGTTAGTTTTTTTTATTCTTTTCCATATTTTAGGGATGATGATCGACTTTTGCACAATTTTTACCTAGTTTTTAGGTTTAATATAAATAGGAGTTTCCATTCAATTGTTAAAAACCTTTGACATTATTAATATTGAATTAAAGTGAGGCGTTTTGTCTTCTCTTCATCTTTCTTCATTGAACAACTTCGAACTTATTAAGTGTTAACTTGTGGCGTTTAAACAACCAGATTTAATTCTTGGATTGCATGATCAAGGGGTCTTTCAAGCGTCATTCTTGTTGGGTTTTTTGGTTCGACTTTATTTTGGGTTAATCCTAAACTCTTGGATTAATTTGACTTTCTTGGGTTCGTCAATCTCGATGTGGGTTTCTACTAAACGTTGCTACGGGGTTCGCATCATAGTGGATATCCTTGCCGCAATCCTCTATTACTTCGAAAATAACCCTCCGGCATTTCGTTGACCATAACTGAGAACGAAACAATAGAACTACAGAAATGAATCCATTTACACTACTTATCCCCGAAGTCGTACCGCCTAAGCATATACAAAAGGAACCCCCAGTTCACGTGATCATATGCCTTCTGAATATCGAGCTTACATAGCATCCCAGGAATCCCCAAACGCAATCTTGAATCAATGCATTCATTCGCTATAAGCACAGAGTCCAAAATCTGATGACCTTTTACGAAAGCATTCTGAAACTTGGACACTACTTTCTCGAGCACCGCCTTTAATCTATTCCCCAGGACTTTCGCAATAATCTTATACACCCCACAGACTAGGCTAATAGGGCGAAAGTCCTTAATGTCGGTCGCTCCTGATTTCTTAGGGATCAACACAACAAATGTAGCATTAGAACTTTTCTGGAACCTGACTCGTTCAAAAAAATATGTAAACACATCCAGAATTTCCGATCGCACCACCTCCCAACAAGCCTTGTAAAATGAGAACGAGAAACCGTCCGGTCCAGGGGCCTTATCCTCGTTCATGCTAAACACTACATCCTTAATTTTATCCTCCTCAAAAGGTCGCTCTAACCAACCGGCATCATCCTTCGTGATAGTAGAAAAATCCAATCCTTCCAACTCTGGCCTCCACTCAAACTGCTTCCGATATAGATTCTGATAAAAATTCACCAGTTGGCTTCCAATTTCAAGTGGTTCTTCATAAGTTATCCTATCCACTTCCAACACTGTGATAGAATTTTTGTGCCTATTAGTATTAGCGATCCTGTGAAAAAAACTTAGTACATTTATCTCCTTCTTTCAACCAATTGACCATAGATTTCTGACGCCAAGCAATCTCCTCCATCTCCACCAACCTCTCCAATTTTTCCTTTAATGCTCTACGTTTCTCCTTCTCTTCCACAGCCAACCTTTAACCCTCTTCCCACCTATCCAACTCATCTATCTTTGAAAGACACTGAGTTTTACGACAGTTAAAGTTGCCCCCAACCTCCTCATTCCATTTCTTTAAATCTGCTTTCAAAGACTTCAACTTCTGATCCAACACAAAACTAGGATACCCCCTGACCTCGTAAGATGTCTACCAAGTCTGTACTTGCTCTCTAAAAGCTTCAACTTTCAACCACATTTTCTCGAACCTAAAAGGCCTTCGTCCTCCTCCCATCCTGTTCCCAGTTAACATAATGGGAAAATAATTAGAGTACACCCTCCCCAATTTTCTCTGAATGACATCTAAATACTTAGCCTCCCACTCTCTTCATATCAAGAACCTGTCTAAGAACAGGTTGGTCCCGATTAGATGACCAGGTAAAATCTCCTCCAATCATAGGCAAATCCACCAACATATTCTCCCTTATAAAGTCTGAAAACTTCTCCATAGCCCCCGTGAGTCTCCCACCAATCGACCTCTCAATAGGAAATCGAACCTCATTAAAGTCACCTCCTATACACATTGGTAGATTCCACCAAGCCATCATTCCAGCCAGTTCATCCCACAAGCCCCGTCTACTATCATCAGTATTAGGTCCATAAACACCTATGAACATTCACTGAAATCCATCCCCAATGTTTCTGAACGATATCGATATTGAGAACAATCCTACACTCACCTTTTCCATCTCAAGCACTCTGGTGTCCTACATGACTAAAATGTCTCTAGAAACCCCTGATGATCCCATAAACTGATACCCTGCATGCTGTTTCCCTCCCCCCATAAGCTACTGACCACCGCCCTTGAGATGACCTCCATCTTGGTTTCTTGTAAGCATACAAGATCCGCTCTCCAGTCCCTTAGCAGATGTCTAACACCCATCCTTTTCCCAACTTCATTAAGTCCTTTTACATTCCAACTAATGATTCGTGGTATCATTTTAATAGTCTGGCATCCCTCCCAGTACTCCATTCTTGGACTTACCACCCTTGCCATCATAATTAACTGACCATTCGAGCCTCTTAAGTTCACGATCACCTTTTCATCTTAATTTACCTTCTTGTTTACTCATCTCCTGTCCCCTATTGGCCTCCAAGTCCTCAAATAATTGTAGTAATATGTTTTTTATACATCACAAGACATGCCCATTAACTTACTGAAATCCTGAATTTTTTGTAGAATCCAGTTTGAAGGTGGGTGTCCGCTTCGAATCCAATCACTTCTCCCGTTTCCTCCACCTGTATAACATCACTTTCTATTTTTCCCTTCTTGGCTCCATCTACCCACAACACCAGTGCTTTTCCATCCCCAAGCCACTTACCTTCATTGACTTAGAGTTCTTTCCATTATATGTGTTCGCAACCCTTGTTGTCAAAGATGTCGAGTCATGCTCTATCACCCCTGAGGTAACTAGATCCTCTGACGGCACATGCCTCGTCCCTTGGTCACCTAGTAAAAGCCCATCACCGTGTGGCACTGTGTCCATTGCACCCATCGTTACTGTCTCCAAGTTCACCATACTCGGCTCCCCTTCTTTAGACAAAGGTACCACCTTTCGGTTTACATGGATCTCCATGTCTACCTCATCCATATCCATCCTCTCTAAGACATCACCGTTGTCATATTTAGAGTGTCCCTCATCAATTTCAATCTGATCAATAGGCTCACAAGTGATTTTGAGTCTTCCATGCTTTACTTGATTATGTGCCGATTCTTTCTTATTCAAGCCCGATGCTTGTTTTCCAACAGCTGGACACTCATCCATGCCCACCCCATACTTGTGGCAATATAACAACTTCTTGGGACCCATTTTATACCCACTTCCCACTAGCCTAATCAATTCCTCCAACGTTCCTTTCAATTCCTGGACACGGGCCATAATTTTAGCCCTATTCAAACAACTATCCTGACCTTCGTTTACATTGACATTGACAGCCATCTCCTTTTGCTGTTGCATCCGCTGGTTAGCATGCTTCAAGGCATGTAAGTTTGCTGTTACGTCTGCATAAGTCAATCTTTGTCGATTACGTTCATTCACCGATCGACGTTTGGCCTTATCCCCAGCAACAAAAGAATCAACAACAGTTTGAAACACCACGATATCGATGCCCATCCTTCTCTATTCGCACCTTTCGGCACCATCACAACTCCCTTCCGATGCCTATCCCCATACTGCGCTATCATCAAGTACCTACCACGGCAGTTCGCACAACGCTGTGCCAAGAAGGCTCTTGATGACTCATTGAAGCTAGAGACGAAATCCTCATGCTTACTGGTCACCCTCAACTTGTCCACCATATTTACCATCCAAAGTGCACCGAACCTTCCCATGCTGATTGCATTCGATATCTTCGAGCCCCATTCAGTCATTCTAACAACACCAAGATTGGAAACAGAAATTGCAAACTCCTTCGCCTCAACTCAAAAATGGTGATTGAAGGCCACTTCGAATTCATCCACTAACTTCATTCCTTGATTGTGTGTGAACGGTATATTAGACGGCAAAACAGGCATCGTTACTGGACTGGGGACATTCTACTCGTCTTTCTGGCTTTTCGGCGTCGACGCGTAACTGCCACGTGCTGTCACACGCGCCGTTTCAGTGGAACGTGGGTCTCCCAACACCGTCCCCCTCGTCGGAATCGCCTGCGCAGCCCACCGATTAGGCGAGTTTGCCAGGCAGGTGGCCAGATTTTGCTGAATCTAGATTTGGATACCCTGTCTGACATTTTGTCTGAGTTTGATGGGAACAGTGAAGCCGGCTCCTGCCTCTACGCCGATCTCAGTATCAGTTTCTCCAGCTAGGGTGGGGGTGCTAGGGTTTCCACCTACGATCGTCGCCTGATTGTGTGGCTTATTAAGTGGCGTAAGGTCGATGAATAGGGATTGGCCGGTCAACGTGATGTTGCCGTCGTCGGCGACTGTAGGGATCAGTGGTGATGGGGTGCTCGGTAGCTAGCTAAGGGTGTGGTGTTTGGATGTTTGGGAGGAGAGATCCATCGAGGAAAACGAAAGATGTTAGCCTTAGTACATTTATTTTTAAAATGTTTAAAATTTCGTATTGTAAGACATTTTCTTATTCTATACTTTTTTAAGTTGTGCAAAAGAAGACAACAAGAGCTCAGGTATCATGTAACGAATACTATTCCTACAAATTATAGGTTAGACCTTCACATAAGTCAATTTTACTTCATGCTTGACGTTTGTTACAACAATATATATGTTGTAGATATGTATGTGAAGATTGAAACATCTAGATTAGATTATTTTTATAATAATCAAAATGAAATACGCATTGACCTTTACCAAGGGATTACAGATTGTGTTAAGTCCGGTGAAACTCGAGCAGCCATGACCGGTAAAAGAATCATTCTGCCGTCAGCTTTTACTAGTAGTCCAAGGGACATGAATAAAAGATATATGGACGGAATGGCATTAGTTAAAAAATTTGGTAAACCTGATATTTTTTTGACTATTACTTGTAATCCAAATTCGCCTAAAATAAACGACCAATTAAGATATAATGACGAATCACAAAATAGACTTGATCTTTTAACTTGAATCTTTATAGCTAAGTTAGAAGAACTAAAAATTGATATATTCAAAAATAAAATCTTTGGTTCTACAGCTGCATATATATATATATATATATATATATATATATATATATATATATATATATATGTCATAGAATTCCAAAAAAGAGGTTTACCACATGCTCCTTTTTTTATCATTTTAGACCGTGCATCCAAAATCATTGCTCCTGAGCCTGTAGATAAATTTGTCAGCGCTAAGATTCCAGACAGACAAACTTACCCTCATTTATACTCTGTTGTTGTTGCTCACATGATACATGGTCCTTGTGGCATTTTAAATCCAACAAATGTATGCATGAATAGAAATAAACAATGCAGAAGTCATTTCCCAAAGGATTATGCCCCAGAGACGTTGTTAGGTGAATTTTCATACCCAACGTATAGACGTTTAAATAATGGGAGGAAAGTGAAAGTTAGAGGACAATGGTTAGATAATAGATGGATTGTACCTTACAATCCTTATCTATTGGCTAAATTTAATTGCCATATAGATGTAGAAATTTGTTCAACCATCAAAGCTATGAAATATTTTTATAAATATGTATACAAGAGACATGATAGAATTGGTTTCTCAGTGCATTCTGAGGAACATGTGGTTGACGAGATTAAAAATTTTCAGACAGCTAGATGGATTTCTCCTCCTGAAGCATTATGGAGAATTTTTGGTTTTATTCTTTCAAAAATAAATCCTCCAGTTGTTACTCTTCAATTACACCTCGAAAATAATAATTTCGTTACATATAAAAGTTTCGACAATCTTGAGAAAATTATAAGTACAGACTTTTTCAAAAAAACCATGTTAACGGAATTTTTCCACATGAATATTGTTGACAAAAAGGCTACAACTCTTTTATATAAACAATTTATAGAATTTTTCATTTGGGACTCACATCGTAAATGTTGGAGCCCAAGAAAAAAGGTGTTTGTATTGGTAGAGTAGTAGCAGCAAGTCCAAATGAAGGGGAAAGTTATTACTTGCGTCTTTTGTTAAATCATATTAGAGGCACAACGTTATATTGAGCTTTAAAAATTGTAAATGGTGTTGAAACATCGTCTTTTCGGGAAGCGGCACTTTTACATGGCTTACTTAATGGAGATGCTAATTGTGATTTATGTTTGCAGGAAGCTTCACAGTATCAAATGCCTACTCCATTTCGTCATCTTTTTGCAACAATTCTAACTCTATGTGCTCCAAATGATCCAAAAAATCTGTGGAACAAATTCAAAATTTTTATGATTGAGGATTTCATATGTGCTGGTATGTCGTTGCAAATTGCTGAACTTAAAGCTCTTTTAGAAATTGATGCAACTTTAGAACTTTCTGGTAAATCCATTAATAGTTACAGTTTTGTATCATATAATGTACATCTACATGAAAATGAACACATCGCTAGAGTAATAAATGATGAACTAAGCATTAATGTGTCAGAAATAGATATTATGTGTCCTCGTCAACTTAATACTGAACAAAAAAGGGCATATAATGCAATTTTAAGTAAAGTAGACACTAATGTTAGTGACATGTTCTTTGTTGATGGTCCTGGTGGAACGGGCAAAACCTTTTTATACCGTGCATTACTAGGTACTGTGAGGTCAAGACAATTGATTGCTTTAGCAATAGCATCCTCTGGTGTTGCAGCTGGTCTTTTGCCTGGTGGACAAACTGCACATTCTAAATTTAAAATACCTCTAGAAATTTGTAGTGACAAAATATGTAACATTAGTAAACAGAGTGCTCTTGCAGAACTTTTTCGAATGAAAAAACTAATCATATGGGATGAAGCTCCAATGGTAAATCGATATGTAGTTGAAGCATTAGACAAAATGTTAAGAGATGTTAATGATTGTGAATTCCCATTCGGAGGTAAAGTTGTTGTCTTAGGAGGAGATTTTCGTCAAGTTCTACCTATAGTTCAAAAAGGTAGTAAAGACGATGTAATAGAAGCAAGTCTTGTTAACTCTTACTTATGGCGTTTATTTACAAAACTAAGATTAAGTGAAAATATGAGAGGGCGATTAGATACATCGTTTTCTAAATATTTCTTGATATTGGAGATGGAACTGCAGAAAAAAATTCATGTAATCTGATACAACTTCCGCTTGAAAAGACTATACATTTCGAAGAACACATCACTTCCTTATAGTCATTAATAGATATAGTTTACCCAAATTTAAATCATTATGTTGACAATCTTCACTACATGATTAATAGAGTTATTTTAACTCCGAAAAATGAGTACGTTGATGAAATCAACAATTTGTTAATTAGTCGCTTTCTTGGAGACTCTTTCACTTATTTTAGTTTTGATTAAGCTATTGATACGACTAACCAAAGTATGCAGGAAGACTTTAAATAGTTTAACTCCAAATGGTGTACCCTCGCACAAACTAATACTAAAATCAAATTGTCCTGTCATGTTACTTAGAAACATTAATCCTTCAGAAGGTCTCTATAATGGAACTAGACTTATTTGTAAAAGTTTTCGAGGAAAAATTATTGATGCTGAAATTGCAATTGGAAATTATAAAGGAAAAAAGGTATTTCTTCGTAGGATACCTTTTATTCCACTTCAAAGTGACAAAAATCCTTTCCCCTTCAAAAGAACACAATTTCCAATTCGTCCATGTTTTGCAATGACAATTAATAAATCTCAAGGACAAACACTTGATTTTGTTGTTTTATATCTTCCTGAGCCAGTATTTTCACACGACCAATTCACTTTGTCTCGAGCCAAAATTAGCAAATGCATTAAAGTTCTTATCAAACCAACAACAGCCCAAAAATCACATACGAAATGTACTAAAAATGTTGTTTACGATGAAATTTTAGCAATGGTAAATACATGAAATTATGTTCTCATTTACATTTGCCAATAATCATTACAAAACATATTTTAGTGTTGTCATTTTCATTTGACCATGAAGCGCGAAGCTGACTGAAATTTGTATTCTTCTTCTCTATAAAATTTAACCACAATAGAGAACCCTGTAAAGTAATGCTGGCTTATTATTTGCTCATTCTTTTGTTCCACTTTATTTTAAAATTGTGCTCCTTTTTGGTCATTACACTTGTAACACTTGATAATCCTTCTAATTGCTCCGCGGGAAGTTGTTTCCAAAGAACGTTAAGAAAATGGATCACACTGAGGATATTTTTGGTAAACATCAGGACAAATATGATCATGAGGTGGTATGCGTGAATACGTGAAAATAAGAGAAACTATCAATTTCATGTTATTTATAAGCTATTACTCGGTTTTAACATTTTCTCATATTTTGGGCTAATTTTTGGAATCTTTCAGAGGTTGATTTGCATTGGCTTGTTCAATTTCATTGGTTAAATATTCATTCTTATTTTTATGTGGGATTTGTATATTCAACTTTGATATATATTAAATTCTTAACGTATAGACTTTTGGTTTCCACCGTTATTTTATTGAGTGGAATATTTTTCCTCTTTCGATTTGCATAGGCTGGCCTTTGTCTTCGTGACTCCTTTTGTACACATAGAGGAAATGCTTGTTGTACACACTTCTAATTTCAATGGGCAATCATTGAGTATAAGTTTATCTTTTGTACTTTTGATTTACTAAGGTTTAAGCTCTTTCATTTCTTTTTTTTTTTTTCCCGTTAGTAAATTAAAGTGTTTTTATGAGAAGAGTGCGGAAGAAAATGAAGGTCGTTGTTTCAGCTAAAAGATTAGTGTTCCTTTTTCTCTTTCAAGAATGTTTATTTGGTGGCTATACTTTTTCTTTTGCTTTCTACATCTGGAAATCGTCCTTTAGGATTTATGGAGGAGTGAGTAGAAATTGTGGGAAATCTGTTCTGTTTTCGCCAAACTTCAAATCCTGGCAATTTGTTCTCTATATATATCTATAGTTCATACTTCTGTCTTTAGTGCTAGTAAACGCATGGCTTGTTGAAAGCCTCGGATCTCCTAATCTAAGCACAAACGAAATGAATCCAACAAAGGTAAATTAAGGGAAAAAAAGTAACATGACCGGTCTATCATTTAAGGTTATGTGATCTCAGTGGAAATTGTGGTTCACATTCTATCAAATACACAAAACTTGAATACTAAATTTTTTGCTTTACAGGTCAGTCTCACTCATGATAAATAAGTAGTCTTTTGCATTTGGACTTGTCAGACTCTCCTTGCTTATGTGCCCTTGTTTTGATTTAGGGGAGGGGTCAAACATAGTACATTTTGGGTTTAACTTTGAACTCATATTACTTTCTGTGAGCTACATGAAAGAACGATTCTCCTTTTGTTCCACAATATGTTCCTGCTAAAGCCTACATCTCACACAACTATGGAGCAAGTCGAAAAAAGATTACTTAGTTTCACTGTTTGAGCATCAAAATACAAATGCTGTTAGAGGTAGCGAATATAACTTAAAAGTTCATCTCTTTAAATTCTACAATCTGTGTTCAGAACGAGACATCTGTGATTGATCAAGTGTATTCTTGGATATTAATAATAACATATATTGTCCTAGCCAAATTTTGTTTTCTTGGGGTTTAGCCTTGCTCTCCACTGGATGTGAATATCTTGTGTTCATTGCTTCAACATTATTAGAAAAATGAAGATAGGGGCCACTTGCTGAATTTGCACATACAGGTTGTAGAAGTTATTGTCAAATATAAATGGAATGCTTTGCCTATAGAAAAGAGACGGCATGAAAAACTATATTTCTGAAGTTATAGTTAAGGTAATTTGATCACACCGTTTTAAGGAAGATTTTGTTGGCATCTGTTTCCAACAACATCTTAGTTTAAGAGCATCACTAATACTTTCACTATTTCATTCGATGACCTTAGCTTTCAAGCGATAAGATCTCTTTCTGGCGGAAGAAGCTATATCTCAACAAACTAAATATTATATTAGTTCAAGTTATACTATCTAATCCTTGAAAGTTGAATCATGCTCAAAAATAATAACTGCAGTTTTGCTTTCTATACACCTGCTTCATGTTTTAAAAGAACCCTGTTGCCTGGGCTTTTCGTTATATACCATCTTACTTATGCTTTTGTTTCTTCATGTGCAGATCTTGAAGCATGAGTGGCCAGCCTGGTAGCAAAGATTCATTCCTGATTTAGTTGCAACTGAAAAAACGAGTTAAACTATTTGTGAGAATTGCATGGCTATATTCAAAGTAAGTTGAATCCCTGCTCTCTTCATAATTTTCTTGATTAAAGTTCATGTACTCAAGATATTTCTCATTTCTTAAGTAAAGAGGTCTTTGACTTCTCGAGAGGTGAAATAACTATACAGAAGATTAAGGAGTTAGAGCAATCATTAAACAGGTAATCATTAGTATAAGGTTTTCTTAATGGCTACATTTTCAGATAAACAATTGACATTCATGGCTACAGTCTTGAAGCTGTCTAATAATTTGGACTTGTTGTTTGTTTACAGTCAGTTTCAACTCATTCATGAACTATGCTTGTATGTTTTGTCAGCATCTCAAAGAGGTGAACTTGTCAAGGTTGCACTGGCCACGTTGCATGCTTTCCTTTCTTGGATTCCTTCAGGCTATATTTTTGAATCACCACTGGTTTGAACCTTTTCCTTTCTTCTTGTTGATTGCTAATGAAAGGAATGGGAATTATGATCTTTTTCATTCCTTAATGTGTCAGACTTTGATGGTTATTGATTCTTCTGTGCGTAATATTTGAAGTAACTTATTGGGTCCTTTCATTTGATAACTTGAGACACTCCTCAAATTCTTTCCCGTGCCTGCTTATTGCAATCTCATTCTTCAATGACTGTCAAAGGTATATGTTGTCCTTGTCATGTGAATTTTTCCAATCATCGTAAGATTAATGCTTCTTGTTGCGCTGATTTACAATAAATCGGGGCGATTGATTTTTTCTGCATTTCTTCATATGTTTGCACTGATAGAACCAGTCACATACTTGGTTCCATCTTTTCAGTCAAAGGAAAACTAAATAATAGTGGAATTACACATATGGCCTCCTTTGTGCCCGTAAAAGAGGAAAGTCAATAGCATTTGGGATGCTTAGGGGGTGTTCTCTTTGTGTTTCAGTTTTGTATTTTGTGTTTTGAATTCATTTTGAATTTTGTATTTTGAGTGTTTGTTTTGAAATTATTGAAAATGCGTTCTTTTTGTTAGTTTCTCAAAACAAAAAAAAATAATTTTTTTTTTAAAATTTTGAGAATCACCACAACACCACCTCAAAACACCAAAAAAAAATAAAAAAATTAATTAATTAATTTTTATTTTTTTTTGAAATTTTGAGAATCACCACACTATCTCCTCAAAATTTTTTTTTTAATTTTTAATTTTTTTTAAAATTTTGAAAAACCCCCCCCCCCCCCCCAAAAAAAAAAAAAAAAAAAAAAAAAGAAATGTTTCCCGCGTTTTCAATTTTTTCAAGTTTTACACTGAAAACGCCCAAAACGAAAAAAAAGTCGTTTTGTATTTTCTTCACAAATTTTTTTTCGTTTTCGAAAACGTTTTCGAAAATTCGTTTTCGAAAACGGGAAAGAGAACGCGTTTTCACCGTTTTGAAAAATCGAAAACAGAAAACGATCCGAAAACGATAAAGAGAACAGGGCCTTAGTTACTGGGGATTCATTTATTCAGCCTCATCTTCGCAAGCTATCCTCCTATTAACCAATTCTGCCATTCAAGGTTAAGCATTTAAGACTATATTTGTAGTAGTTATTTTTCAGAGAATGTGTGGTTAAAATGTGGGAAAAATTTTAAGTTTACATGTAAATTTATTTTATTGAGCTTAAATAGGGGCTTTTAAATTTGCTTTCTTCTCTTTTTTGAAGTATTTACAGCTTTCATATTTTTTGATGTGTTTGGTGTTTGTGTTAAATTCATGTCTATCGCCATTATTTCATATCATTTATGTTGTTGAACATGAAATAGCAACTCTAGACACCTGTACAATTGTAACACAAGTTACTTTTATTAAGAATGAGATGATAAAAAGTTGAAATTTCTCCCTTCATTTGTGTTTTTTATTCGAATGAGATAAATGGAAACTTTTCCTTCATCAGTTACTTTATTTTCCTCACTAAGGATAGATAGAAGACAAAAAATATTGGGAGCATAAAGAAGAGATTTGATTTTCTTAATATTGCCTATTAATATTTCTTGTAATTTATACATTTTGATATTTGCTAGATTTCCCTTCTAGAGTTCATATAGACTATGAATATCTTACTTGTTAATGTTGGCAAAATGAACTATAATGTAAATATCCAATTCTCTGATACTTGAATCAATGAGTTGATTTTGTTATCACTGTTGTACTTGTCCTGTGCCTATTGAATTCTTCTTGTACTCCTATTTACCCTTCAAAATATTTTTGTTTTGTAAAAGCTATGCTATTTGTCAGGTTTATTATTACATTGCTCCTTATTTTCTTTCTGCAAATTGATGGTATGTGTGCAGGTATTCTTTACGTGCCCCAATAGGAAGCCTGAAGATATGTAAAACTTGATGCAAATAAAAGCCATATTTTGTGAGCTATACTTGCTGAAGATTCAGGTATTGAATCTGAATATATTTTTACTGACTGTGGTGCAGATGAACTGATTGACTTGATTATGAGGTTTGAGCACTGTGCTTTTTGAAATTTCCATATAACTTTATTTTTATTTTATTTTATTTATGGTACAAAGTTTGATCTGTACATGTCTACCTTTTTTTATTTGCCTGCACATGCGTATTAAATTCTGGTAGAAAAATCGGGGATTTTTTTTTTTTTTTTTTTTTTTTTGTGTTTGATAGAAATACCCCGCCCCCCATTTCGTTTGAGCGAAGTCTCTGGCTCGTGGCCCAGGTCAATGAAGTCAATCTCCCCATTTGAATGGAGGCAGACATACATTTGTCTGAAGTGGGTCGATTAAACCCTTCGATCGATTTACTTCAACCTTCGGTCATGGAAAAGGCAAGCTATCAACTCCTACCTATACCCACCTTTGAAGTGAAATTCCCAGTGGTTTTTGGTCAGAATGGAAGTCATAATGGGAAAGCGGAAAGCTCAACCGCGTGGCACAAAACAGTGGGCTTTTCTTTCGCTTTTCACTTCCGTGGAAGGGGGTTTACCAATGGGACAATTGAAGCGTTTCAGGATTGATAGTGTTTTGAATATTGCTCAGGTGAATTGGATGAGTTCTGCAATCTCTTTCTAATGGAGAAATATATTGACCAAAGGCTCATTTTTTCCTCTTTCTTTCTATGATTCTACATCTGACAATCTAACTAGAAATCTATAAAGAATTGAGTAAAAAGTTTGGGAATATGTTTTCTTTTCCGGCTAAGCTTTAGATTCAGTGCAATTTGTAGGAATCTGTTCTCTTCTTCGAATAAGTTTCAAGTTTCTGCATCTATAGTTCATTTTCTCTTTCAGTAAGCATCAGTAAATCTCAGATCTAACTCTGACCACAAAAAAAAGAGGAACCCAGACACGTAAAATTAATCATCGAGAATTTACTGTAGATGCTTGCTAGCATCTCGATCCAGGAAGCGTATGGTCTATTTTTTGTGTCTCTCGATGTGTGTGTCAATATTGCTTTGAACCTTTTGTATGATACTGAATTTTTTTGTGTTTATTCATGTCTAATTTTGTAGGGAACATATATTGTTAATAAAATAGTAAAATCGAATGCACATCCATGGCTGATGTTGATTGAGAATAAAATAAATCAAGTCACTGGAAATTAAAATCAGATTTTTAGTAAATTTTAATAAATATTGACAAAATGTGTAGTTGAAAAGTTGTGAGACCCATCATACTTGTTATTGAATTTCACAAAATATTATATTTAGACCATCAACGTTAGACATCCATTCTTTTACTAATTACTAGTAGTGAATGCATGTGCGTTACACATGTAGTGAGTGATATAGTGTAAGTAAAATGTTGGATTTTGATTTTGTGGGATTTTAGTTAGTGATGTAGTGTAAGCACGGCCAAACACATGACAAGAAGAGTATCATGTTTATCAGTAAGAACAGAAGATTTAGTCCACAAGTAGCTGAACTCACATCTTGTACAAATAATCCATATTGCCAGGAATCCAATTCCAATGTTTGACCAAAACACTTACATAATTCATCTCAACTCACCACAAATTCACCATCAAAATGTTGCAAGGATATTGACCAACTTCCCAAAACATCCTTGTGTTTTTCTCTGAATCGATCACAACCCACTTGAGAATCCCACTTCTTCTATACTTTAAACGGACCCCAAACGGGTCTAGAATTGTGGATTTTGACGAAGTGTTTTTTAATAGTGAATTTTTGGGTGATAAGATTGCAGAACTGACAAATGGGAACTTGATAAAATTTGTTAAGAAGAGAATTATTAAGTGTCAATCCAACATTAATGTAATTGAGAAAGTGTCAATAGGGTTTAATTGCACCATAAATTGGGAAATTTTTTCATAATATCTATCAATTTCTCTTTCTGTATCACTTGGGAGAAAAGAGAGAGAGATTTTGTAATTTTCCTTTCTACAAATTATATAGTGAAACTCATCGGTTACAACATACAATTTGCTAGCTGTTGGATCGGAATGAACGACTTCTCGTTTTAGAAAGGTGGTGATGTGTAGCTAGGCTTAAAGAACTTTAATTATAAATAAATAAGTCAATTTAAAACTAAATAAATTTTTTATTTGTCAATATTGGCAATAATACCATTTTGGGCTAACTTAGAATATACTTAAATTTACTTTAAAATAATTTTTTGATCCATTAAAAGAAAATTATGGAAAAATCATGCATACATTACAAAGGTATGTAAATGATAAAGATCGAGAAAAAACCTAAAAATTCCAAATGACAAGCATAAAATCGACTTATTAAAGTTAGCTAAATTAGTACTAAGTTAGTAAAAAATAAGCACAAAGAAACAAAAACTGAAACCCATGATTGATGATGAAACCAATAGAAAAAATAAAGCAATTTCTATGACTAAAACATTATTAAAAAAAATCCCTAAATATAGCCCATGAAAACCAAAATAATTTCGAGTAATCCAAAAAAATAAGAAAGAATATGCAAAATTACATTTGATTCGCTAGCGTTTACTTCATTACCACCAGCCACGAAAGGTCGTTAAAGAATCAATTTTCTTGCATCTTTAAAAAGATGAGTTAGATGAATCTTTCAGTATTATTCATAACGTTCCATACCCTTAGAAAATAAAGAAAGACGGGTTTAAGAATATGCAGTCATATATATAGAGAGAAAGAATATGGGTGTGAAGAAGAGAGAGAGAAAAGTGTGAGAGTGATGCAAAATATAGATATGGAGATAGAAAGTGAGTGAGAGCTCAGAAGCCATATTTCTCCACCACCAGAAGAATTTCTAAGCGATTTATTGTTGGTCGACTGAGCTATTCGTATATTGGGTGGGGAGGCAGTCGTAATATCTCATCTTTTCTTTTGGTTTCTAGAATTATCCTGAGAGAGATTATACGAGAGAGAAAAATCGAGGGTTTTCCTCCGAAGAATTATCTTGTCTTTTGGTTTCTACAATCATCTTGTCTGAGAGACGTTGTAGTGGAGAAAAAGAAATCAAGGGTTTTCATTCACATAGCGCCTTCGCCGTCACATCGACACTGGCGCCGAAGAACTTGGCTCTCTTCCCCATCCAACGGCACCTTGCCGTCACACCTGCATCGGGCCGTAAGAACTCGGCTTTTTTTCCCATCCACTGGTGTCTTGCTGCCTTCATGTACACAACCAGCATATCCAGCCAACCACAGGTGTTTGTTCCATAAAGTTTTTTCTTGCATTGATGTTTCTCTTTCTTCTTCTTAGATATGAAAATATTTTTTTTCAGATACACTGCTTATTCTTCATTATTACACCTTTAGCTAAAGGCATTTGAGAAATTTTAGGGGTGAGACTTATTTGGTGAACATCTATTCTTTTTCCTGGAAGAATTGTTGGTAGGCAGGAAAGATGGTTTTTGTTAAGTTCCAAATGAAAAATATTGTGCTAAAACTTGAGCAGCCCTACAATTCATTTTAAGATGGGACCACATCAAAAAGCATTCTTCTTTCAAAAGGATTGGCTAACATATTTTTACGCTCAAAACCATTTTCAAATGAACAAAAAATTGGTTTCAAAGTGACATGTTTGACAATGGGAAATTTGGTGGTGAAAGTGGAAATTTTGTAGTTAATTTTCTTCCAACAAGGTGTTGTTGACATGTAGAATATAATTTTTCGGTGAGCCGCTGACATGCATCAGATGAGAATGTATGCTTGTGTTTGTGTATAGATACATCTATATTGATTTTTGTAGGTAAAAACCTTACACTACCTAAGAAGCACACCAAACACTGCATTTGATTTCTTGCCACAAAAATCAGTGTCCTACCTCTGACAAGTTCCAAAAACCTATTGGCACTGAAAAGAGGTAACTCGCATTCACTTAGCTTCCATCTCCATTCCATGAAGTCAGAATCTGGTCTACCAAACTTCATACACTTCTGTCTATCATCTATCAAACATTTAGTTTCATTAGTGTAATAGAATCCCTCAGGAAATGGAATCCAGTCTCCTTGGAATATATGACATTTCTGTTCTGAGCTTACTGATAACAAATCATTACTGGAAGGATGAAGGGGTGTTGCTGGAATACTTTTCATGTTCAGGGACACTGAATCATTCGACATCATGTCTAGATCACCCATTAGGGATCATAAATTGTGTGGGAGACGTAGTTCTTCTTTACTCTTCATTTTGAACTCTGGTGTTCAGTATGGAATTGCCATGTTTTTATCTTTATATACTAATACCTTACAAAAGAAAGCAAAAACACCTTCATTGTGAAGATTTTCTAAATTATTTTTGTGTTTTTGTTGTTTATACAACATTACACATTTGTATAAATACAGGTTTGACCATGTGATAGTGTATTTTTCCTTTCTTACAATATTTTATTACACAATATTTTTATATGAATCTTATTATATACAATACAATAAGAAGTGTAATTGAATTTAAACTATTTTATCTACTTCATTTGAATTGCAATGCCAGGAATGGAATAATATTCAACAATTTAATTTAGTGACATGATTCGAGTTCTCTTGTGCAAAAAATGAAACAATGAAGCTTTTGTGAACTTCATTCCCCTAAGCCATAAAAAGGCCTGTGTAGTTTTATGGAATGTGAGTATTGGGCTGAATAAATAAGCCTCAGATACATTTAACTCCCATGCAGACTTCACCGCAAAAAAATACAAATGTAGGCAACAAATTTCACCACTTAATCATGTTATAAGAAACTTTGAAGATGCTCATGACTGAGTTGAATAACCGTCTGTAGGCTGCATCAATTGTTATAGCATAGAAGTGATAGATTGAGAAGTCATTTATGCATGCTGTCTTTCAACTTTGATGCTGCAAAATAGCAATTTAAAATATCTGATGTTTCTTTTTCGGAAGTCAAGAATTTTGATTTTATGTTGGTTAAGTTTATTTATTTAATAATGTGGGTTGTCTTTAATGATGGCATATTATCCGTTCTTTGAGTATCGTACAGAAGTCTTTTGCATACATGGGCCTAAATTTCGGTAACACAATGCATTGAATGAAAAGTTGCTTCTTTTTCCAGTGACATCATCTCATTCAAACACCTGAATGGAATTTGAATTGAATCTAAAGGGACTGTATTTCATCTTTCATCAACTCTAACGTTGAAAGAGAGACCCATTAATAGCAGAACTTAATTATTCTCTTTTATGTATCTGCAATTGTTTTCTTGTAAATAATCTAAACTTATAATTTACATGCACACTATTATCAATGGGCAGCAATTTATGCATTCCACTTAGGCCTGGCAACGGTATTGGGCAAGGAACTTTGCTGGATGGAGACGTTTTACTATAGCACAACCATGGACTGTTCATATAGCAGTAGCATGTCTTGAAAAAGCAAGCCGCATAAATTTCACTATTACTCAAAATGTAGACAGGTGAACGGCCCTTAAATACATAATTTTGTTTCTGAAATAGTCCTAAGCTGGCTGTATTAGAAATCTAGAAATGCACTGTCTTTTTACAGGCTGCACCATCGTACTGGAAGCCCTACTTGAGTTACACGGAACTGTATATATTCTTGCTTGTACAAATTGCAGCTTTTCTCTTCCTAGAAATTCATTTCAAGACCAAGTGAAGACTCTTAATCCAAAGGTTAAGTCTTTTGGTATTTGAGTTATTGTTTCACTGTAGTAATTCTATCAAGTTCTTTTTTTGTCTGAAGTTCAAGTCCTATTTTACATTTTATTTTTTTTATTTTGGTTGCAGTTATTAGTTTGAGTTTCATGAGGATGCTGATTTGATAATTTTATTGGATTTATATTACAGCTTTAATAACAGATTGCATCCTCACCAGACATTGCAATATGCATGGATTTTTTTCCATAAAACTATGGGGGAAATTCTAGGATTTTATTTAATTTCTAATTTCATTTAAATCAATTTTAATCTCCAAGTAATGAAGGTCAAAAAAGTATATAGGAAGAAAATTAGTTTTTGTAATTCATGGTTTTGGTATCATAGAAGATCAATTAAAAAGATCTGTAAGTAATTAGAAAAATTAGAAACTGAGAGATTTTATTGTCGTTGCTTGTTTTCACCAGGATTTCTGTCAAGAAACATCAATATGTTAAGATATCTCTTTCTTTAATTTTCATGCTTCGCAATAGATGTGATAATTGGGATTCATAGAGAGATATCTACTGTTTCTCTATTGCTCTATGCATCAATTTTGTTTGTAAACTTATGACATTTGCTTATGACAAGTACCAATACCAAATTATTATCTCACCTTTAGTTGTTAAAACCAGTAAATGATGCATTTAGATACTAATAGACATTTTCATTAATATAATTTGGAGATCTCACCTATCAAAAAAAGAATTTCGAGATCTCAAGAAAAATCAAATTACTATCTGGACTCATCATTTATGTTATAAAAAATTAAAAGAGAGGAATATAGATTTTCTAAAACCTCGATTCAAAATGCATCCATCGTTGAAATTTTTTAATAGATGTGGGATGGAAAGTTTTTCTAAGTAACTACCCCAAGTATTGAAGGGGGCCAATTGCCTCTGAACTCACATATTAGGAATTAAAATCCCATCTATCTATGCCGAACTTCTATCTTTCTTAAGCATGCTTTCGTCTCTTGGATTCCTTTGGGCTATGTTTTTGAATCACCACTGGTCTGAACCTTTTCCTTTCTTCTTGTTGATTGCCGATGAAAGGAATGGGAATTATGATCTTTTTGATTCCTTAATATGTTGCACTTTCGTCGTTATTGATTCGTCTGTGCCTAATATTTGAAGTAATTTATTGGGCCCTTTCATTTGATAGCTTGAGACACTCCTCAAATTATTTCCCGTGCCTGGTTAACACAACCTCACACTTCAAGATCTGCTTGTCTTTCAAGAAATCTTGAAAATTTGTTTATGGAATAATTTGATGCATAATTGGAGAATTAGCTGCCACTTTCTTTCTTTCTAGATCTGGTTCAATAAGTTTGCCTTCATCTTATTGGGTTACAATCAGTTCAAGTCAATAGTACTCCATGTTTGAAATTTTGTTTTGTATCAATGTTCTGTTCTACTACATGTTTGGGTGTTCTTATTTAAGTGCTTCTCTGGTTCAAAATAAACAAATTTTGAGTCTACCCAATAATTGGCTCCTACTTAGCACCTTTTAAGCATAACAAAGCAAGAACTTATAATTTATGTATTTTTCTTGACAAAATGGAACCTCCTATTGAACAACGGGGGCACATTTTAATAATTTATATTTAGTGTTTGACACTTGGAACAATTTCACATACATGTTATGGCAATTACTAATTTCAAGCTCTTAAGTGGCCAAATTTATTTAAATGTAGTCTTTAATGTCATAAGGAAATTGTATGTCATGATGCTACCTCGAGCAGTTGTTGAAGAGACAACGTTTTATTATTTAGATTAACAGGTTCCACAAATTTCTCAACAATAATTGGCCAAATTTTTTCTCTCGTACACAGGTTTCACATATAGGTGGTTGTAACACTTAATTTGAAGAACTTAGACTGTATTGCTTTAGCTATTAGAATTGGTCTTCAACTCTTTCTTGTGTGTACTTACTGACTATTGGAAGTAACATTATGTCATGACATGAATACTTTGTCTCCAATTACACAATATTATACGTCTCTCCAACTTGCTCTGTTTCGTTATAATATCAAAATTTCTTTGAGCAAGGTGGATTTTGTTATATGAAGGAACACACATGCATAAATTTTGTATGATCTTGGCATTGATATTTCTTTCTTTAGCTAACTTAAGATTTCTTCTTATGCTGGAAGAAAACGGGAGTAGATAAATGTCATGCCAATAGTTAAAAGAGGATATATGGTTGTTATTTTTTTTTTATTTTTATTTTTTTTGTGTTGCTACACTTAAATAAAGGACAAAACAATATGTATATTTCTTATAACGTTCTAAAAATATTATTTTGTACAAAAATGATAGTCATTTCAATTAAATATTTTTAATCGAACGGATTCTGTATATGATGCGTTCATTAGGGAGAAATCTTTCATTGAATAGGGACATTGAATGCACTTGCAAACTAAGAAGGCAGAGAGAACAAAAGGAAAAATAAATTTGTTTCAACAAGCGCTCACCTTTTTTGGCTTTCCTAAAATCGAATATTTTGAAGTTAGTAAAGACCCGTTCTTTGTTTCAGATAGAATGAGTCCCTGGGACATGGGCTTCCGCCAACGGTGAACTGGCGATAATCAAGTGACTGTAGTTGGTGAGGGAACTTTGTTGGACTCTAAATTCTTGACTCCACAAATTGCTCAAGGATATTCAACACTTTGGCGACCAAATTTCCAACTAAGACACGTGTCATTAATATTTTGTCAATAGACTCGAGTTTCATGGGAGGGCATTTGAAAATCCAAACACCCGCGGATGATGTTTTAGACAATGGCTTTTCCCTCATAAATAACGAGATGAGCAAGAAAGTGGTTGGATTGAGAGCTACTAGAAGTATTACTACTTAGGATGGCTTTGTTATAAATTTTGTTGTATAAAATATCTCTCCAGCCAAAGTTGCTATATTGAAGCTTGAACTTGCTATGTTTCAGCAACTTGATAAGGAGAAGGCATGGGAGATGTTCAAGGATTTGCTCGAAAAGTGTCTTGGTCACGAATTTTTGAAATCACTTTCACAAGGTTGGACAACAGCGGGTTTAGAAGCCAACAGTTCAATTGGAATTATAAGGGTTCGTTTGATTGTAAAGATGAAATTTGGGTGGAAAGAAAACAAATTACAGGGAATTGAATTGCCTAGAAATTATTTTTCTGAGAATTTTCAATTTTTTGTATTTGATTGCTATAATTTTTCACGTGAAAAATGTTGAAATAAAAGTATTTTTTGGTGTTCGTTTGACTTTGTTTTACATGAAAATTGTCAATTAAAGGAATAGAATTTACTGATATTGGGGATGATTTAGTTTCCATTGCCAACAAAAAAAAATAAAAAATTCAAGGAAATCATCTACCTTTTGGTGTTCGTTTGGCTTTATTTTATATGGAAATTGTCAATTAAAGGAAAATATTTTTTTATAATGATTCTTAAAATTTGTTTAAAACAAAAAATAGGGAAAAAAATTTGCTACAGTAAGATTGAAAATGAAATTCAAATTCATCAGAAAGTGGGAAATTGTCTACGTGGTCAAGGAAAGTGGAAAAGGTTTTCGATGGAAAATTTGTCCTACCAAACAACACAAAAGTTGGAAAATCTTGGTTATTTTCCATTTTTCATGAAAAATGTTTAGCAATCCAAAGGGGCCTAACTGTGAATGAAGAATTGGAATTATTTGAAAGAATTGTTGCTACACAAGTCACGTATCAATATGACTTAGTAGTGACAAAAAAAGTTGACATCCATGAGATAGACACTGATTTGGCCCTTGCTGCACATAGGGGTGGTAAATGGGTCGAGCGGCTTGTCGGCTCGCGAAAACAAAGCTTGTGGGCGGCTCGGACTCGTAAAAACACGAGCCCAAGCACGAGCCGAGCTGGCCGGTTTGGTGGGCAAGCCAAGCCCCGCTCAGCTAGCAAAGGAAACAAGCCGCGAGAAAAAGTGACCATTTCGGTCACTTTGTTTAGTGACCGTTACAGTCACTGACTTTTGTCAGTGACCGTTTCGGTCCATGAATTTTTTTTTATTTTTTTTTTTAAAAAATTATGATCGTTAACATTCACTGAATTTTTTCATTGACCATTTCGGTCCTTTAACTTTTTTTTATTTTTTATTATTATTTTTTTCTTTTTCTATAAATAGTGACATTTAGCCACTATTTTTTCTACAATTCTCTTTCTCTCAACTCTCTTGTGTTGTGTTGATAGTTGTGCAATTTTTATATACAATTTATACAATATTAAATTCTCATTTTTTAGTTCTCACTATATTTATTGAAATTTCATCCAATTTTCATTTCTCACTACATTTATACAATTATTCTTTTACTAGTTATTACTTATTACAATTAAACAAATGGATCCACGCACATTTGTCGAAAACTTGTTCGGTGTGGGAGGAAACGAATCGCCTATGACAGAGCAAAGTCAATTTGAAGGTCTAAATGATGTACCCCTACCTGAAGATATTCCAAATTTGGATCTTTATCATCATGTAAGCGGCAATCCAAATTATCCAATTAATTTGGATGATGTTGACGTTCTCGAAGTGGAACACGATCAAGAATAAGAGGCTGAATTAAACATTTCTGATGCAAGGGAAAAGCGAAAGGGGAAAAAACAAGTAAAATATTTGGATCACTTTAAGTTGATTTCAACAGAAAAAATCGTAAATGGAAGCCCAAAATTCAAAGTAGTATGTAAATACTGCCAACAAAGATTAGCATGGCAAAGAGGAATTGGTACCACCCATCTCAATCGCCATTACAAAGTATGTGCGGTTAAACACAGACTTATTCCAAGTTGTCAAACACAATTGCAATTTGGTAGTTTAGACGCCAGTGGTTCTGCTACAACCCTATCCACATGGGTGTATTCGGAGGAGAGAGCTCGAACCGGAATGGTGAAACTTGTTGCTGGTGCTGAGTTGCCTTTGACATTAATTGACAACCAACACTACGTCTCGTATGTGAAAGAATATCTGCAGCCAAGGTACGTTGGGGTAAGTCGAAACACTTTTCGTTCCGATACAATACAATATTTTACTGAAACAAAACAACAATTAATTATGAATTTGTAAAAATATGGGGGTGTCATATCTTTAACTTCGAATAATAAGAAGTGATTAATAAAAAAACATATATAGCTGCAACTGCACATTATATAGACCCACTTTGGTGCTTGCATAAAAAAATTATTGCTTTTAGAATTATTGAGTTTCCTGACAACGTTAATAATATATTTAATGCTATTATTAGTATTGTTAGAGAATATCATTGCGAAAGTAAAATTTGTTCATTTACTTTCGATGATGCTAGTGTTAATAAAATAGTTACCGATAAATTGCATAGGATGCTGCAACCTGATTTTTGTGGGTATTTGTTTCATATTCGTTGTGTATGTCATATTTTGAATTTAATTGTTCAAAATGGTTTAAAACATATAAAGGATGAAGTTCAAAATATTAGAAACGCACTAATATATATCACAATCTCCCCAAGTAGAAAACAAGTATCTGAGGATTATTGTGCCGAAATAGGAGTGCAAAATGCTAAAACATTTGTTAGCGACGTAGGTTATACGTGGAACTCTACTTACTTGTTATTAAAGTCATGTGAAGGTTTTGAACATTTAATAACTGACTTTTATAACAATAGATATGTTAGAAGTGATAACGAGGGTATGTTGTCTGAACCTGATTGGCAAATAGTTTTGAAAATTAAAAGATTTTTGACATCTTTTTATGAAACCACTAAAATTTTATCGGGCGTTTACTATCTTACCAGTTGTATGGTGCTTGAACGTCTTTACATAATTGCAAGAACATTTCATAAATACAAAAATGATCCCGATTTTAGTGAAATTATAATTGTTATGAAATTAAAATTTAGAAAATATTGGAAAGACTTGCCTATGCTATTTCCTTTAGCATACGTGATGGACCCCCGATATATTTATCGGGAACTAAATATATAATTGATCAAATTTTAAACGCCTGAACATTTGATACACCTATCACATATGGAAATTTAGAGCAAACATCATATGAAATGTATGAATTATATGTGAACCGAATGGGTACCAATATTAGTCGAGTACCATCTGTACCTACTCCTTTCGTTGATATTGAAGAAGAAGATGTGGAAATATTTAATTTATTTCAAGGCATTAATTCGTATATATATGATTCATCTGCAATGTGTTCATCTACTACCACTGCCATGTCATCACCATCTGTATCTCATTCTCATCAAACATCTATGGGCTCAAGCCATAATGCATTGTCTGCTGAATTAATTGATTATTTCAACCAGAATATGTCAACAGATAAAACAATTAAAAAAAATTTAGACGAAGTAATTGAATTCTGACGAAGGTATGAACGATGTTGGCTAGTTATATCTGCGATTGCAAAAGATCTGCTGACACCTCCAGTTAGCACTGTTGTTTTGGAGTCTGCTTTTAGTGCAAGTAAAAGAGTTTTGAGCGAGGTCAGGAGCCGACTGAAAGAAGATATTTTAGAAGTGTTAATGTGTGTTAAGGATTGGCAGGACGCTCATTTTCGACTACAAGATAAATATGCCGAAATTGCATATCGTCAAGTAAGTGATATTTGATTTAATTATATTGATAGAACTTTTCTTTTCTTATCATTACTTTTAATTTTTTTTAAAAAATTGTACACGCTACAAAAAATTGTTCTTGTACAATTTTTAACTCCACCTACTGAAAATTTAAGTAGTCAGTCCCAAACTCAGATAAAAGAGGAGGGTTTATATTTTATCTATTTTAAAAAGAAAAATAAAAAAATAAAGATTTCATTTTTATTTTTTTCTATCTCTTTTAGTTTAAAAAAAAAAAAGGAAAAACAAATTCTTTTCACCAATTTAGTTAATTTTTTGTTAATACTTGATACTATTACTACTATATGTCTACATTTTAAATTTTTTTTCGAACAACGCTGTGCATACCTTTGCATATAATTTTTGAAATAAATTCCTTCTGAAAATTGAAATGGTAATCGAATGATTGCCCTTTCAATTGTCAAATGTCTTTCACTTCGAAGATTATATATAATTTTCGAAGTGAAAAACTTCTATATAATTTTCGAAATGAAGACTTTTGACAATTGAAATGGCATTCGATTACCCTTTCAATTTTTAGAAGAGATTTACTTCAAAGATTATATGCAATAGGATGCGCAGCGTTGCTTGAAAAAATAATTTTTAATACCGTTTTAAATTTTTTTTAAAAATTGTATACGAACAAACAAACAAACAACACAATTTTTAACTCCGCATACTCTTAATTTAAGTAGTCGGTCCCAAATCCGGATAAAGGAGGAGGGTTTAAATTTTTTACCTAATTTTTTATATATAAAAATTTTTTATATAAAAAATTCACAATCTAAAAATTAAAATTACTTTTTTATTTTCCAATTTACCTATTTGTTTCCCAAAAAAAAAAAAAAAACGACGTTTGCTCGCGAGCCGGGCTCGGCTCGGCCCACGAGCCACGAGCTCTCCCATTTTTGGACAAGCTCGGCTCGTGGTGAGCCCGAGTCGAGCTCGTGCTTTCATGAGCTCCCTAGCTGCACAAGTACGTACCTGCCTTGTCAAGTTCGAAGGGTATCCGCTGCGGTTCACCTGTCATTAAAAAAAAAAAAAAGTAAATTACTTCATGATTAAATGGCATCTTGGGTTCAAATAGGGTAATCCTTGCTTAAAAAATTGAACCCAACTTGAACTAGAGATTGTCCATTTTTATTTTTATTTTTTGAATTAAAAGCACCATCAAAGTGTCATTGTGTTTTTGTGCCTATGAATGGTGGAGGATTAAAATACGATTTCTTGTAGATTTTGATCAAAATTATTAAAATGTGTGATTTAGAAGTAGTAAATCTCATAAAATATGTAGTTAAAAATAATTTTTGATTTTGACTTAAAAAGGAGCTATATACATAATCTCTAGTTAAAGGAATAAAAATGGAAACACTAACCCCTCGTTTGGCCCCCATTTTTTAGAAATGAAAATGGGTGGAATAATATTTTTTAAAAAAAATGAGTGGTTGAAAAAGAAGGAAAAGTTTTCGATTTACGTGTAATATTATTTTATGAAACATTGTGTGATTGAAAATAGAAGAGAGGAAAATAGAAGAGAGAAAGATAGAATGTAATGTAATGAAATTTAATGGGGACCGAGAGCTTAGCTTCTGTATAAATATAAACAACGAAACAAAAATGCTTAAAAACCTCTAAACGTGAGAAGTCCGTGTCCATCAATCTGTACCAGGATGCAAAGACGTCCGAATAAGTCTTGAGGACCATAGATATGATAGCAATGTCGATCCCATTTCATGTCATAGTCATTGTCGTTAACAAAATATGTGTGATTTGTGCCGAAGGATGAAATATTTCATTGGACAACTTTATTACCACAAGAAAATTGACAGAAATAACAAAAACAGAAGAAAGAAAAACATGAGAACTGTGGTCAGTGTGAAATAAATGAAGCCAAACGCTTGATCAGAACCTTTGCTTTCTCTGTTTCAGGATTGAAGATATGGAAGCAATGATCTTCTCCTTCAACCTCCACCATCTCCACCTCCCCATTCCAACCACTTTTCTTTACAGTCTCAACATAAAGAATNTAAAGAATTCCTCTTGACGTCAATGGATCCTTCTCTGCTAAACAAACCAACAGCCTTGAACACCCCAGCCCCGATAAACTCGGCGCATCTTCAACAAATGGATTGATCATATCATTGTCAATCCCACCAGGAACTGATGGATAAACAAATAACCAAATCTTATATTGTAGACTCTGCTCAATTTCTTCTTTTGTTTCGGACCCAATTGGCTTTGATCCCCAGAAGTAAGGATGAGATAGAAATCCACCCACGATTTTCACATCCCCAGGTAAAAGTTCTGCCCCAGCTCGGAGAAGAATATTATGAACTATATTGCCTCCAGCACTGTCACCACCTATATAGATCTTACTGAAATCACCGTGCTCAGTTAGCCATGGCTCCTTTTCAATGCCAGGGTTTTCAGCAACGTGAGAAGCTACCCATTGAAGAGCAGTCCAGGAATCTTCATAGGCTATTGGCAAAGGATGTTCAGGGGCGAGCCTGTACTCAACAGAAATGATTAAAGCGTTTGCTTCAGCCGCTAATATGTTAATGTAACGTTGATCGAGGAAAGAGAAGGCGGATTCGAGGCAAAATCCACCGCCATGGTAATAAACCAAAACTGGGAGCTTTTGGTTTGGTTCTGTGAGTTTTGGGAGGTATAGTCTTGCTTGAACCACTGGCGAAATGTTCAAGTCTTTGGAGGCTACACCGGTGGCAGGGTCATCCGGCGACGGAGGAACGTGGGGTGAACCGAAGAGTCTCTCGACAGTGCCATCTTTGTATAGTTTGAGGGCCGGAGAGAGGTCAGTGAGCACCTCTTTGGTGTTATCGGAGGCCATGGCAGTAATTTTTCAGTGATTGATAGAGATTGGAATCAGTAGATACTGTAGGATTTGTACATCGAATTCTTGGAATCACATGGAGAAGAGTGCGAGAGTGTGAACGCATTTCACCTAAAATTTGTCAAAGTCAAACTTTACATGCGGACAGTTTCCACGTGATTGTCTTGCTTTGAAAAAATGGAAAATCCCGAAGGGTCTTACCTACCCTGATTATAGGAGTGACCCCACATGTTAAAAAAAAAAAAAAAAAAAGACAAAGGATTTTGTTATGGATACATAAAACCCACTACAGAACTTCTGTAAAGGATTTTAAATGTGATGGTTTGGCATGGCCTATTAAAAGAAAAAAAAAAAAAAACCCACTATTGAAATTTGCCCTATTCTGTCTCTCCCATTTCAACCATTTTGTCTCTTCCATTTCTCCCAAATCACTGTCCACTTTCAGCCTATGCACTCACCGTCACCAAAGACCGACGACGAAGAAGTTGATACCACTTTAGAGTCCGCCGTTCAATCATAGTCACTCATCTCCATCCACACGAACAATCGACTTGCGAACAATCCCCGATGACGCACTCACCTTTCGTTCCTTACGCCGCATTCAACTCCGTTCACTACCACACTGTGCTCCATCTCCGACAATAACGTAACATGGTTTTATCCAAGATATTGTGCAATAGAGAGAGCTCTTTTTATCAAAAATAAATGTTAGTCAACTAATGCGAAAAACGTAAACAAAGGTTCAATGATAGAACAATCTAGTTTGTTACAGTTTACAATAAATTATCTCACAAGTTGGATGGACAAAAAACTTCACGTGATAGAAACACCATGAGATGGCTAAAAATGTTGGTGAAAAAAAATGGATGGACCATCATCGTCCTCAATCTTGTTGATGATCTGCAGCTTTGGGATACCATGTTTTTTCCAAACATTCTGAAATAAGAAAACAACTATAGATGAGTTTCAACTCCAATTTGCGAAGTGAGGGCAGCTAAGTGGGAGGAGAGAGTGAGAAGTTGAAAATAAAAAGAAATTGATTGCCTAACATATTTTTTAGTATTAAGGAAAAGAACAAGCTGAATTCTCTTTACCCACCGATCGAAGTTTGCGTTGGAGATGAATTGAAAATTAGTGGTGGGTTTTGTAGTGGCACGCAAATTGGTTTTTGCTATGGTGGAGTGAAATCCAACTCCGCTGATCAGTCTTTCTATTTACCCACGAGTCGGAGTTGCACCGTAGATGGAGCGAAAATTAGTGGTGCAATATTCATTGGCAAGACTCGAAGCAAAGCAAGGGGATTTCTAAGCGATTTATTGTTGGTCAGCTGAGCTATTCGTATATTGGGTGGGGAGGCAGTCGTAATATCTCATCTTTGCTTTTGGTTTCTAGAATTATCCTAAGAGAGATTATACGAGAGAGAAAAATCGAGGGTTTTCCTCCGAAGGATTATCTTGTCTTTTGGTTTCTACAATCATTCTGTCTGAGAGACGTTGTAGTGGAGAGAAAGAAATCAAGGGTTTTCATTCCCATAGTGCCTTCGCCGTCACATCGACGCTGGCGTTGAAGAACTCAGCTCTCTTCTCCATCCAACGGTATCTCACCGTCACACCTGCATCGGGCTATAAGAACTCGATTTTTTCCCCATCCATTGACGTCTCGCTGCCTTCATGTACACAACTAGCATATCCAGCCAATCACAGGTGTTTGTTCCATAAAGTTTTTTCTTGCATTGATGTCTCTCTTTCTTCTTCTTAGATGTGAAAATATTTTTTTCAGATACACTGCTTATTCTTCATTATTGCACCTTTAGCTAAAGGCATTTGAGAAATTTTAGGGGTGAGGCTTATTTAGTGAACATCTATTCTTTTTCGTGGAAGAATTGTTGGTAGGCAGGAAAGATGGTTTTTGTTAAGTTTCATATGAAAAATATTGTGCTAAAACTTGAGCAGCCCTACAATTCGTTTAAGATGGGACCACATCAAAAAGCATCCTTCTTTCAGAAGGATTGGCTAACATATTTTTACGCTCAAAACCATTTTCAAATGAACAAAAAATTGATTTCAAAGTGACATGTTTGACAATGGAAAATTTGGTGGTGAAAGTGGAAATTTTGTAATGAATTTTTCTTCCAACAAGGTGTTGTTGACATGTAGAATATAATTTTTCGGTGAGCCGCTGACATGCATCAAATGAGAATGTATTATGTGTGTAGTTATTTTATTTTTGAATATCATACATTAGTGAGTTTCCACGATCGAAGAGTCCTGAGAATATTATTATCTTTTTCCCTCTTAAGGAGAAAACCAACACAACTTCAATAGGTTTTCAGGTTCTACTAGTGAAGGCAAAGTTCTGAGTTCAAAAACGCTAGTTGTTGAATTTCACTACATCTGATGTAGTTCTTAATAAATGTCAACTTGCTTGTTTGGAACTATTTGGTTATAGTTGGAAATTGATCAGTAATTCTTGATCAAGAAATGTACATACAAAGAACTTGATGGAATAGCTAAACCACTATAAATTTAAAAAAGGAGAAATAAATGTGGAAAGTGCTGTCATCATGGACAAATGGCATGCATTATATGTCTCAACTAAGATAATGAACTCAACTATTATATAGGGTTGTAATTATGACAGTTCTCTGTAACTCATACTATATATGCAGTTAAATATCGAGTCCTCTTGTCATTTGCATTATGTAATTCATGAAGCCACATATGTAAGTAGCTTGTATGAAATATCCTTATTCTGTTCCATTTTTCTTTATTGTAGGTGCCCTGTCTTAAGGATAATTAAGCATATCTGTTACATGACATGGATACTGGGACAGTTGGAGTGGTTGATCCTTCTGAAGCGGTACCTATTATAGATGCATTGAATAGTTCTTCATCAATATTTTTTTCATCTTCAATCTACTTTTTCCAGCCAATGTAGATATAGGAGCCGGAGTCAGTTATCAGAGTCAACGTTGGAGTGAGTAAGTCGGAATCATATTCAGATTTTTGAATTTTGATCGGAGGTTAGGGTTTAGACTATTTAAGACTTTTAGAGTAAATGTTTAAGATCTCCGCCAAATTAGAAGGAGAAGATAAACGTAGACGAAGGTACAGATGCAAAATTGACAGAAAAAAGGGGTCAAAATGAAGATTTAAAGTTGAGTTTTCTTAAAGATGGTGGAATTGATTCTGGATGTGGAGAGAGTTTTCTAGCAATGAGAAATGGGTATTTTCTATCGGATTACTCTGAGGATTGGAGTTTTACTTCATTGTTTAGATTAGGACGTAATTTTTACTTCATTAAAATGTTTAATTAGTTTAAAAGGTATTAATCAAAATACTTATTTTTACAGGGTACAAGGCCTAATTTCCTCATAAAATTAGCCCTTGTTTGAGCCCCATTATTAACCAAAAAATTCATTTTTGAATAGTATATTGATGTGAAATGTGTGGTTAAAAAATAAAGAAAAGTTTTGAATTTACGTGCAATATTATTTTAATGAAAAATGTGTGATTGAAATAGGATCAAATCACTGTTAAACAATATATGTTGATGAAAATAATGGGGGCTCAAACAAGGGTTAAATGAAGGAAATAGTAGATGGGCACACATTGTTGGAAACACTGGAACAGAGTAAATTGCTCATTAAAACACTTATTTGTCAATTTTTCAAACCAATGCGGGGCTCAGTTCTCATGCAATTCAGATTGTGGTACATCCGTGTCATAGGAGCCCAGATTAACATGGTAGCGCAAAGTTATGATTCTTCTCTCCCAACCACTCTCTTACTCTTGACAAAGGAGGGTGTTTTCGTCATTTGGGCCAACATTCCACTTGAAAAAAGGGGCTCCCTGCAAAATGTTCGGTGATGTTGCAGCTTTGAAGCCCATTTGAGTAAAAAAAAGGAGGTTGAAAATTAACAAAAAAATGTAATGTAATATATATTAATGGGGGTCAAACAGACGTAAAAAAGGAGCATCTGGCATAGGCAGCAAGCCTTCCCAAGGCTTTCTCCAGATGATCGGTCTTTTGCAAAGTAGGAGCACTAGATCTACACAATTTCCAGTACCATTCATCTATTTATTGTACAAAAGTTAATTTGAAGCACTTAGAACTATATTAAATAAGTAAAAATGAAGAATAAATAACTAAATTTAAATGCTCACTTAGTTGTAATGATTTTTTAGTATTACAAGCAGATTGCCTTTCAAAACTTTCTTCACGTTCTCGATACATCCTTACTCTTCCATTGCTTTTGTCTCATCACTATAAATATTTTCATTTCAAGCAAATTGAATAGACCTTGCATGACTTCTACTTTTTGACAAAATCATTCTTCATAAATGATAGCAGGAATAAGAAACTAAACTGCTGAAATGTTTATCTATCGCTCATTAATTATATCAGTGTAAGGTCTATACAACTGTTTCTTATTCAACAATATATTTTTTATTCCTTTTTGTGTCCTATGCATGCTATCATAAACATAACATAGTGATAGTATCACTACAAAATAATGCGGCTTCAGAGACAGAAATTTCAGTTGCTGATGCCTTAAATTTCCTCGCTAAAGACTTTTACCAACGAAATTAATCAATCGGAAAATCTTATTGTAATACCCCCGCTGCTAATCTAGATATGAATTACTTAGATCATTGGTAATTTAGCAACGAAAGAACATGCCAGTGTTTACCAACTGTTATTTCCATCACTAATTAGCGATGATGTTAGCAACAAATTTTTTCATCTCAAATTATCTACAGATTAATTCCGTTGATGATTGCCAATGAATTTTCGTCACTATTTCCATTGCTAATTTGAATTAAAATCTTAAAAAAAATTATGATTGTTATTTTCTTGAAAACTTCATATATTAAAATTAAAAAAAAAATGTAAACATTCCTTAATTTTTGAGTTTCGTTTTCTCCCTCACTAACATAATCGAGATCATCAAAGAAGTGAGCAGTCCATTCATCTACCAATCCAACAATCTTGAAGAATATCTTAAAAAAATAGATTTGATATAGATTCACCGATCCTTGTTAGTTGTTAATCATATACTTTGTAATGTTGGATGTTGTTCTACCTAGGGTCACTAATATGGTATCGTTCGGGTATGTCATGTAATGCCTCAAATTCTAGTAACCGATGCATTACTAAACATGAATTTTTTAACATGCTTAAAAATAAATTTCTATACAATGAAATATTCAATAAAAATTGAACAACCTTTAAGAAAAGAAAATTTAAATTTAATAAAATATGTGGAATGTTTTGGTATCAAATCTTTCATAGAAACATTAATAAAAACTAGTTCTAACATACAAAACTAAGACTAATTAAAAATTATAATGATACTTAAATCCTAATCACATTCAACAAATAATGTAGTTTCATGACGAGGATTCATTGGTTTAATGGCACATCCATTCATCTGTCCAGTGTTTTAATTTTCATCTAAAATTGTAAATAAAGAGAGATGACTATAATGAATCATACTCAATGAGATGTTTGCTACTACGCATTCAAGTCAAACATAAAATTATGCATAAACTCTCTTACGAATATAAAATGAGAATTATCACACCATGAAAAATGATAATTCTAGTAAGCATTGCAAAATAATGTGAAAGCTAGCTAACACGCGAAGATACGCCTTAAACTATATCATGATTTCTTCCAATGAAGCTTTGATCTTAGAGTAATTAAATTCATACATAACAAAGTATTCGAAAGGATGTGAAAAAACCACTAATAACACCGGGCACCTCACCTTTTAGATATGAATTTGAAGAGCATAGAAACCTAGATTCTTTATGGCAATCCAAAGATCTTATAAACGCTACCTCTTTCTTTGCAAAACCAATGTTGCATGCAATAGAAAGACATAAAGAGATAGAGGCATTATGTTGTGGAGAATAGTTTACTGGAAGAAAATTTGATGTGATTTATTCCTCCAATATCGTGTCTTATATAGTGATAAAAATGTGGTTGGATAAACATAAAAATCTCCTAATAGAATTGAACAACTAGTGTTTTATGTATACTAATGAGATATTAGTTATAAGCTAAATCAATTAGATAATAGAATATAATTTCTATCCTTATCAAGTATTTGTATATCTATATACGTGATTTAGTGAAAATGGAGTTCTAATATGAATTAATAACTGAATTTGAATGGGTTTTATGTTGAATTATTTGTAATTAAAATAAAATAAGAAAAACAGCTTGTTACCACCTAATAATAATAGTCGTCGTCGTATTTTGGATTGAAAAAACAGTGGCCGAAAACTTATCAATCTTAGGAAGAAATTCATTTAATCACAACTTTCTATAATTTACTCTAACTTGATTCTATCTTATCCAAATAAATTCCTTTTTGATCCTAATATACATTAATAATTACGATCTATCAAATGACTCCAATATTGACTATAATAACTGGGTATAAATTGGTAACTACTATTATTAACTAAGTAGTTTTTTAATTGGCTCTAACTCAGGTTTGACTTAACCAAATTAACTTTTTCTTGATTCTATAATTCATCATTTAGGGTTTGTTCGGTAGTTATTATGAGAATTGACTTTTTGATCGTTAGAGAGAAAGGTGGATACCACCTGTGAGATAAGAAATAAAAAATGACGGCTAATTAAAGAAAATAACGGTAAAAAGATTTGATTTTTTGGGATGAAAAATTAATACCAAACATGCACTTAATAAGAGCTTCAAAATGGGCATAATATTAGTAGGGTAATTCCAGCTCACTCAAAAATTAACTATTTGGCCCAAATAAAAATAGTATTTTGGTCCATCAATTATTAAGGAAAAATCATATAGATCTAATTAGCTCCTGGACATAACAAATTAATTTGTATAACGATTTGACTAGACATGACATTTCTATCAATTGACAATTAAATTGGATGAAATAAAACTCATAAAAATTCAAGTTTCCACATGTTGAGAATCTTATGAAGGTTGTAAATGATTAATAGAGGATTCATCGTTCTTCAATAGTAAAAGATTATGATCTAAATTTCATTCGATTAAGTTAATATTGAAATATTTATTCGAGGTAAAACTTAAGAGTGTGATAAAAGATATGATCGATAATTAAAATTGACACACATATGTACCTCGTAATTAATCAAATCATATTGATGAAGTCATTATAGTTTCACGATAAACGAATAAATTTAGTTTTATCACAGCACGTGACGTTTCTTGTCATATGTATGTATATCCTTGAAACATTGTTGATTTCAATCGAGGACGACGAAAATGAATTAATTAATCAATTTAAATTAATGATAAATTAAATGGGAAATTCTAATGTAGCTTATTTTGATTATATCAAAATAATAATTATCATCATCTAACATCGTGATCGAAAATCTAATGGGTCACACACAAAAAGAAGAACTAAAATAATGATATAAGAGTTAATTAATTGATAAGTGTGGGACATTTATAGAATTAATTAATTGAATTGTTTATTTATAGATCAAATTTTAATAATTGGATTAACTAATGAGTCTTATTATGTTTAATGGGTGAGTCAAGCCAACTTAAACATCTATAAATAAACAATTAAGGTTTAAGTTTTCATAGTTGTTACAATAGCAATTTAGATTGCAATTACATAAGAAAACATTATAACTCACGTTACAATATCATAATCCTACTAGCACAAGAAAGAGAAATTATAATCTCTCATTATTGTTCTACTATGTGGTTATAGATCATGATAGATCAAGTTTTACAAAGAGGATGGAGAATATTACCAAGATTTCATGATTCGCTGCCGAACTTATCCAATTCCAAGAGACTACCTCCATTTTGTAGTTGCTAGCGAATACCACTATTTTTGGTTTTGGATCTTCCAAATCATTCTAGTACGAAAGAGCGTGATTGTTTACGATCAATATTCCCAAAAGGATTTGAAGAATTTGCTAAAGGTGTTATTCTAATTACAATTTCTATCTAAAATTAAAGGCGGTCCTTAAAAGGAATTGAAAAATATTTTAAATTCTACTTTATATGTTTAAGTAAAATCCCAGCAAAATATACTACCAAATACGATCTTGATAACGAGACCAAATTAAAAAATGGAAGTTATAGAACATATATCTCGACAATGGAGTGAGATACAATTCACAGCATGATAATATTTATCTTAAGTGTTCCGTTTTTTCGACAACAAATTTAATTTTAAAGTGATTTCTTAACTTAGAAATTTTGTTTATAATAAACAGCGAAACATTTATTTTTCAACTAAAAATAAAATTATATAAGTTGCATGGGACTCTAGAGGTCTGTCCTCAGGGGAATCAAATGAGGATTCCAATTTGGACTCCAATTTAGAGTCTCAATCTGAATCTACATTCATATTAGGCAAATTGTTTTTCTATTCCACGTTTGGCAAAATTGAATTTCTTTTCTTGATGATTCTCTAAAGACGTTATCGATCTTTTTAGTTTTGGAATTGTAATTGAGGTGACCATAGTGTTTTGCAATTTTTCTGTATCAAACGTTCTTCAAATAAAACTTTTGAGATTACAAAATTTAAAATTTAGTATATATAAGTTACTAAAAACATTGCACTTGTTTCTTCGGTTGCATGATTCGTATATAAAATTCTTATTCAATTGGTCTATCATGACAACTCGAGATCTTTCTCATAGACGTAACAATAGGCTGAGTTGAGCCGGCTCGGGCACATAACTCACGAGCTCGAAAATAACGAAGTTTAATTATATGAAAATATGACGAAATTTAATATCATTTATCCCGATTTTATGCAATTTTTTTATATGTTTTATACAAAAATAAACGTCTTGTCAATCTTTTATGCACATCAATGCTTCTAAAATATCTTTTTTCAACCTGCTCTTAACTTCGGATAGGCACTAAAAGCAGACTTTGAAACTACAATGCTCACTTATGATGTTAGTAGATCTTTTGTGATTGCAGAAACAATTGGGTATTTTAATTCGTTCGTTCGCTAAAAATCAAGTAAATCAAATTTTATTGCATCAACAGATTGCACGCTCCTAAGCATTTTATTATTAAAATATCTAACTAATTAAACAAACATTCTAGATGGACTTGCATTCGATGTCAAATTATACAAGGGAGACATAATAGAAAAAGAACCTTTTACATCATGTCTTTCATTCCTAAAGCCTTCAAATAAATTCACCAGTTCTGCATCATCTTCACCAAGATTAGCACAAGGGTTGGGTACGGAGGGTGCCCAATTTGCACCCATTTGTTGTGTATAAAATTCCTACATAGATGTTCAAGTGTTTTCTTAATTCGATTGAGTGATAGATTAGTCAAAGTGTTAACAGTTTGTGATCTTTTGGATAACATATTAAGTACCTCTTAAATCATACCTGTGGTCCATTATGCTTGTCAATGAAAATAACATAGGCATGTTTTTTCAATATTTTTCTAAACTGCAGTTCCATAG
Organism: Olea europaea var. sylvestris; assembly: GCF_002742605.1. Taxonomy (NCBI): domain Eukaryota; kingdom Viridiplantae; phylum Streptophyta; class Magnoliopsida; order Lamiales; family Oleaceae; genus Olea; species Olea europaea. Next base: position 9,622,013 of record NC_036244.1, on the reverse strand, counting down.
AAAACAATATTTCATGAAAAGAAGGATCATTTTTGTAGTTTTGAAATGTTCCTTTGGTACAATGGTGAGCTTAGAATGAGCCTTCCACTAAGGTCATGCTTGGGCGATTCTCGAAACAAGCTCAAGCCGACATGGGCTGAGCCCCGACGAACTGCTCAACTTGATTACAACCTCTATCTAAAATCCTTTGGATATAACATCTTTGAATTTAACTTAAGATAACAACAAAGTAGATCAATGATGAAATCTTTGCAGTTTATGGTAAATTCATTTCTAATCCCACCAAGAGAGAATGTGATGTTTACTGTTCATTTATCCACTACAATATTTCTTCATTTTCACACACTACTTCACTTGATTAAAGACAATACTATATATATTATATAATAAAGAAACGAAATTATATATAAAGATTATTAAAAAAATGGCAGACAAAAATATAAAAATTTAATAAAGTTTTTATATTAAATTAAAATGATTTAAAGAAAAAATAAAAACTATTTAATTCAAATTTAACGTATGTCATTCTATCATAAATAATGTATAAAGATTATTTTATTAAATTAAATTAAACAAATAAAATAAAAGAATCTTACAAAAATTAAATAAATAATATACATAAATATTATTTAATTAATTAAATTGAAAATTTTTAATTTAAAAAAAAATCAAAAAATCTCTCCGTGGACGGAGAGAATCTCTCCATCCACAGAAGGAACTCTCCTTTTAACTCCGTGCACGGAGTGATCTGTATGGAGTAGTGATAATTTTTTTTAAATTTTATTATAGTAATTTTTTATTAATAAATATTTAATTTAAAAAATAAATATATCTAAACATCTTGAAGTTAATATTTTTTTTTATCTATAAATAAGTAGCTTTTACAAATATAATTTTTTATTACTTTTAAATAACTTGAAGTGATTTTTTTTATTTAATCACTTACAAATATCTTGTTATTAATATTTAATTTAATGTATAAAGTTACTTATAAGTAAAAAAATCACTTCGAGTCATTTAAAGGTAATAAAAAAACTTATAATTATAAAATCTACTTATAAACAAAAAAATATTAACTTCAACATTTTAAAATAAATATTTAGATATATTTAATTTTTTTAAATTAAATATTA
>NC_036244.1:9373004-9620581 GCF_002742605.1 Olea europaea var. sylvestris | reverse complement strand
CATATATGTAGATTTTACTATTATAAATTTTTTCTATTATTTTTAAATAACTTGAAGTGTTTTTTTACTTATAAGTAATTTTTTACATTCTAGACAATGTAATTTTTTTATTAATATTTAATTTAAAAAACTAAATATATCTAAATATTTATACTCATAAGTAGCTTTTACAATTATAAGTTCATTTTACTTTTAAATAACTTGAAGTGATTTTTTTAGTTATAAATAACTTTTTACATTTTAGAAATAAAGAATAACTCTTACATAAAAAATTATTTTAAAAATATTATTATTAATAAAATTATAGGATATGGTTGATAGTTAATAATGTGAAAAATGAAGAAAGAGTACTGTGTATCAGATTCAAAATATGTAAGTTGTAGGTAAAATAGAAAACGATGTTGTTTCTGTTCTACCAATTAAAAAAAAGTTACAGTATGACAAAAATATTATTAAAAAAATATTGCTACTAATAAAATTATAGGATATGATTGATAATTGATAGCATGAAAAAATGAAAAAAAAGTATTGTGTATGAGATTCAAAGGACCAAATCAGTTTCAAACAAGTTAAATGTGAAAACCAATGTGATAAAAATGAACAGTAAACCTCACATTCTCGCTTTCAAGATAAGGAGGGAAAAAATTAATATTGAATAAATTCTAAATAGAAAAAAAAATTCTCCTTTCACGGAGTTACCTTCTTTTTTTTTTTTTTCTTTTTTTTCCCTTTTAAATAATAGTAATTTTTTATTAATAGTTAATTTAAAAAAATTAAATATATCTAAACATTTACATAAAAATGTTGAAGTTAATATTTTTTTATCTATAAGTAGCTTCTACATTTATAAGTTTTTTATTACTTTTAAATAACTTGAGTGATTTTTTCCTTATAAGTAACTTTTACTTATTTATAAGTAAAAAATCACATCAAGTTATTTAAAAATAATAAAAAAATTATAAGTTTAAAAGCTACTTATAGATAAAAAGATATTAACTTCAACATTTTTTATTAAATATTTAGATATATTTAATTTTTTAAATTAAATATTAATAAAAGAATTACTATTAAAAAAAAGAAAAAAAAAGAAAAGGAACTCCATGCAACTTGCATGGAGTACATGGAGTGTTATAACTCCATGACCGTGCACGGAGTTACCTTTTTTTTCTTTTTTTTTTTATGTTTTTGTTTTTGTTTTTTGTTTTGTTTTTGTTTTGCCTTTTTATATTATAGTAATTTTTTATTAATAGTTAATTTAAAAAATTAAATATATCTAAATATTTACTTAAAAATGTTGAAAATAATATTTTTTATCTATAAGTAGCTTTTATAATTATAAGTTTTTTTATTACTTTTAAATAACGTGATGTATTTTTTACTTATAAGTAATTTTTTACGTTCTAAATAATGTAACTTTTTCTTAATATTTAATTTAAAAACTAAATATATCTAAATATTTATATTTAAAAAATTTTAAGTTAATATTTTTTTACTCATAAGTAGCTTTTACAATTATAAGTTCGTTTTACTTTTAAATAACTTGAAATGATCTTTTTAGTTATAAATATCTTTTTACATTTTAGAAAAAAAGAATAACTTTTACGTAAAAAATATTATTACTAATAAAATTATGGGATATAGTTGATAATTGATAACGTGAGAAAATGGAGAAACAGTATTATTTATCAGATTCAAAACATGTAAGCTGCAAGTAAAATAGAAAACGACGTTGTTTCTGCTCCACCAATTAAAAAAAGAAGCTACAGTGTGACAAAATATTATTTAAAAAATATTACTACTAATAAAATTAAAGGATATGGTTGATAGTTGATAGCGTGAGAAAATAGAGAAAATGTATTGTGTGTCGGATTCAAAGGACCAAATCAGTTTCAAACCAATTCAATGTGAAAACCAATGTGATAAAAATAACAATAAACCTCACATTCTCTTTTTCAAGGTAAGGAGGGAAAAAATTAATATTGAAAAAATTCTAAATAGAAAAAAAATTCTCCTTTCACGGGGAGAAAAATAATTAAAAAATTAAGTTCAATCATAAATTAAGAGAAAAAATTCATAAAAAATCTAAATAGAAAAAATTATCTATAATATTAACTAAATAAATTACAAAATAAATTTTTATGAATTTTTTTTCTATTTAAAATTTTTATGAATTCTTTTTTCTTTATTTATGATTGAACTTAATTTTTTCAATTTTTTTTTCCTCCGTGAAAGGAGAAAATTTTTTCTATTTAAAATTGTTTCAATATTAATTTTGTTATATTTAAAATTTTTTCAATTTTTTCTATTGGTAAAAGTGGAAATTACTGTCTTTTTTGCGCAAAGTTGGATTGTTCATTTTTGTCACATGCGTTTTCACATTCAACTGGTTTAAAATGGATTTGGTCAAAGTGGTTTGATTTTTTATTATATTATAAACAAATATAAAGTAATTTACCATCTATCACTCTTTCAAGTTACTCATTTTCCCCCCTTCAATTCAATCAAATTTTGTCCAAAAGTCTAGCTTTCATATATGGAAAAAAAAAAAAAAAAAAAACTCTCCAAATTCTTCTCTCTTTACGTGGGGAAAAAACATCGCGTAGTCCTCATTTCAATTGCAAGGAAGAAAATCGTAGAATTTGTGAAGATTATCTTTGGGTATTTTCTTGCAAATTTTTTTTTTTTGTATTTTAGTTTTTTAAGATTTATCTAAGGTATATAGTTTTTATTTTTGTGTTTAGATAAAAATTTAGGTTGGCTCATCTTCCTCTATCTAGATGTGAGGTATGTTCTTGTCTCTGTATATAAGTGAGAATTTAACTGGAGTTTTATTTTTTTCTTGGATAAGGCTATGAAGTTTATGTTTTTGTTGGATGTGTTTTTTTCTTATAGATTTATTTCTTATTTTCTTCGGCTTTATTTAATGTAATATATATATACACATTTTTTTTTTGGGTTGTTGAGTGAGTAAAAGTTAGTTAGGTTTTTCTTTTACCCTTATCTAGTTGGGTTGTTGAGTGAGTAAAAGTCAGTTAGTAGTGTTTACACTTCTGTTGTTGTTTACATTTGTAAAGAGAATTGTTAATTTGTTAAGTAATTCAAAAACGCATGTATAATCCATTTGTAATTCCTTTAAGGAGATTAAATGTGTACAACCTATAAAAAGAAAAGAACTAAAAAGAAAAAGAAATTATAATATGAACAAAACAAACTGAAACAAATATTGTGTAATTAAACAAAAAAATTAAACAACTTAAAGTGACAAAAGTGAAACAAAGAATACATTAATATTATTTAATTAAAATTGAAAAAGTAAATTTTATCATAAAGAGAAAAGAATTAAAAAGAATTTTAAATACAAAATATAAAAAAAATTATAATATGAACAAAATAAATTTAAATAAAAAATAAGGAAAAAAATGCTCTGAGGCTCGCTCTAGATCGAATGGCTTATCAACATATAAAAGGAACCCAAGACTGACTCGCTCCTACCTTCCTTATACCCGAGCAATACTCACCGTAGACGGAGAAAATCTCTTCATTCATGGAGAGATTGTCTCTCCTTTCAAAAGGACAGTTTATCTCGTTTTCAAAAAGAGACTCCTCTATGTGCAAGGAGGGAATGATAAAAATTTATTTAATTAATTTTTAAATATTTTGTTTATATTATAGATAAATTTTTTTCTATTTAAATTTTTTCAAATTCTTTTTTCATTGAATTTTTTAAATACATCTTTTTTCTCCTTCAAAGGACATATTTTTTTTCCATTTAAAATTTTTTCAATGTAAAATTATTTCAATTTTTCTATTGGTAGAAATTACTGATTAATTTAATTTTTAAATTTTTTTTTCTTATTATAGATAATTTTTTTTCTATTTTAATTTTTTAAAATTTTTTTCTCTTTATGATTGAACTTAATTTTTTCAATTATTATTTTTCTCTCCTTCAAAGGAGAAATTTTTTTCAATTCAAAATATTTTCAATATAAATTTGTTTGATTTAAAATTATTTCAATTTTTTTACTGGTCGAAAATACTATTTTTCTATTCAGTTTTGTCATTAATATATTGAATCATTCAATTTCAAAATTTAATATCACAAATAACTTAACTCAAATGATTATTTTTATAACTAAATGATTTGATTCTTCTTTAAACACTAAACTCATATCAATATTAAAAACGTTAATATGACTTTCAAAATAATCTTGTCCGTGCATTGTACGGGCAATTTAATTCATTTATGGAGTAGCAAAATGATGTCCGGAAGAGAACAATGAGGTTTGCTATCCACGTCGAAATTGTCAAAATGCATTCTTTCATTTATAGATGTTGTAGAATCTCATTTATACCATCCTGAATTCTCTGTAAGTAACGAGAGATGGATTTTTCATAGAGAGGAACTTGAGAATGATATGAAAGGTGCTGAAAGAAATACACTTGAATTGGACGAAGAAGAAAATGATGATAAGATGAATGATATGTTAGAAGATCTATATGCTCCCATGTCATCTAAAGCTAACCAAACTCGAAAGGAGGAAGAACATGGTGAAAATTATAATTTCTCACCTCAAATGCCTAATCAAAAGAGCAGCCAGTTTGTTGAGATGATGTCTAAAGCCCAACGAATTTTGTTTCCTAGTTCTGAAATGTCACTATTGACTTTATTGTGAAGTTGTTGCACATAAAAGTTCTGAATCAGTGGAGTAACAAGTCTTTTAACATGTTGTTGGAATTACTAAAAAAGGTTTTTGCAAAAGATACTAGATTACCAAGTTCAAAATATGATGCCAAAAAGATGGTAAGTGAATCGAGATTAGGTTATGAGACTATTTGTGCATGCAAGCATGATTGTGTATTATTTTGGAAAGAGCATAAATTTGCAACTAGGTGCCCAAAATGTGAAGAACCATGATACAAGCCCAGTTTTGGCAAGGGAAAGAAGGTGCCTCAAAAAGTGTTGAGATATTTTCCATTGAAAAAATATTACAGAAATTATTCATATCCAAACATATTGCTAAAGATATGAGATGGCATGCAGAAGGCCGAGTTGAAGTAGAAGGTGTTCTAAGACATCTAGCTGATGAGGAGGCATGGAAAGAATTTGACAAGCTATACCCAGAATTTATGCAAGATCCTCACAATGTTAGGTTTGGTCTTCCAACGGATGGCTTCAATCCATTTGGAAACATGCATAACTTCTATAGCATGTGGCCTATTGTTCTAGTGTAATACAATATGCCACCATAGAAGTGCATGAAAGAACCATTTATTATGATGTCATTGCTAATTCCAGGGCCACATGCACTAAGAAGAGATATTGATTTTTATTTGAGACCACTAGTAGATGAGTTGAAAGAATTGTGGGAAGTTGGTGTTGACAAGTTTGGTGCTTATAGTGGTCAAATTTTTTCTATGTGTGTAGCTAAAATGTGGACCATTAATGGTTTGCTTGCTTATGGAAATCTATCAGGATGGCGCACATACAAAGCTCCTCCAACATGCAATGAAAATATTTCTTTGCGTAGGTTATGTAGTAAAATATGCTTTATGGGTCATTGACGTTATTTGCCACTTAACCATCCTTGGAGAAAAAAGTAAATTACATGATGGTAAATGGGAATTACGACAACCACCCAAAAAAGTTATAAGGAGATGATATTTTAAATCAATTACAAGCTATGAGGTACGAAAAACTTGGAAAGCACCCAAGTAATAAAGATAGAAAAAGGAAATGAACTCCAAATGAGATAAATTGGACTAGAAAAAGCACTTTCTTCAAGTTGGAGTATTGGTCTAAGTTGAAACTAAGGCACGATTTAGATGTGAGGCATATTAAAACATTGTTGAATGTTGAAGGGAAGACAAAAGATACGGATAAGGCTATATTGGATTTGCAAGATATGAAGACTAGAAAAGAATTGCATTTAAAACCTCATGGTAATGGATGTTTGAAACCTTTTTGCTTCTTACACATTTAATTGGAGGAAATTCTTTTTGCAAGTTCTTGAAATCTATGAAGTTTTCTGATGGATATGCTTCAAATATTTCTAAATGTGCTCGAGAAAATGAAGCAAATATCAGGTTTAAAAACTCATGATTGTCATGTATTGTTACTACAACTTCTTCCCGCTGTAATATTGCAATTGTAGAGCTCTATTGTTTTTTTAAACAATTATGTTCCAGAACACTGAATATAAATGATTTAGAGAAATTGGAAGAAGGGATTGTTATAATTTTATGTAAATTAGAATGAATTTTTCCACCAGCATTTTTTGATGTAATGGTTCATTTAGTTGTTCACCTACCGATGAAGAAAAACTTGAAGGTCCCGTTGCATTTAGATATGTGTATCCAATTGAAAGGTAATTGAAAGACACATGTATTGCATACATATATACTTGTTCATTGACTTATTATTTTCAAAACTTTTCATGTAATATTTGATGACAGAACATTAGGTTGATATAAGAGTTATGTTGAGAATAAAGCTCGACCCGAAGGATCAATTGCTGAAGCATATGTTGTTAATGAGTCTTTGAATTTTTTTTCGATGTATCTCAATGATATCGAAACAATATTTAATTGACCTGAGCGAAATGACGATGATGGGACTCTATCTATAAGCTTGTCAGTCTTCTCTCAAAATAATAGACTATTAGGTCATGCAGAACCAAATTCATAATAGGAAATTGATAAAGCGCATTGGTGTGTCCTAAATAATTGTGATGGAGTTTGGCAATATTTAGAATAAGTTCTTATTCAGCTTTTAAATTGTTTTGCTATTAATTATTATTGTGTTGTAGTATTTAATTGCGTGATCCTTTTCTAGTGAATACATAGAGCTGTTGCAACAACAAAATCATAACTATTTGGAACAAAAACAAGGAAAAAATGTTTCTTGGATGGTTTGCTTCACATGTAAGTTATAATGCATGTCTTATTTATTTATTAACGCAACATAACATTCGTATCAGAAGGTATATTGATTGATATGTTTTTATTAACACAGATAATGAGATTATATAATAAAAAAGATTCGGTTGAAAGCAAAGAATTGTATGCATTAGTATATAAACCGGATTTTAGAATATTTTCCCACTCGGTTGTATTGCTAATGGTATGATTCCTTGTTAAAGATCAAGATGATCATTGGACAACACACAATAGTGGAGTGATGGTGTCAAGAGATGAGAACTTCAACTTTTTTGGTATATCGTGTGATGTTATTGAGTTGGTATACGTTTTTGACTACCTAGTCACTTTGTTCCAGTATAATTGGTATGATAATAATCCAAAGTGAAAAAGAACAGTCGTAGATTACCATCTTACTTCTATCAATGTAAATCGCAAATGGTATATAGATGATTCCTATATAATTGGCATCTAAGCACAACAAGTATTTTATATGATGATCTAGTGCTGGGTTCACAATGGAAGGTAGTGGAAAAGGTATAACATAGAGGCATATGGGAGATTCCTAAAAAAAGATGGGGACATGAGCAAGTAATACTTTAGGAAAATGAATCATCAGATATTGTCTTGCTAATATAACAGGAAGATCTTGACACTCAAATATGCCATAGAGGAAATGTTATCCAGTTATTATTGAAAATGAAGCACTGCAAATAAATGTGGAATCAATAAGTAAAAATATGATACTTCGGAAGAGGAAGATGATAGGTTGAATGAATATTGTAGTGAAGATAAGAAATCTCTAGATAATAAAGATGATAATGTTGATAGTGATATTGGTAAGTGAAACACATTCTTTATATATATATATATATATATATATATATATATATATATAGTTTTTTCTTTTTTGCTAATATTTTTCTATTTTAATTTTTAACGATTGTCTACATTTTTTTGCATCTACCGAGAGTTGATAAGAATTTCTATTGACATTTAAGGTTAGAATAACCGACTAATGAGATATACATAATTGCTTATTGTGATGGTTGATCTTGTGCTAACATTCAATATTATTACAAAGATTTACACCAGACGTTCATTTAGTTTAGAAAGTTTTGCACTAGTACAGAGCTTCTAGAATAAGTAAATAGAATCAATGGCCTATCAAATATTATAGAAGACAAAATATTAATTATTCAATGTACACATAGTAACGAAGAGTATTGGATACAGTATCTTATTTTAAGTAGTACGGCAAAGTATTAAAAGCAGTAGGCCATTGCACAATCCATTGCCTTAGTTCAGTATTTATTAGAGTATACAAATAGTTTTTTGAATGTGTATTATAGCTGATGTTCTTGTATGGTGTAAGACACAATTTATCCATTTTCATATTTAGATAACTATTAATCTTTCTGCATCTAAACTTTGCCATAAATTTGTAGTCACGGGCAACTTGTGGTAGTTGAATTAATTGGATCATTTTGCATCATCTACCTTGTTAAAGTGAGATATTAGAAATAATTTTTTAAGCTAATATTTCATTACCTTCTATATGTACATGTTTGACTAAAGTTGTGGAGCTTTTCTCTATAGAAATTCTCATTTAACTAAAGAACATATTGATGGTGAGTTGGAAGCATATCTTGGAGTCAAAAATGTTTATTTCTTCTATATTTCTAGTTCTATTTTCTACTTTTCAAGTTTGATGAACAATTCCAAGTTTGAATATATTAAAATAAATTGTACGACATATCAAACACATTGTAAAATATATTTCACAATAAACATTACTTGTTATTAGAGATATAGTACTACTGTGTATGTGTTGTTGCAAAATAAAATAGATAGCAAAAGATACACTTTTAAGAGAATATTCATAACAAATATTTTTCTCGTTAAAAAATTATTGGAATAATCGTTGCAACAAATTGTCGTGTCACCCTTTCATTTTTTTGTGACATATATGCATTGCGACGATATTATAGCTACAAATATCATGTTGCTATTACATATTTCTACAGCAAATAAATAGTATTACAATTTTGTCAATACGATGAATGGTCGAAAGTTGTCACCCAATACATTCGATGACTCAACATACGCAACAAAGATATTTCTCGTAAAAGCAGTTGCAAAACACATTCCGTGACTCATATAGAGTGACAATACCCACAACAAACGTATTGTCATCGCTAAATTACTTTTGCAAGAAAATGTCAATTTTTGCAACAACATTTTTTTGTCGCGAAATCGGTTATTTTTGTAGTGAGCTATCAATCAAGATTAAAAATAATTTTAGATGGATGTGATGAATGCATTTTTACATGATGATCTTAAAGAAGAAGTTTACATGAGTATATATCCAGGTTATCTGTTGGACGGTCGTATTAATCTCACATGCAAATTAAGAAAATCCACATACGGTCTTAAACAATCACTTCGTGCATGGTACGCCAAACTCAATTGGCCTTTGTCAAGAATGATTTAAAGATGAGTAATGCTGATTTTTCCTTGTTCATGAAAAGATATATGATTTGTATCGTTATTATTTTGATCTATGTTGACGAAAAAGTTATTATTGGTGATTATATAGTATTAATTCTATCTCAATTAACGTGTTTATATAAGCCCCTAAAATCATATTAATGGGTTTAGGTGATTGTGATTATGACTTATGTGTTGTACTGTCAATTCCTTGAAAGAAAATCAAATAATCAAAGCAAGCAAGAAGGATACATAAAGTAATTCCAGCAAATTCAAAATTTGCTACTGTTCACGAAATGATTTCTCATAAATGATTTGTTGGATCTTGATTTTAGTCGTTGAATTTGAAGAATAATGACTTGTGTACCTTGTATCCAAATTTCATGATGATTTGATCACGAAATGCTGAAATACCAACGTTTGATCACTGTTGTGCATGCTGTTCAAATTCTGCAAATTTTATGTACTGTTGACCTCGAATTTTCTCTCTATTTTCGGTGAGCTTTATTGTGTTAATATATGTTATAAAATTATAGAGAAAGACAAGAATAAGAAGAGAGAGTAAGAGAGAAAATAACAAAAATCAATAAACACGTGTCTAATTTTATTATAACGATGAACTCATATTAGGGTACAAATGAAAGTTATAATTTGAACCAAATACATTCTTCTAAAGTAAATAAGACTTATTATCTAAGTATAGTTATAGGACTAAATAGTCTTAAATAATTCTTCAAAAATTTTACTAGAAAAAAAAAGTTCAATTTCCTTATTTATTAGTTATAGGCTACAATTTTTCAATATTTATTTGGTGTATATATATATATAAACATTACAATATTTTGCCTTAAAAATAATAATTAAAACTAAAAATATATAAATATATACTTCATATAAAACACATCGTATGGCGCCCCTAAAATTATATGGCCTTATGCGGTCGCACCTCTTGCATAACCTCTGCACTGCCCCCAACTCTAAATGACTAACACTCTCGAGTATCACTAAAGGAAAAATATACACTTAGGTTAAGTAAAATAATGACTAAATAGCTATAATGAACCAAGAGAAGATCCTAAATCCAAAATATCGGGTTTGAAGTAGTTGCCACCTGTTAAGCGGTTTTTAGAGAGTATCTTAAAAGATCTAATAGTTGCAATCTTGTTGCAAGATTATACGAATGAAGACGATAATATATAATTGATTGAGTTAATCCTAGACTTGGAAATTACATGATTAATATATGTTTAGTTCGCTACGTGGATCGTTGTATAAAACCTGTCCTTACACTTTATTTAGTTTGTAACCATTAGATTTTGATTTCAAATATAATATCATAATCCAAAGCCATATTTGCAATGAAACGAACCCAGTTTACGAATTAGAATTCCATCTAGTTTTATTGTATCTATGATTAGATGGAGTTTACATTCTAGGTACTTTACGTTTTATTGATGTTACATTTTTGAGAATTCATTTCCATCTGGTTATAACCGTAGAACCGATCATGAATATTAGCCCCTTTTGATTTTGTTAAAAATCAAAATTTCAATAAAAGGTAGATAAAATGTGTGATTGAAAATTTGATCGAAGTTGTGGGTTATACGAAATGTGTTCGTAAAAATTAATTGTTGATTTTGACTTAAATTTTTATTAATTTTTGCTAAGCATTTATATATATACGATGTCTAAAGTAAATTAAATAAATTAAACATATTAAAAGTATTTACAACTTAAATCGATTGGATTTAGGACATAATACTTACATGTGGCACTATGATCTTTTGCAGTCCAGATGTGAACGTGGTTGTTTATCCTTTATTCTCCTCAAAAGTGTTTTTTTTTTTTTTTTTTTTTTTTTTTTTTATTCGTTTTCTTTTAATTGATCAACAACATTGAAAATAGGTCAAAAGATTCCTAGAGAAAAAAATAATAAAAAAAGGTATATTAGGCACTAAAGCTATTGCGATCATTAGTTGAACTCATTATATTATTGTTGACAATAAAAATCTGATCAACAAATTCCTTACATAGTCAGGGTTTTTACTTCTTAACTCACTGATTTTGATGTTCAAATCGGAGCAAGAGGAGAAATGACCTTTTGCTAGGGAGATATTTAATTTTTCATGTTTTCTTTCCCTAGGTGGGAGTATTTATAGGTTTCTTCCAAGCTTCGAGACAATTGGGTCAATTAGGAAAAATAACAGGTCGCGGACTATGCTATTTAACTTGTAATTGATTCTATTTTAGTATCGCATTCTATTCACTCGCTTACTGTTGTCAATTTTATATTCTGCAAGTATATGGATCATAATAAGTGGATCATAATAAGTAATATAGTATACGAATAAGCTTGAATTATCGTTTGCACAAGGTCTATAATTTAATACTTAATTTACTCTTTCTAACTCTTAAATGATGGGGAAAAAAAAGAAGAATATAGTTTGGTGATTGATTATTTAAATTTTCTAATTATACTAACTTTATCTAAATGCACGCAATAAATCAAATTTGATTTTTAATATATAAATGTGGATACTAGGGCATACAATTTGTTAATCAAGATTCATTACTAATGTAATGTTCAGTCAAATTCTTCTAAATTATTTAATTTACATCTCTCGAGTTCAAATTGATTCTATTTAACTAAGTTAATTTTATATCTCTATGTGAAATAGGATACACCTTAGTTAAATACCCTAAATTTCTAAGAATTCATGTAACAATTGTATTAACTAGAAAAGGTAGCTATACGCTTTTATAATAGTTCCCGAATTTTACTACGTGGTCTAAACCTATAACTCACCTCTTGACTTGTTATAAATTCATAAGATCAATGAATTATTAGTTAAGTAATTCAAGCATTTAACACTATAATTAAAATAAATATAATAATTTGAGAACTAGAATCGTCAAAATTGAATTAAAAGGTCTCAATAACTATATTGTTTGCCCTAACAAAAAGTTTAGCTATTCAAATTGAATGAAGAAAAACAAAGAATTATTATTGAATACATCATCAGGTTTTCAATGAAGATGTAGAAAAATGGATGAGTCTTACACCAATAGCCTCTTCTTGCCCAAATCAATGCTTCATACCCTAGTCTTGGTAACTTGATTTCTTGTTTTTCTTTGATGTGTTTCTCTCTAAGTCTCAAGCTGTGGGATCCTTTTTCTCATCTCCTTTCGACATTTATATAGCATTCTACTTTTAAGAAGATCTCCTTACAAAACAAATTCAAAAAGACATACATGTAAATCAATGGCCACGGGTGGGCCAATGGATTACCGAGGTCCACCCGTGGCCTAATTTTCATTTTTTGTAGTTTAGTCCTCCAGCTTCTTACAAATTTTATTTTAACCCCCGAACTTTTCAATTGTCAAATTTTCGTGCTTAATCTCATGAATCGATCTAATTGCACCAATGAATTCTTCCAACTGATTAATCACAATTGAAAATGATCCTCAAGAGCTCGAATTAATCTTCAATTAGGCTCAAAATCACCTCTTTTTTTTGCAGCAATTGTACTCAACCTCGACTACAAATCAGATAATTTTACACAATTAGATTGAAAATCTGCTCAAATAAATTGTAGTTTATCAAGATTAAAAGCATAAATAAGCGTTTAAAACACATTTATCACTTGTGCATTTATTGGCTGGGAAGACACACTTTAAGCCACCGTTTGTTTCCCATTTTTACCCAAAAAATGCATTCTTTCTACCAACATGGGGTCCCACATGCTGATATCCATTTGAAATTGACTAGTGCAATATTTTACTTTTCCGAAATGCCCCCATTTCATTCAAAAGCCCACTCAATTTTTACTTTCCCAAAATGCCCCCATTTCATTCAAAAGCCCACCCTTTTTGACTTTTCCATCTCCCATAATTTTTGCTCACTGTTGAGGATAGTAAAGGAATTGGAGTGTAAAAATCTATTTGTGCACTAACATAAGGACAATAGTGTCAGTGGAATGGACAAGTAACGGCTCTATTTTGTCTAAAATGGGAGTGGAAAATGGGCAACAAACAGGGGCTAAATATTTATTCATGTGTACCTCAATAACGGTTATTGGATAGCCTGGGAAAGGAAATGGCTAGCCTATACATTTTGCAAGTCTTTTGTATTTTTGTTCCCCTCTCGTACTTTCACACCTGAAGAACGAGGAGAAGTAGGCTCACGGAAAATTGACTTGTCAACAATTCTCTTGATTACATTTCTTTTCTTGGACTCTTATCGACAAATTAAGTTGCATGGAATTACAAGGAAGTCTCGAAAATATGATAGGCAGTAAATTCATTGGTTGAAAATTAAGGTGCATTGAACTTCAAGGAAGTCTCAAAAATATGTTAGGCAGCAAAGCTATTGCGATTCATTGGTTGAATTCATTATCTTATCTTGATTACATTTGTTTTTATTGACACTTTTCACAAATTTCGGGGCATTGAAATTACAAGGAAGTTTCCAATAATCCAGCATCCCCTTCTTATAAAACCGGCCAACAGGATTGGCTAAGTTGGAAGAAGAAAGCAGCACAATTATTGTACAAAATGGTTAACTCTAGTACACCATCTTATCCTGATTACATTTGTTTTTATTGACACTTCCCAAAAATTGCGGTGCATTGAAATTACAAGGTGTTATTATTCTCCGATCACGAGAAGAGAAGATAAAAGAGAGGAAAACAATTCTATTTCTATCTTGAATAGAATTTACAATGGAGTTTTACAAACGCTCAACAAAAACTTCATAACAAACTCTCTCTAATCTTTTTTTTTTATCTTCTTCACACTCTATTTTTTTTCCTTTTGTAACAGGAGCAATTTTTCCCTTTGTAATAGCCCTCTATTTATACAAAAATTAAGCTACAAACCATCTTAAAATTCTACCAAAAAACCTGCCACATAATTCATTGACGAAGAGTAAAAAAAGGTGGTTGCCTTCAATTTGTCATTTGCATGGGAAAGACTTGTTCATTAAGAAATTGATAACAAATTGCGGCTGACTTTCAAGAACTTCACCAGGAAGAAACTGATTAAAAATATGGCTGGACACATCAATTCCCCCTCCAATCACATCTAAATCAAGTGTTATTTGACAACCATCCTAGCCATGTCTCTGTGCAGCTCTAACTTGTTTCTTGGAACCACCTTTGTTAACATATCTGTTGCAGAAGCTCTCTCAAAAGGATCTTCAAACGGTGGTTTTCCAAACTCAGTCCAACGTACCTTTCTCTACCAACAACCAATCCAACCAACTCCAAACCACAACTAATATAATTCACCTCGGTTGCTATTCAATGTTACCCACGTAGGACAAGAAAGGATGATAATTTATGGCCACAAAGGCTAGGAGAAGACACCACAAGGTATACTATGAAGGAACCATCAATTACACAAAGTAAACTGATGTTTTGGACACTTCTAGGGGTTATTTTTTCACTCACCAAGAGGGCAGCCGGGATTCTCCTTTTTCTCACACAAAGTCTCACAAAACATCATATGAAAGTGGCTAGGGTTATAGCCAAATATATACTCTAGAGTTAGGCTTTAAGTTGGGCCATTAAAGGGGTAAACGGGTCAAGATTCAAACCATCCATAAGGAATACAATTGGGCCGGGTGTAGCTCATGGACTTGGTTGTTGGACTTATTTCATTCATCGGCCTATGCCTATGAAATAATATTAACCCACGTTAACGTCATAACCCGAGATTTATTGGGTATAAAAAACCCAACAATATCCACTGGAATCTCATGTGTGCAAATCTTTACTAGTCTCAACAATTGTTAATCCATCACTTCTCTTATCCAATGATAGCAAATATCGATGTGCTTTTTCGAAGAATGGTACATTGAATTCTTAATTAAGTCAAGAGCACTCTAGTTGTCACAATGTATTTTATAATCATTTTGCTTGATCCCTAATTTTTGTAGAAATCGCTTTAACCACTACATTTCTTTACTAGCTTCCGTCCCTGTAATATATTCTGCTTCTATTGTGGATAAAGCAACACACTTTTGTAGTCTTGACTGCTATAAAATAGCCCCCCTGCAAAAGTGTAGAGAAATCTTGAAGTAGATTTTTTGTTATCAAGATCTCCAATAATATCTAAATTCGTATAACCTTCCAAAATTGGATTAGCTTCCCCATAGCATAGACATATCTTTGATATACGCTTAAGGTACCTGAGAATTCACTAGATTGCCTCCCAATGTTCCCTTTTAGGATTAGAGAAAAAAATGACTCACCATGCTCACTGCATGAGCAATATCTGGCCTGGTACATACCATTGCATATATCAAGCTTCTGACAGCTGAAGAGTAAGGTACCATTGACATATCCTCTATCTCTTTCTTGGATGAGGGGCATGAACTCTTGCTTAACTTGAAGTAATTGGCTAGTAGAATGCTTACAGGTCTAGCATTATGCATATTAAATCTTTTGATCACTTGTTTAACATATTTTTCTTGAGATGGCCACAACCTTTTATTCTTTCTATCTCGAGTTATGTGTCTTCCCAAGATCTGTTGAGTTGGGCCTAAATCCTTCATGTCAAAGGACATGGAGAGTTCCTTCTTTAGCTGATTGATTTATGTTGTATCTTGTCCAACGATCAATATGTCATCTACAAACAATAGAAGAGCAATGAAATTGTCATCTAGAAACCTCTGGATATAAACACATTGATTTGCATAAGTTCTTTTGTAGCCTTGGTTTACCATGAATGAGTTAAACTTTTTGTACCATTGTCTTGGTTCTTGTTTAAAGCCTTACAAGCTCTTTTTCAATTTGCAAATGAAGTTCTCTTTGCTTAAAACTTCAAAACCTTCTGGCTATTCCATATAAATTTCTTTATATAAATTACCATGAAGAAATGCTATCTTAGCATCCATTTGTTCAAGCACGAGATTCAAATTGACTACTAATCCAAGGATAACTCGAATTGAGACCATCTTTACATTGGTGAATTTTTTTTGGCAAAGTCAATTCCTTTTTCTAGCAGAAATCCTTTGACTACCAAACGAGCTTTATGTTTTACCATCCTTCCGCTACCATATTTCTTGAGCTTGAGAACCCATTTATTCATCAGTGTCTTCTTTTCCCTCAGAAGCTCAACTAACTCATATGTCTGATTCTTCTGTAGTGACTCCATCTCATCCTGCATTACTTATATCCACTCGTCTTTGTCCACATGAGTTTTTACTTCCTGAAAGCTCCTCAGCTCTCCTTCATCAGTAAGCAGAATATACTCTGACTCTGAATATCTCGTTGATGGAATCCATCTTCATTCAAATCTTCGTACCTGTAGATTGTTTATTTCAGGAGGTGCACCATCATCTGGTTGATGTGATGGTCCGAAATTTGAAAATTCAATAGTACTGATAGTGATCTGTTGATTTGGTAACAAGTGGTTCGAACAGCTTCTCTCCAAAATGGCTTTGGCAGCTTAGCCATACTTAATATTCTTCAGACCTTTTTCATGATCATTCGATTCATCCTCTCAGATACTCCATTATGTTGTGGGGTACATAGGACCATCTTCTCATGTTGAGTGCCGTATCTTATAAAGTAGGCATCGAGCTCTTTAGAAGTGTACTCACCTCCATTGTTTGAGCGGAGACATTTTAGCTTCTTTCTCGTTTCACACTTTACCATGGCATGGAACAATTTGAAGTATTCCAATACCTAGTCCTTTGTCTTCAAGAATATACCCACACTTTTGGAGAAGCATCATCAATGAATGTCAGAAAGTTCTTGTTACTGCCAGTGATTCAACCTCCAAGGGACTACAAATATCAAGGTGTACCAGACTTGAGCAACTTTGATCGTCCGTTAAAGAAAAACTGAAGCAGACTCTATGTTGCTTACCAAATAGACAGTGATTGCAAAGATCTAGCTCATCTTCGTTTGTAATAGTGATTAGTCCATTTTTTTTCAAAGTAGACAACCCCTTCTCACTCATGTAACTGAGTCTCTAGTGCCACAAATTTTGAGAAGTTTCACGTTCTACTATGTTGAGGCTATCTATATGCATTTTCACAATAGTCTTGTATAAAGTGCCTCATATATGTCCTCAATTGATAACCATGAAACCTTTCATCATTTTCTATGTGCCATTGCTAAAGTGATTGACATAACCCTGTTTGTCAATGGCTATCCCCGAAAGTAGATTTAGCCAAAGATCAAGTACATGCCGAACATCTTAAAGGGTTATTTTACACCTGAGGTTCATTTGTATATGAACATCACTAATTCCCATGATTTAAGAGGAACTGTTATTTCCCATCTTCACTGCACCAAAGTGTCAGCTTTATATATTGTGAAGAAATCTTTAAGTGGAATGGCATGGTAAGATGTTGCAGTGTCTATATCTTGGTTTGAGATGTGAAGACATGTCTCTTCATGGATAGAGTAGATGGCCACCTCTCCAGAAATAGTGACTAGTGTCTCTCTTTTTGTAAGCTGTTCTGGCCCTACTCTCGTAGCAATTTTCGACAATTCTTCTTCGAACAGCCCTCCACTCCACTGTAATAACACTTGTAAGTAGGTTTCCTTCCAGCTGTGGATTCATCCCTACTTTTGCTTCTACCTCTCCCCTACCTCGAATGGCTCCTTGGTGTCTTCCTTGATTCTCTGTAACAAGGGTATGTAAATTATCCATATCTTTTCTCTTGGCCTCTTTATTAAATAGGACATCATTGACCATAGACATGGTAAGTTTGCCATTAGGGGATGAGTTGTTGAGAGATACTACTTGTATTTCCCAACTGTCAGGAAGAGAACATAAAAGCAGTAAGGCTTGCATTCCATTTCCGAACGACATCTCTACAGATGACAATTGTTTCACCAAGCTCTGAAATTTATTGGTATGCTCAGCAACTGAAGTTCCCTCTTCAACTTCAGATTCACCAAACTACTCATCAACATGGCTTTATTCCGAGTGGTCTTAGCTTGCTACATGTCCTCTAGTTTCTTCCAAAGGCCATAAGCATCCGTTTCTTGTGCCACGTGGTGGAAGACACTATGATCAATCCGTTGTTGAAATTTGACCAATAGTTTTCCTATTTTGCTTCGTCCACTCCATCTCTTTGGTAGGCTTGGGGTTCACACCTTTGGCTTCAAGGGGGTCGTACAAATCTTTACAACTGAGGAGGTCTTCCATCCGAGGCCTCCACAGTGTGTAATTGGTGGTAGTGAGCTTGATCATAGCACCCAATAAAGATTCCTCCATGGCTAAGGCTTGATCAAATCAGAGTTGTATCAAACACTACAAGGGCCAATTGATAAACCAAGCTCGGGTACCACTTGTTGTGATTCTCCAATCATGAGAAGAGAAGATAAAAGAGAGGAAAAACTAATTCTATTTCTATTTTGAATAGAATTTACAATGGAGTTTTAAAAACTCTCAACAAAAACCTTATAAAAAACTCTCTCTAATCTTTTTCTCTATCTTCTCCATGCTCAAAT
Organism: Olea europaea var. sylvestris; assembly: GCF_002742605.1. Lineage (NCBI taxonomy): Eukaryota > Viridiplantae > Streptophyta > Magnoliopsida > Lamiales > Oleaceae > Olea > Olea europaea. The sequence continues at coordinate 9,601,703 of NC_036244.1, read as the reverse complement.
TTTTTCTTTTGCAACAGGAGCTATTTTTCCCTTTGTAATAGCCCTCTATTTATACAAAAAATTAAGCTGCAAAGCGTCTTAAAATTCAGGTAAAAAACCTGCCACATAATTCATTGATAGAGAGTCAAAAAAGGTGCACTACAACAAAGTTTATTTTTTACGGCATGCATAGTAGGCCATAACAAAATGCCGTAAAAAGTGAGTCCTTTTTTTGGCATGCATAGTAGGCCATACAAGAACATCGTTATTAATTTTACGACGTTCGGTTGTGCGCTGTAAAAAGCATCCCACTTTTTATGGTGTGTAAATTTATATGCCTTTCATATTCCTTTTACGACATTCGTACAATGAACGCCATAAATGTGAGATAGTTTTTACTTAAATTCACGGCATCATGGCATTCTTTATAGTATGCCGTAAAAATCAAGTTGATTTCGCTGTAAATGAGCCTTCAATTTTTTAAAAACTATTTATTTATTTCATTACCAGCAAACCTATAATAATTACAACATCAACTAATGCCTTGTCCAAATTTCAACATCAGCTAACAAATGTTAGAAGACTACAATTAGATAATAAATACAAAGGAAACCTAACATATACCTACTTAAGTTGCATAACATTGACAGAAATGTAAACACAGGAAAAGAAAGGTGCTGGAAAGAAAATAATATGTAGTTAGGCGCACTAACTTCTGGGAAAATTTTACTCACGTAGGCCAATAGCTCATTTATGAAGATGTTTGGTAGCACTTTCTCTTTAATTAATTTAATTAGGAAATTATGAATTTTTAAGCAAATGTGATTAAACAGAGATTGATAATAAATTTCTGGGGAAATTTTTAAGCAGATGTGAATTTTTAAACAGAGATTGATAATAAATTTCTAGGGGATTAATAGACTAGCAAAATTAAAATGAATCGCCAATTAGACAAACAATTAGATCATGAGACAATTAGACAGGTTTTTGTCCATATGGATTTGACTTTTAACTAAACTATATATATTCTTAGAATCACCAAACTTAGAGACTAAACAAAGGAAAAGTAAATTGTTGCTTTTGGCATCACGTAAAGACTTCAATTCAAAGTCTAAAATCAATATGCAGAGTTATTTGGGCACCCACCTTCAAAGTCTGCTCCAAGATTATAGCGACACCTTTTTTCTCTTTGGTGGCAATGTCTCATTCTCTCTCTAGTAGTAGTGGTTTGGGGCTGCTATGGTGTTCAGTGGTGGTAGCATCGTGGTATGGTGGTAGTAGTGGTGGTTTGGGGCTGCTGTGGTTTTCAACGGTGGTGACGTTGGGGTGTGGAACTTGTGGAGGCTAGTTGCTACGAATGTGAGTGTCGTGGTGTCAAAACCTTGGTTGTTGTTATCTTTGGTTTGATTCAGTAGCGACAGTATCAGGGTCTGGTGGGAGTGGTAGTGGTGGTTTGGGGCTATTGTGATTTTCAGTGATGGGGGTGTCGGGATGTAGTGGTGGTGTTGACTTTGCTTGTGGTGGTGGTAGTGGTGGTTTGGGATTGCTGTGGTTTTCGGTAGTGATGGCGTCGGGGCGTGGTTGTGGTGGTGGTAGTGGCGGCTTGAGGATGATTTTAGTGTTATTAGGGGTTTTAGGTGGTTTTTGTTGGTTGTGCAGGTAGAGATGCTAGCAGTGATGGTAGATTTGGTGATGATTCTTGTTGAAGGTACAGGTAGAGGTGTTGATGGTAGTGGTGTCGGATGGTTGTTGCCGATTTTATATCCCGCAAGTGTACGGATCGTAACAAGCAATAAAGTAGACCTAAGAGTCCGAATATCGTTTCGACAAGGACTATTATTTAACAATTGGTTCAATTATTCCTAACTTTAATTTGATAGAAAATAAATAAAGAATTCGTTGTTGTGATTTTTGATACAACTATTTGAAAATGTGTTAAAGCACACAAAGAATGATTTAGAACTTAACTAATGAACGGACATTAGAGCAAGATAATTTCACTCATTGATCACCTTTACATCTTAAATTAAGATTTATATCTAATGTATTGTTCGGTCGAATTCTTCTATTATATTCAATTTACCTCTATCAAATTCTCATTGAGCCTATTTAACTAATTCAATTCCATATCTCTATACGAATCTAGCTTAGTTAAACGAATTCTTTGCCCTATAAATTCAATTATGACCGTAATAATTAGTATATGTATCTCTACTCGTTATACCAATTTACTGGATTGTAGGTGACTTTTGTTGGTTGTGTTGGTAGAGATGTTGAGAACGATGGTGAATCTGGCAACGATTTTTGTCGAAGGTATAGATGGTAGTGTTGATGGTGGTACTGTCGGGTGGTGCTAGTGTGGTGCTGGAGAGGGCGGTCGCAAGTGGCGGTGGCAATGAACCAATTATTTGGATATATGTGACCAAGTATTAAACCGTGACATTAAATTTTGATAACTTGTGATTGAAATATAATTTGTGACCAACAAATTTAAAAATCTGTCACCAATAGTAAATTATGACTTGTAATTTTTATTTTTTTAATTTGTGACTATTGAAATAAACTATGAACTATAAAATTTTTAACTTGTGACATCAAAATAATCTGTGACCAATTAATTTTACAATATGTGATCAGTAAAAAAGTTGTGACCTATAATAATGTATCTGTGACCATTAATTATATGACTGTGATTTTATTAAGGCCCCGTTTGGGAGTGATTTTTTAACCAAAAAAATTGATTTTTTTACTATTATTTAACTATTTCAGCCGTAATTTTTGACTTTTTCTCTCATAGGTGGCCCTTACTTTTCTCTTAACAGTAAAAAAATCAATTCTCAAAATCACTATCGAACAAACCCTATATTTAATTAATAAATATTTTTAATTAATCATATGTATTCCTGAATTTTGAATTTTTAAACTATACACCTCATTTTTGAATTGGTGTAAACCATACACCTGAGTTATGATTTTTTCCCACCAGTAAAATCGTTGGAGGCAGATGGCCATTGGTTTGCCAACCGAGGTCCACCTATGTTCTTGATTCATTGGTTGAATGTCTTGATTACATTTGTTTTTACTGACTCTTTCCACAGATTGCGGTGTATTGAAATTACAAGTTTGTTTCCAATACCCCAGCATCCCCTTCTTATAAAACCGGCCAACAGAATTGGCGAAGTTGGAAGAAGAAAGCAGCACAATTATTGTACAAAATGGTTGACTCTACTGCACCAATGCCATGGATAGGCCTATACGCTGCAGCAGCATCTCTTGTATGGGTTTTTGCATTAATTGCTGATATAATCCATTCTCTCCGCCGTAGAAAATTATGGTTCCCGTGCAAATATTCTGCTCTAAATGCTACTTCCTTGACTGTGATAGCTGCTGCTGTGAAGTTGGCCATGGATTTAACGACGTCTATGCCCGGTTCCACGGACCAGTTTGCAAAATTTAGTAGCACTGCTTTGTTGTGTGCTTCGACAATTCATTTTCTGCCTTCTTTAGGATCCATGAGTGACACAGAAATATTGACGAACTTGACTGCCTTGGGTATCCTCATAGTGACACTTACAGTAAATGTGATCATCCAAGTGTTCACAGGAGTGATTAAGGATAAGATGAAAGTACTCCAAGCTGGGATTGTGCTTCTAAATTTTTATTGTTTTATTATACTTATTTCCTCTGCTTTAACTGTTTCTGCTAGTAAAAGGTATTTGGAGCAGAAGTACAGTACAATTCAAGGAAGAATATTAGGAGAGGAACTACAAGGAAACCAAATATTTGACTTTGAAAAGTTAAAGTTACGTTTGAAGAAATACTGGGTGATGGCCAGAACTGGTAGCCCCCAATTTTTGATGGCGCGATCTGATGCCTGCTACATTCTTGGATTGATCTCCAACGTTTTTCTTACACTCCTGTTGATTGAAACAAGCATATACCCTCTTGGTTGGGAGGATTCTTCAGATTATAAATGGTCCGTAAAATTTATTTTTGTGAATCAAGTGTTGGCAGTGTCTCTTTGCTTTCTATCCTCTTCCATAAGATTTCTAAATGCTTTAATTCTTAATATAAGGCATGTTCGGAGATTTGTTGCGTCAGTTATTTCATTTGACATGCAGACCTATGGGATTCAAATACTAGTGAACCGGAAAAAGAGACCCCCACCTTCACAAGTTCGTGACCAAAAGCTTAGAAAAATCATACATGTCATTAGAAATCTACTTCTCAATATTTGCATAGGAGGTCAAGTAGGGATTGTGGTGATGAACAAATTACTTGTGATAATGTCAATTTTGTTGACCATTCTCTTTTTTGTAATCAACTTCCCTTTCGTGCTAATATTTCTTTCACCATTGATCATCTTGTTGTTTAAGAGGCTGAAGAAGAAAATCTTAGGGGAATATGAGGACTCAGTCAATCCCAATGAAACAACACAGGAACTTAGTTTCGAGCAGGATCTAAGAAACTTTGTTGTATTTGTTGAAGGTGAGGCAATACAAGATATATACCTGAAGTTCATTCACACCTCTATTAATTCGTTCATAACAATGGGTGCAAATAATCATCCTAGACATCTAATAGAGCTTTTAGAGAATTCAACCAGCTTAATGGGGGTACTGAATTTTGAGAGTGATCAAGTCCCATCTATACTTGGTAAAGAACCTCCAAATTGTTGGACTCTGACCATAGTAATCCTAACAAGTATCATGATTGCTCTTCCAAACATTGAACAGCAGAAGAAGAATAAGTGGCTACGGAGCGTGATTGAAGGTTTCAAGTATGCACGCCTTGTGGAAGAAAGTCTGGACGAGGAAAAGAAATTGGTGAGCAGCAGGGATGCTGCAGATTTTGTGTGGGCTGGAGCTGAATTGAAGCACAAGTGGTTAGATATAGATCTTCAAAAAGTGGCACGTCTATCGAATTCCTACATGGAAACTCTTCAAACTCTTGCACACAAAAGTGAGGAAACTTTGAAGGAATTCACAAATAAAATGGAGAGAAATACGCCAGAAAGTCTTGTCAATTTATCTGAAGATGTTGTAGTTGCTAATTTAATGTACAAAATAAGCCGCACTTTGCTGTTGAACTGTGCAGAAAGCAGCCATTCACAATCTGATGCCCATGTGTTTGACAAATTGTCCATCATGGTTGCAGATATATTCGTTGCGTGCCTCACAAATTTACCTCATGTTATCCTCATGAAGTGCTACAACAGGACCATAGAAGAACGAGAGGCTAGTGTGGAGGAAGCGGCTTGCCTACTGGGCGAAACTCAAGGCATTCTAAAAGCTCTTCAGAAGCATGAAATTCCAAGTCTATCTCCTGATCGATCAGTGCATATTGAACAGTGGCGTGCTTTACTCAAACATAGTAACAATAACACTTCCACCTCAACTTCCAGTAGTGAAAATACAATTACTGATTCCACAGAGGTGCATTTCGATACACAAGAAATTCATTCAAGTGCTATGGAAGGTATGATTATACTCTTGTGCTCGGGTTCTATTCATATTTCTCCTCGCATTTTATTAATGTTTCCAGTAACATGACGTTAGTGTTTTATTGGAAAAAAAAATTCTCCACATTTTTGCTTAGATGAAACCCATGAGGACAAGACGGAGCTGCGGATGAGAGGGGAAGCAGAAGAGACGTATGACGGAAAAGAGGATGCCCAAGTATGAAACGACTCACAAGTCCATTGTTTTGATGAAAAGACGTGTAAAATATGTGAAAGAGGATTATCATAATGATCTAATAATGGTATGTAATATTATGATTTCTTTAGACGACGTATCCTGATTTTGTAGACTACATTGAAGACATTTTATGTAATATTATGATTTCTTTAGACGACGTATCCTGATTTCGTAGACTACATCGAAGACATTCTATGTAATATTATGATTTCTTTAGACGACGTATCCTGATTTCGTAGCCTACGAAAACATTATTGACAGCTTTTTCTAGTTCTTCTGCAGAAAAGATTTTAGCAGATTCCATGCTACCTTCATTTGAAGAAAATTGCTGCTTCAATAGCAAACCACCATTTTGCTGGAAAAATTTCTCTCTCAGTTTAATAAAATTCTTTTTTTGAATGCCAAAGTATAACCAAGTAATACCAATTATCAAGGTCAAGAAGCCAAAACCAAGACCTGAATATTTTGGTTTGACATGCAAATTGAACTAATTAGCAACTGATCAAGCTGTAGTTCGACTATTCTTAGTCAGATGCTCATATGATTCCATATTTATTTTTTTTTGCTTAACACAAGTAATGCTCTGATGACTAATACTTTAGAATGTCATACATAGGTATAATACGCAAGCCATACTATGTTAAACAAAATTCAGATGGATCAGCTTTCTTTCTCTCACGACGTGCATGGTTAGAAACTCCCTTGATTGATGAGTTTGGTTCCAGTTTTAACCTTTTTTTTCTACTTTGGTGATAATTCTGCTATTTATTGTATTACACTATGAGAAATTTATTACCAAAGACTCTTTTTGGTACGCTAATTTAGAAACTCCCTTGACTGCTGAGTTTGGTTCCAGTTTTAACCTTTTTCTTCCACTTTGGTGATATGCAGTATGCTGTTGTTCTATTTATTGTATTATACTGTGGGAAATTTATCATCCTGCCATAGAGAGAGAGAGAGAGAGAGAGAGAGAGAGAGAGAGAGAGAGAGAGGATTGGGGGTGGGGGTGGGGGAAGAAAGTTTATCAATTAAAAGTACCTAAAGAGAACTTCATCACTGGGAATTGCAGCCACGTCCATCTTTTCTTCCATCCCCAATGTATTCCCTCGGGCAAGAGTAGCTGAGTAGTTATAACTACCTGGAGTATTAGCGCAAATTCCTTGTCGATCGCATGGATTATTCTTGCATTCGTTTTTGTCTGGCAGACAAACAATGATAATCATTTAGTATAAAAAGTGAGCTGATAAATTTTTTCCTTGTACAATAGATAAATTATGGCATAAAAGCAACACTCTAACCTTTGCAGCCTGGATGGATCAAGGTACGGATCATACCTTCAAATCTTCGATATAGAATTGCAAAATGGAGGACTTGAAATCTTCTACATTTTAGCCAATGTTTGAGCTCCATTTCTTTCGAAACTCATTTTTAACCGCACATTCTTCCATAAAATAATTTTACACTTAAATTCACAACTTTTTCCTAACTTTTAACCACACACATTCTCCAAATAATTACTATTCAACAATCTATTTTCCCAAAAAAATGGAGCTAAAAAATGGCCTTGTTGTCACTTGTATATATACAGAAATTGCATGTTTGGCTGTGCTTATTATTAAGTTAAGCTTTATCTTAAGTGATGTATTTTATTGAATATGATTTTAGAATTACTTATGATACTGACAGATTTTGTATTTGAGATGAAGAAAAAAAAATTGTTACTTTAGTTACTCACAAAATTAGTTCAAGTCCATGTAGACCCCAACAAATCTTATCTACTAACAGAGACTTTTAATTGCAACCAGAATAAAGAAACACAAATATTGAATATAAACTCGAGCGGTAGGTAAGATACATAAAATTTTTTAATCAAAATTTTGTGTATATTAGTATTATGCATTTTCCCTTGTAACTATCACATGACATAAGCATTGGAAAACTATATCTTAATCTGATTATCAAACTGTCTTAAATGAGACAATAACACCTGAGCTTTTAAAAGGTCAAAAATTATTTCTGAATTTTGACAATTTGCAGAAACGAATGTCTTAGTTTGTCCCCATCAATTAATTAAAAAGAAAAGCAATATCAATTTCCATAGTGGAATTACAAATTCTAATAGATTTTAAATTCCCATTTCATAAATCAGATGGCATGTTTAGTATTTCACAAATCAGAAATTTTTTAATTAAACATAATATATAATTTAAATAAACTAATACCCAGGCCAAACCCTAAATCTCTCTCCCCCATATTCAGAAGATGTTGTTGGCGCAGCACTGTAACGCTGCCAGTGGTTGTGCTAAAACGACGCTACTGTCGCAACGTTCAGTCAGAAGATGATGTCGGTGCCACACTGACAGAGCGCCTCGCGATGGACGGCAGCCCCGTAAGCTTGGACGCCATTTGCTTGACATATGGACACCACTTGCTTGGTTTATGCTCTCTCGACGCTATTGGCGTCGCGCTCATACGATGCTGTTGACGCAGCACTATCATAGTGCAGCGCGATGGGTGCCCTACACGATATGGATGCCATTTGCCTGAAAACTTAAACGTCGTTTTCCTAGCTTCTACGTCGAGATTACAGCACCACTTGGTGCTTCTACGATGTGGCAACCGACAATGGAGGTTTTCGAGCTACAACTTTTATCTTATGATGGGTATTTTTGTTGACAGTAGTGCACGAAGTATTAGTGTGTAGTGGTGGCAGTGAATTTGTGGATTTGTTTGGTAAGGGTGGTGGTTGTGGTTGTGGTTGTGGTGTTGTGTAGATTGAGATAAAAGAGATGGCTGTAGTGGTGGCGGTGGCTATGTGTTGTGTGCGTGGTGGTGGTGTGGTGGTTTTGCAAATGCTATGATGGCGAGGCAACATTTCTACAAGCTGTTTGTGACCAATTATTTGGGTGCGGTGGTGTTTAGATCGGTGGTGGATCTGGTGGTGGGGGTGGGTATTTGTCGGTGGAGATGGAGGTGGTGGTGGTGGTGAATCTGGCATGGATGTGTTGATGGTGGTTGTTTTGTAGTTGAAAATGGTGGTTCTAGCCGCAATAGGGCAGTGGTGCTGTTGGGGGGCAGTGGTGAGGTGGTGGTCACAAGCGTTAACGGTAATCAACAATTATTTGGTTGATTGTGATCATTAAATTGGTTAAATTGTAACTAATAAACAATATGTGATCAATAAAAGTGATAAATTGTGATAAAATAATAATGTGTGACCCAAAAAATTGTTAATCTGTAATCGATAATTTGATAATTTGTGACTGTATAATAAGTCGTGACTTATAATATCTGTGATTTGTGACCAATAAATAAATCGTGACTTATAAATTTTTTGATTTATGACTGATAAACAAACTGTGACCTATAAAATTTTTGGATCGTGATCGTAAAATAATTTGTGATAAAAAATTTCTAATTTGTGACCAAAAAATAATAAGTGACTAACTAAATCGTTAATTTGTCATCAAATTGTACAGATCTATGACTTAAATATATTTTAATTAATAAATTAATTAATTAAATTATAAATAAATTTTAATAAAAATCTGATTTTTGAAGTTTGAAACTTGTTTTCTTGATTTTGAAATGCAATATTTAAGCTCTCATTTATGAAATTTACCCATTTCCATAATCTCTTCTTGAGACACTATTAATAAATTTTATCCACCGTGACATTGTAATAATTTAATAACTGGACTTTTATGGACTATTTTTCTCACAATTAAATGTTTATCAATACATTTGTGAGTATTAACATTATAAAAAAACTAAATGTTATATTCACTTTTTTTAATTGCTTTATTTTTTGAGCACATAATTGTCAACTTACGTGCAGGATGTGTATGAAAAAATTATTTTAATACTCATCTAAATTTCAATTATTTACAACAGCTCTCGAAGTGTTTCAATACAAAATGTCTCGAAGAAAAGTCATTTTACTTGTTTTTATATAATTTTTATTTACTTTCAATCATTAGTTATTTAAAATTACTTTTCAAAAAATCTCTCACAACAAGGACTAGCTGTATTTCTTCTTTAATGTTGTTTTGGTACTAAACAATCTAAATCCCTGTTTGATTCCAATAAAAATGATTAAAATTCAAGTCAAAGTGAACAATCAATTTTAATCTTATATTTCATGGGATTCACAACTTTTCAATAACATATTTTATTAACTATAATCAAAATCTACTAAAAATTTGGTTTTTATCTAAACCAAACATTGGCTAAATTAAGTTGAGTGTTGTACTGTTTAAGCATAGCCCCGTAATCTACATTGTTAGACGTTCCGTATGAGATAATAAATTTACTTTTGGAACAATTTCATACATATTTTGATAGGTAGAACTTTGATAGTTCTAGAACTTTATGTCAAGTGTGAAAAACGTCTTTAAACTTTTATACAGTTCTATTAATTAGCCTCATCATACAAGTTTCCAATCTCTGATCATGTGACAGCTAACAACAAGCCACCTCAAGTTCACATTCACATCACTTGCTTATCTGACATGGCCGAGGCCTTCAAAGAAGAAGTCGAAGTGATGCAATCACCTCATTCGAGGTGCCATGATTGAGGTTGATTCTCCATTACCAAGGCGAGGTGCCACATGGTGCAACTTACTTCTGAAATGATGAGCCTTTAATTCCATAAAGACATCTTCTAGCCTCACTTCTTCATGAGATCATCCATACAATTGATTGATGTAACACCTCTATAGCAGACACTTCTCAATTAAATTGTGTTTTGGAATGTTGGGGTGTGGGTACGTCACCCAGAAGAATGGGTAAAATTTTAGGAAACATAAGGTGGAAGTATTGGCTATTGTGAAACCTTTTCAGGCTAAAAAGAAAATGCAAATGTAGGCAAGAAAACTACAGCTTTATAATTAGTTTTCAAACATGAAAGAAGATGGAAAAATCTGGGTCTTTTATGATAAGGAGTATTCAGTAGAGAGGTGAAAAGTGTTAACACAAGCTTTACATGGTCTTTTTGTTAAAGTTACATCTAAATCATTAGTAAGGCTGAGCGTGGATTGGGTTGTGTTGGTTTTTTATCCATCCCAAACCCAACCTAACATGATCGATTTGTTCTAAAATCAAACTAATTCAACCAAATCATTAGCTTAAAACTAACCCAACCCAACCCAAATCAATCAAGTTTGGATTGGTTTAGGTTGCTTTTGTTGGTTTGGGCTTGGAACCAATTCAAATTGAATCAAATTATTTTCCATTGATTTTGAACAATTATTAAAGTTTGAAATCACTTGAAAATCTCTTTAATTTTTAACTTATATAATGAATTCTTTCTGAAAATTAATTTATAAATAAGTTTAAAACTATTAAATATTTTCTTATAATTTTTTTCAAATTATTCATTTCATTATTATGTCATTAACTTTTAGTTTATCGTCAAATTATTTTGCACTTGTACATAGTACTTATATCAGTCAGCCTATGTAAAAAAAAAAAAAAGGACATTTACACGTTCTAAGGCCGGTGCCCAAGCACTAGTCCTAGGGCATCAGGGCACCTGGTGGGTGGCGCTTTGGTGCAACTGGGATAGGAAAGGAGGTCTTCTAGTTGATTTCTACCACGTTTTGTGCTCTACTACATCTATAACTTCAAAATTTGGCTCTTATATATACTCCATAAGGTGTAAGCTCTTCATAGGCTTAACATAACAACTAGATCATTGTTGTATGTATTGAAAACTTGAGAGAAATGTTTAGATTTAGTTTATTGATAAATGAAATTCTACTTTTCTTTTAAATAAATCTTGTGTGATCCATTATTTTTCATATTGCTCTTATTTTCTCGTTTTTATTATATGACTCGATTTTCAGCAATTGGTATCAAACCAAAGTTTTTGGCGATTTCTTGGGAGTTCCGAATTGGCTATTGAAGTAAGGTTTGAGCAAGGTCAATTGTTTCAGGGATGACAACTATGAAATTTGAGATTTCACTTTTGAATCGCAACAGTAAATATTCTTTATGGTAGATCAAGATACGAGCAATTCTTGCTCAATTAGACTTGGACATTACTTTGTATGGGATTGATAGAATGTCTACAGCAATAACTGTAGAGGAGAAGCAATGCAAGGATCGAAATGCCCTATCACATATACATTTTCATCTTTTTAATCAAATTCTTCAGGACGTAATGAAGGAGAAAAGTGCCACTGATTGTGGTTGTTATTAGAGTAACTTTAGCTAACAAAGGGCTTGATCAGTAAGTTACACTTGAAGCAGATCTTATATTCTCATTGCTTCATAGAAGGTGAATATTTGGAAGATCATTTATTAGTGCTCAAAGAAATCGCTGTTGATTTGGGGACCATGGATGTCAAATACGATGAAAAGGATTTAGGGTTGATATTGTTGCGTTCGTTGTTGCCTTCATATGTAACTTTTAGAGATACTATTTTCTATAGTCAAAATACTCTTACTATTAACGAGGTATACAATGTTCTTTATTCTAATGAGAAGATGAAGCATCTGATCATCGGATCTGAGGAGCAGGTAGAGGGTCTTGTTACTCATAAGAAAAAGACAGGTGGTCATGGAATGGGCATAGTCAAGGATAGTAATAGTGATAAAGTTTTTTGGTATTGCAACAAGAAGGTACACATGAAGAAGGATTGCTATGAGTGACAGAACATGATTAAGTTTGCTATTAAAGATAAGAATAGACAACCAAAAAATTTTGGTGATACCAATCTTGCAGAATAAGATTGCAGTGATGGAGATCTTTTGGTGATTAATGATGGTAATTCCAAAACTGACGAGGATTAGTTTCATGATACAACTTGCACTTTTCAAATGCATTCTAATCGTGTTTGGGTTTTTTTCATATGAAATAGTTACAAAGGGTTCTATAATGATAGAAAATAATGAGCCTTGTAAAATAGCTAGTACTAGTAAGGTCAAAATTAAGATATTTGATGGGATGATCAGGAAACTTGGTTTAGTAAGACACGTTCCAAGTTTAAACAGAAATATTATCTTTCTTGAGTACTCTTGATTCAGAAGGATACAGGTATACCAATGGAGATGGAGTTCTGAAAGTTAACAAGGGTGACGAGGTTGTGTTAAAGAGGCAAAGAAAGTCCCGATTATATGTTTTGGAAGGTTCGATGGTCATTGTGGAAGCAGTTGGTGCACAAGGTAGTTCTGCTGGTAAGCAAAGCTTGGATTCAGTTCACAGTCGCTGAGTATGCCTGGCAGGGGCATGGTGAAAGAATTGGAGAATGACTTGAAGAGTGGAAACTTAATTCCTTGCTATGAAGTTTGTGTCAAGGTGGAGTTTGTTAGGTTGTGACTCAAATTTCATGTGATTTGAAAGTTGATTAATGAAGGAAGACTAGATAGTTTTGGTTTGGAAGTTTGGATAGATAAGGTATCAAATTTCATTATGGATCGGGAGTTTGATTAGGATGAGGGCTTTGGAATTGATGATGAAGTGCTTTAGAAAAACAATAACTGAGCCAAGATGCTATGACACCGAAAGCTGTAAAAGGAAACAGCAAGGCCGGGGGCCTAGTGGAAGGTGCTGCAACGTTATCTAGATCAAAAAGGAGGTTTCCTAGTTGATTTTTACTGCATTTTTGTGTTTTACTTCATCCATTGCTTCAAGATTTGGCTTCTATATATACTCCACAAGGTGTAGGCTGTTCATAGGCTCAACACAACAATTAGATCATTGTTGTATACATTAGAAGCTTGAGAGAATTGTTTATATTCAAAATAACAATATCAAATCTTGTAAACACAATTTTAGTTTCTTGGAATATGAAATTCTCCTCTTCTTTCACATAAATATTGTATTCTTGTGTGATCCATTATTTTTCATATTGCTCTTATTTTCTCGTCTTTAATATTTGACTTGGTTCTCAACACTTGCAATTAGTAAAAACAAGTTGAATAAGCTCTTTGTTTGTTTATAACAAAGATATTCTTATCACAATCAATTATTTGAATTTGAATGTATGATGCACTTATTTACTTTACACTATTCCATCAATGATGTAACAATGATCACCATAATTATCAAAGTTTTGAAAGTCATATTGGATGTAGGAAAGATCATCTCTCTAAAAGTCGAATAAAAATTCAGTCAAGATTGTGGGTTCATTCAGAAACTAGATGAACTAGCCACAAATTGACAAGGTAGGAGGAAAAGAAAAAGAAAAAAATTGAGGGAGCAATTCAGCCATGACATGTAAAGGTGTAAAGTTGATAACTATATGTAGCTGTAACCATATACAATTGAATGATATAATGAATTCAATCTAGTCGACTAGAAATATTATATAATAGTTGATTGCCTTATTTAGATAATTTCTTGGTATAATTATTTCATCTTTTTGTTCAAAGAACAAAAAAGGAATTGCATCTTTATATTTCACTCACTGAAATCTTAATTCTTAAGACATGTCAGGTTTTACCCCTTGTTTGTAATTTTAATGTAATTTGTTTTTTTCAAAGTAAAAACAAAGTGGTTTGATAGGCTTATTTTGTTGCCCTATTTAAAAAATGATTGGTAAAACTTTTCTCAACTAGTTTTGTTCCTTTAGATAGATAATCTCTTTCACAAATCAATTTCTAATTTCATAACTCAACAAAGTTGAGCATTTTTAATAAGACAACGAATATGTATGCCACAAAAAGATTAACATATAGTAAAAACTTACATCATTTCTACAAATTGACATAAAAAAATAACCCGAAAAGGGAAATTCTTAATAAAAAGAGATGCACTTATTACAAGCAAAATAAGATGGCACAAGATAAAGTTAGAGAAAGGTAGAAAGGAAGAAGTAATTGTACATCATTTCAGGACCATCTGACATATGAAGTTTGAAACTTTTCACCATTTAGCGAGAAGTGTTGATTGCACGTAACAAGAGGCTCTCAATACTATATTGTTTTGAAAATTCCCAGGTAACAAAATCAAGATTTATTGACACTTGTATCAGATTCCTCGGTTGTTGACCCCAAAACCACACTTTCTTGAGAAATTTCTTCTTGAATCCATGTTTGAACATTATGCTTTCTCAACATTTCCCACTCCATTGCCATTTCTTTCATTGTTGGCCTTTCTTTCCCATTTAACTTGAGGCATCTTTCAACAAGCTCAGCTGCTGCATGAACATGGTCTAACTCCCTTCCCTCAGAACTCTTGGGTTGAGAATTTTGTATAGATGATTTTCTTTAACGAATTGATTGAAATAAGTGACCAGGTCCTTTTTTCTTCAGGTATTTCAAAAGAAAGGGATTTCTTTCCTATCTTTAGCTCCAGGTCCTTTTTTTCTTTAGGCATTTCAAAAGAGAGGGATTTCGTTCCATCATTAGCTCTGCTAGAACCACTCCAAAACTATAAACATTGCTTTCATCTGTCAATTACTTGTGTAGAAGTACTCAGGATCTAGATAACCTAAAGTTCCTTGGACTAGAGCTGTTATTTGTGTTTGGTCAATAGGCACCAACTTCGAAGCTCCGAAATCTAATATTTTTACAGTACAGTAATCATCTAACAATATATTGAGAAATTTGACATCTCTATGAATAATTGGCATTGCTACTGTTGAATGAAGATAAGATAATGCACAAGTAGACTCTACAGCAATTCTCAAAAGATTTTCCCAAGAAAAACAAGGCATTCTCTCACTGTTGTGGATATGGTAAAAGAGTGTCCATTGGAGACATATTCATAAATCAACAAAGAAACTTCTGTCTCCAGACAACATCCCAATAGCTTCGCTACATTCCAGTGATTGACTTTAGTCAAGATAATTACTTTATTGATAAAGTATTAAATTTGGCCTTGATCTATTATTCTTGACTTTTTAATTGCAACAATACATTTATCACTCATAATTCATTTATAAACTTTTACCATAACTACCACGGCCAAGGATATGATTATCAGCGTAGTTATTTGTTGCGTGTTCTAGTTCTTCTATAGAAAAGATTTCAGCTGATTCCATTGCAACTTCAATAGAAAATTGCCATTTTGCTGGATGAGTTTCTCTCTTAGTTTAATAAGCTTCCATTTTTGAATGCCAAAGTATAACCAAGTTACCAATTATCAGTGGTAAGAAGCTGAAACCAAGACCTGAAAATTTTTGTTTTGACATGCACATTGATCAATCAGAAACTGATCAAGATGAATACAATTGGCCATGAATTTAAGTTAGTAATATTGCCTACAAATCCAATAATGATAAATATCATATTTTTGACAAACAAATTTAGGTCCTTCATAGTGTAATAAAATATAACTTGTCTAAGATAAATTAATATCATATTATGTGCATTTGAACAGAGTAGAGGGTTTTTTCTATGTTACTTTTTTGAAACAAACAAGGATGTGCAATGTAAACTCCTTTCAGTTCGGAGATTATCACTCAAAGGTATCTAAAAGGAACTTGATCACCAGGAATATTGGAGTCCGTTTATTGCAGTCACAACCATCTTGTTAAACATACTAGGTATCCACGTAGGCATAAATAGTTTAACTACGTGGAATATTAGTGCAAATTCTTTGTGGATCACATGGATTTTTATTGCATTCATTGATAACTAGCACATAAACAAGGATAATAATTTCATTACAGTTTGAAAATCATGCAAAGCATTTTTTCATTTTCTGATTAATTGTGGTGTAAAAGCCCAATACTGACCTTTGCGGCACGAATCAAGATATAGATTGCCTTCATAACCCTCAAAGCAGGTGTGATAGATATATAAGTACAAAAAGGAAGAAAAACTTAACTTACTATATTTTTAAAACAATACACGGTTGGCATCTTATATAAATTACAAAAGGATTCTAGCAGACTTTAGTCAATAAGTTTCCACCTACTACAACCTTACCTATTGACAGCATCCTTTACCTTATACATGGGCATACTATGCTAGAGTTTTTAATCATGTAAAGACCATAACTTAGACTTGAATTAGGTATAACAAAAGTACTAGACGTTTGACAACAAAGGTATCTATTCAATATCAATACTCTTCCTTGACACTTTTGCTGGAAACACCGAGACATTTTGTTGATGTTTCAAAACTTCCTTTAGACAAAGATTTTGTTAAAATATCAACATATTGATCCTCTAAATTGTAGTGCACAAGCTTCACTTCTTATCTTCCTTGAGATTTCCTGATTGAATGGTACTTGATCTTGATGTGTTTTGTTCTTCCATGAAATACTGAATTCTTTACCATTGCCACAGCAGATTGGTTATCACAATAGATAACAGTTGCATAAACTTTCTTGTGCTTAAGATCCTCCAATACTTTTCTCAACCAAATTGCTTGATTGGTGGCTTCTAATGCAGCAATATACTCTGCCTCTACGATTGATTGAGCCACCATGTTCTACTTTATTGAGTTCCAGTACAAAACACTTGAGCCAAAATAAGGCACATCAGAGGTGCTTTTCATGTCTTCAAGAGATCTAGCCCAATCACTGTCAGTAAAACCTGTTAAAACCAAAGTTTCTTACTTCCTAAACCAGATTCCCAGCTCCTCATTCCCTCTTATATATCTTAGAACTCTTTTTGCAGCTTGAAAGTGTAATTCACTAGGCACTTGTTTGAATCTGGACAAAATATTTGCAGTAAATGTAATATCTGGACTTGTGATTGTTAGATACAACAAGCATTCCACCAAACTTCTGTAGATCTTTTCATCAGATTTCTTACCACCATCTTCTTTCATCAATTTTGAGTTTTGTACCAAGGAAATACTTAACTGGTTTGCAATTCTCCATATTGAATTTCTTCAAGACTTCCTTAGCATATCTCATTTGGCAAAGAAAAACTCCTTGTGATTGATTTATCTCCATTCCTAGAAAATATTGCATTTTCCCCAAATCAATCATGTCAAATGCCTTTATCAATTCTCCTTTCACACCTCCAATTAATGCCTGATTGTTGCCAGTTATCAAAAGTTCATCAACATACAAGGAGATGATGATCATTTTTTCCTCCGCTTGCTTTATATAGAGTGTTTGTTCGTTAACACTTTTGATGAAGCTAAGGCTGCCCAAGTGATCATCAATTCTACTGTTCTAGGCCCTTGGAGCCTGCTTCAAACCATACAAAGCCTTCTTTAACAAATACACTTTATCTTCTTTTCCAGCCGCAAAGAGACCTTCTGTTGTTCAATAAAAATTCCCTAATTTAAGTATCCCTTTAGGAAGGCTGATTTAACTTCCAATTGATGTATTTTCCAACCCTTTGAGCAACTATAGCAAACAATAATTTGATTGTTTCATACCTGGCCACAGAAGCAAATGTATCTGTGAAATCAATACCATATTGCTGAGCACAACCAACCTGGCTTGAGTTTGTTGATTGAACCATCAGAATTCAGTTTGTTTTTGTACACCCATTTAACTCCAATCACATTCTTATCCTTTAATCTATCAACCAACACTCAGGCTTCATTCTTTTCAATCATACTTAGCTCCTCCTTCATTGTAGCCATCCAACCTTGTGAATTTACTGCTTTATTGAAATTTGAAGGCTCCAATACGACTGAATTGCATCTGGCAAACACATCAACAAGTGATATTGTTTTCTACACAGCTTTTTCAGAGCCAGAATCAGTATCGGATTCTGGTTCATCCTCATTGATAAAGGTATCATTTTCTTGTGGAGCCAACCTTTGAATTTGCAACTTATTCAAGGTACTTGATTCCCAATTCCATGTAGACTCCTTAACAAACTTAATATCCCTATTGGACATCATCTTTTTGGTTTGTGGATTATAGACTCTATAACCCTTAGCATTGCCACAATATCCAACCAAAAGACCAATTTCTGCATTTTGACTTAGCTTATCTCTTTTTGCATCAGGAATGTGAGTGTAACATACGTTTCCAAATATTTTCAAGTGTGAAAATCGGGATTAATTCCATACTACGCTTCTAAAGGAGTTATTTTATCCAAGGCTTTTGTAGGTAACATGTTGAGAGTATCAAAAAACTTTTGGAACATTCTTCTCAATCATCAAACACCTAACCATCTCCATCACTGTTCTGTTCTTTCTATCATACACTCTATTTTTCTGAGGAGAATAGGGAATTGTCAAATAATGTTTGATCCCAACGACATCACAAAATTTGTCAAACTGATCACATCTATATTCAGTCCCATTATTTGTTTTGATGGCCTTGATTTTCCAATCACTTTTATTTTCCATCAAACTTTTGAACTTTTGAAATACAGCTGCTACTTCAGATTTCATTTTTAGAAAGTAAACCTAACACATCCTTATCAAGCCATCAATAAAGAGAACAAAATATCTACTACCATTTAGAGTGGTGTTCTCATTGGACCACACACACTCGAATGGATTAATTCCAATTTATTGAAGCTCTTCTTGACTGATTTTTAGGAAATGGTAGTCTTATTTGCTTTCTTCGTTGACAAACATCAAATACACATGCATCATCACATATGTCTGGCAGATTTTCAACTAGTTTTAATTTATGCAAATGCTTGAGTGAAGTGAAATTTACATGACCAAATCGTTTGTGCAAAAGTGTAGACTCCACAGCAGTACTAGAGAATGCATGAGTGGTCATATTTTTCCATTCTAAAGGAAAGCTTATTTGTTTCATCTCAACTGTCATCAACTCATTGTTATTTGAATCCAATATAGAGTAGCCACTATCTTTGAATATCAGGGTATAATTTTTCTCAATCAATTGGCCTACACTAACTAAATTATTGTCTATATGAGGCACAAAGAGTACATCAGAAATGTGTTTAGTACCTGTTGGAGTTTGCATAGCAATCAAGCTAATTCCTTCCACTCTCAATTATTCTCCATTGTCAACCTTTAATTTTGATTTGTATATGTTGTTTGGTTCAACAAAGATGCTTGAATGTGAAGTCATATGGTGTGTGCATCCACTATCTAGCAACCAAGTTCTAACACTGCTACACACTTTGTAATTTACAGCTGTGAATAAATACTCCTCTTATTGTTGTTGCTACTGATTTTCAGCAACCTGAGCTTGCTGCTGTTATTTTGTCTCTTTCAAGTTTTACAAACCTTTTTGAATATGCCCAAATTGCTTACAGGCCTGCATTGAACTCCTGGTCTATACCAGCACTACTTTGGAGAATGACCAGATTTTTTGCAATGAGGGCAAGAAGGATAACTATCACTTTTGTCAACACTTTTACTATTTTCAAACTTCTCTCCTCAGGTTGTTGCTTTTTCACACTAAAGCTAGTTTGAGCTTTATGTTTTCCTTTAACAAATAAAGCTCCTTCAACTTGTTCTTCCTACCTAATCAGCCTCCTCTGTTCAATAACTTGGAGTGCATTAACAAGTTCAGACAAGGTTATGATGGATAGGTCTCTTGAGTCTTCAAGAGATGAGATTTTTGCCTCAATTTTTTCAAGCAAACTAATCAAAACCTTTTCCATAATTCTCCTATCAGGTAGATCATTCCACAACAACTTTATATGATTTACCACTTTTATCAGCCTATCAGAAAAATCCTTAATCGTTTCTGATTCTTTCATCTTCAAGGTTTCATACTCCCTTCTAAGATTTAGAACTTGCATCTGCCTTGTTCTTTCATTGCCTCGAAACTCCTCTTTTAATCTGTTCCAAGCTTCCTTAGCAGACGCACAAGTAATAATCCTAGTGAAGATTGCATCTGAAATGGCAGATTGAATGCAAAAAAGGGCCTTGAAATTCTTTGCAACTTCTTCACTATGTTTCTTCAATTGAGCAAAAGTGGCATTTGCTCTGAGAGGTAGTGATTCAGTTCCTGTTTCTGTAATTTTCCATATGTTATAAGCCTTCATTTTTGCAACCCCAAAATCAGAATTTTCTCCTGTAAACACAGAAGGTAATGGTGCTGAAAGACCACTTGAAGCCATCACACACACTTACAAATCATTCAGCTATTTTAGTGAAAGGTTCCTTACTTATTTTCTCTCCTAATCCCATCTCACGACCCTTGAAGTTACCTCTAAGATCAGGTGGCTCTGATACCACGTATAGATATATAAGTGCAAAGAGAAAGAAAAACTTACGATATTTTTAAAACCATACAAGGCTGGCATCTTATATAAATTACAAAAGGATTCTAGCATACTTTAGTCAACAAATTTCCACCCACTATAACCTTACATGTTGACAACATCCCTTACCTTATACATGACCATACTATGCTAGACTTTTTAATCACATAAAGACCGTAACTTAGACTTGAATTAGGTACAAAAAAAAAATACTAGACATTTAACAACAAAAGTGTCAATCCAATATCAATAAGGTGCATTGGTATCCTTGAAGACCATTATCAAGATCAATGCATTTGCTATTCTGATGACAACTAACATTGTTGGATTTGTGAGGACTAGGACATTTTCTATGGTCCTATGATAGAATGTCGAATCAGAAAGGTTCGTTTTATGAAACGTAAAACTGTCCCTCTCCAAGAAAGGCATAACCACAATGAGCAGAGGACCAGACCTTAGTGTGATTATCAATGCTGGCCATTGAAGTACAAAAGCTCCCCAAGCCCTTTGGTATGGATGTTTGGTAGCAACCCGTCCCTGAATAATCCCCATCGTGAGAGTTTCTGCCTTCTACTTTTCTCTGCCACTCTCTATCTTTTCTTTCTATGGCTTCAGATCGAGGCTGGACCAATGGCAATATCTTGGGGTTAAATCGGAATGGGAACTCATGAAATAGATAAAATCATCGATTTACTTCTTTTATTACTTATCTCTAACTCGATTTCGACTTTGGGTAAAACTGATTATTGTTGTTACGATTTTATGGTCTCTGGCACTTTGATTTATTCGAACCAGAGGTCCTTGTTATCTTGTACTTCTAGGGATTGATTATTTTTTGTTTTCTGGTTATCTGCTATTATCATTTGTCTGTCTGCAACTTCAATGAGTAAATCCCAAATCGAATTCAGCAATAACCTAGAGAAAAAGTTGCATTGCCGCTTGAAAGTTGGTCCATAGGTTAAATATAGAGAGTGGTTGCAATTTAGTTCAAGTTGTATAACAGGAAAATAATTGAATGACTTGAGAAATTGAGATTCATACAAATATTTTTAGTACATGCCTTTTGTTTTTTTAATTCTATGTTCTTTGGTTTTTTTGAATAACTTATTTTACTCTTCTTCCATAGAGAATCTTCATTACTTGGGAGACGAGTTCCGACCGAAGCATTGAGAATTATGAATTCTGAGTCGTATAAAATGGTTCCAAGTTGCTGTGACAATTCTTTGGCTCCAAAAGGGAAGCAAAGATAGATATTTTCAGTCCCAAATAAGCTATCGTCGAAAATATTATTATTTCGAGCTTATTTATTTCTTTATTTTCTCTGATAACGATATGAGAATGTTAATTGGGCCGCTTTGATGAATTGCCTCTTTATTGCTCCAATGCATCCATTTCGAGTTGATATTGAACTTTATCAAATATTTATTATTTTACATTTAGCTTTAAAGATATTTCAAATTGCCACTAAACTATCAAATTATTATTGCATTTTTCTCTTCATTTTCTATCCAATTGTTATTGCACTTTGATATTATCATTTTCTATCTTGTTTTATGGTTGATTCATGTAAATTGTTGTAAAAATAAAAAAATGCAAAATAAAAAAAAATTGTAAAGTGACCTACAACAACGGTTAAAAAATGTTGCAAAAGAGTTATTTGCAATACTTAAAAAACGATGCAAGAAGGTAACTAGTAACACTGAAAACTTTTGCGAAAATGTTATTCATAACAATTTAAAAACATCGTAAAAAAGGTTATTCGCAACACTTAAAAAACGTTGTCAAAAGATTATTGGTAACACTGAAAAAATGTTGCGAAAATGTTATTAGTAACACTTGAAAAATGTTGCTAAAATTTATTCACAATACCAAAAAAATGTCGTTGTATCCTTCTACTCTATGGCAACATCAGGATTTGTAACATATGTCCGAACATTGCAAAAGATCCTTGGCAATGTTTTTTGAACTTTGCAAAAGGCTATTTTGGTTGTAGTGGACTATGGCTCAATCACTGACTTAAAATGAAAGATTCCTAGCAAGATATAAAAGTTTAACTTGAATTGGGATTGATTGGCACAAATTTGATTCAGCTGCTGCTACTATATGCTCTATATATGTTGCATGCTTTAGTTGCTTATCAATTTTATTTTATTAGGGAATTGTATTTAGCTATCTTGTAAATTAACTTTCCCTTTGATTTTGTAAGTTGTTCTCTAAATGACTAATTGAAGTTATTTATTCATTCTCCCTTTCTTTCTGTGTATTGATTGATAAGTTAATAATATGATTATCCAGACAACTCCAAGTGTTGTCCATAAGTTGATTTAGTTGTCCAATGTTGAGTGGAATTTTATTAGATCATAAAGGAAAAAAGTTAGTAGAAAGATTATGCCAAAAGTTATTGATAATGAAAGGTCTAAGATATCATCAAGTTGCTCGTCAAGGGTAGAATCCTGATGGGATTTGGATGCTATGACCTATGCAAGGGACAATTGGAGATATGTTGATGCTTAATTTTTTTCAAGTACTATAATAAATTATTATTGATCAATGATTATGAATATGTTTGTGCATAGGGATGTCCATTAAATCGAGATTGGTTCAATATCTGATTGATGATTATTCGAGTAATAATATTTTTTATTTATGAATGATTTCGATGTGACTATTGGAGATATGCTGATGCTTAATTTTTTTGGTTGCCAATGATAGAAGTATTATGGACAGGGCTCCATGTAGAACTAAAAGGATGTACATACATGAAATTTTGAATGGACATCCAATTGTGTCGTGATATTATTGGTATGCAAAGACATGTTTTTATGAATTTTTGTGATACTTTAAAAGGAAAGTTTGTTGAGAGATGGGAAAAAAGTGAGTGTTGAAGAGGGTTTTGCTATATTAATGATGAATAAGGGCACAATACACGATAGTGTTATTGGTGATCGCTTTCAACATTCCAACCATACAATATCAAAATGATTTATGCAAATTTTATAGACTGGTTGTTTATTGGTTACAAAGATAACCCATCCGACAAATTGAGATGTTTTACATGAGTGTCTCTTGCATAAATATCCATACTTTAAGGTTAGCTTTTTTATTCACTCCTTATTTTAGTGCAATATATTCTGACTTGATATTACATTACAGATTGTTTAGGTGCAATAGATGAAACACAATTGAGCTTGGGCACAAGCATTGAGACAAATATCTTTTCGTGAAAGGAAAGCAAACATAATACAAAATGTGATGTTGACATGTGATTTTGATATGAAATTTATATTTGTATATGCTGGATGGTATGGTACTATTAATGATTTGCAAGTATTCATTGTAGTAGTCACAAGAACATCAAACAACTTTTCCAATGCCATGGGAAGGTATATTCTAATACATCAAAGGACTTGTCAAATATTTTACAATATTACAATCTTAAACCATAGTTTTAAAGTAGATCAATTTTACCTTGTTGATTCTGGTCATCCAAACATGACTGGATTTCTTGCCCTAGATAAGATATTATTTACGTGATTATCGTAGATGAGGAAGACTACATGGAAAGAAAGGGCTATTAAATTATAGACACTCCTTGTTCCAAAACATTACTAAATGTTGCCTTGGAGTATTAAATGCAAGATTTCCGATTTTGAAATTAATTATCAATTATCCACTGAGTAGGCAAAGATAAAGCCCTATTGCATGTTGCACAATGCATTACTTCATTCGCTAGGAGCAAGTTTTGGATGTACTTTTCACTTAATATCAATGGGAGAATATGATTTTGAAGATGTACAGGAATCGTGTGAAGATCAATAAGTACTACAATTTGGGAGTGTCACGAAAGATTGCTCCAGGGATCACTAAATCGGTTTTTTCGTAATCAATTTCACATTACCTTTCTCTACCAACCAACCAATCCAAACGCCTCCAACCCACAACCAATATTTTCACCCTGGTTGTTTCTCAATCTCTCCCATAAAAGGATAAGATAACGGTGATGATTTGTAGCCACAAATGCAAAAAGAAAAACAAACGACAAGGCACAAGAAAGAGATCAAAATCAAGAAGGCAAATACCGATTTTTGGAAGCACAAAGAACCGGTTATTTTCTCTTCAAGGCAACCAAGTTTTCTCTCTTTTTTTGCACACAAATCACACAATAATGGCTAGGGTAAGCATATATATATATATATATAGGGTTTGGTTAGGCTTTAAATGGACCAATAATAAAGTTAAATGTGTCATGATTCAAAACCATCCAAGAGGTAATATAATTGAGCCGGGTTGAACATTTGAACTTGGTTGTTGATAATTATTTCATTTATCGACCGATGCCTATGAAATATATTCCGACGCTTAAAATCATAGCTTGGAATTTATTGGGTGTCAAAACCCAACAGAGAGTTTATTATCCCACATTTTAAAAGTTTTTCAAAAGATAAAAGTAATATATATTCATTTTTAAAAGTTTTTTTTCCTTTGACTTAAAAATGAACTTTTACTTAAAAGTATTCTCTTACACTTAAGTTTACATTTTGATTTAAAAGTGAAACGTTTACTTATTATTAAATTTTTAATTTATAAGTAATTTTTTACTTATAAATTTTATAGATGTAAGTTAATTTTGTATTTATAAGTAATTTTTAAACATAAGTGAATGTTTACTTATAATTATTTATTTTTAATAAGCAAATTTGTCAGTAGGCATTTTTTTTATGTGATGAGTTGCAATCGAAGGGTTCCGTAAAGGAAGAAATCACTCCAAAGCTAGTAAATCAACTCGGTCACTTAAATAAGTTTGTGGCGGATTTTGAAGGTGTACAATAATCTTCATGAGCAAAAACATTGGCCAAGTACGCTATGTCGAATAAGTTCGAATAAATACGATGTGACTTTTCTTTTTTTTAATTACAGAAAACACGACATTGTTAGTAACTTTCTGATACATCATTTCATTTAAAAAATACAGCTAAATATCATCTATGGATAGCGTAATTTCCTGTCCGTGCAGGAATTGGAACATTTCCCAAATTTTTTACTTTTACGATCACACTTTGAACCAAGTCAATCATGATCTATCAAATAAGTCGAAATAAATATTATGTATCTTTTATTAAAAAATTACATCGTATATGATTGGTAGCTGGTCAGTGATCACTTTACATACTGCAATACAAAACAGAAAAGTTTCATCTAAATATTATCTAAAGGTCTTATAAACACGCTTTAAACTAAAATAATACTGTTATGTCAAATAAGTTAAAATGAATATTATTTGACTTCTAAAAAATGTTGCATTGTATGTGATTTTCCAACTGATCATCACTTTACTTCGATGGTAGCATGACAAAATAGAAAAATTACAACTACATAACATCCAAATGTCCTATACTCACAATTAAGACTTGGCCAATTATGCAAATTTCTATTTCAATTAAGTCAAAATAAAAATTCTATGACCTTTTAAAGAAAAAGCTGAACTAAAAACATTAGAAAAATAGAAAAGAAATTCTAAATGTCATAGAAAGGGGTTGCAATAATCATAATTTAAGCTTATTCAAACATTTAATTTCAAATATATCTGAATAAATTTTATGTAAATATTTTTAAAAATATTTTATCTAACTATTTAAAATGACGTTACACAAATGTGAATTTTCACAGTATTTTCGACTTTGTAAAATACTTTTCGACTTTTCTAAAAGACCTATATTTTAACGGTATATGTAGTGAACCTGAACTTGGGGCCCAGATTTAGAGGATGGATAGGTAAGATTTTGTCATTTAATTATCCAAAAAAAGAATGATTATGTACTTAATTTTAAGTAGTTCGAAACACGTGTTTATAACAATATTTTGAGATATTATGTCCATGTTTTCTACAAATTTTTTAAAATTTATTTCTTTTAAACTCACTTCAACTATACATTTATTGTAACTAACTTTTTTTTAGGTAATTTTTGAAGCCTATTTGCCCAATATTGTTCTCAACAAGTTTGGTGGTAAATTATTATACAAGGTCACAAACTCAATTCAATCATGAGCGTTCCTTCAACAAACATTCAATCGAGGAAGTTTTGTTAACACACCTCTTCATTTTTGTTTTTCTCTTTTGCACATTGATGACAATGCACAATTCAAGTTTGAGGTGATGATTTCCATTATGGTAACTGTATTCAACATGTTAGATTGCCTTGCTAGCTAAGAATGGGTTAATTTTTAAATTGTTATTGATTCATTAGTTATGAATAGATATGCTATTTGTGCCTAATTTTTTCTAGAAAAGAAATTGCTCATCCAAGTAAGATCTTAAGTTATTTGAATACAACCTCATGACCAATTGTTGTTTAGGTTGTGGAAATTATTGATTGATGGAGAGATTTGTGAATTTGTAGAACTAGGTTGTGAGATATGCTTAAATTTTTATCAACCTACATTATTTTATCAGTTAATCCTATTGCGAGATATGTTTGAGGGTGGTCGAGCCAGTAAAGGAGATTATCAAAAATTGTGTTGATTCCATACATATTTAGTATATTTGTGTGGAGACTTTACTAACAAGTAAAACCAGGTAATGACAACATGCTAGGGATCTAAGCCCCATTTACGAAAGGACATTGCACTTGTTAAACTATATGCTTCACTCCATAATCTTTTTGACTCGAGTTAGTAAGTTCAAAGGGGTATCTCGAAACCCAATATCCTTTCTTCTTTAAAAATTGAGGAGTTATTGACCTAAAGTTCGTTACACGAGTCAGCAAGAAAGCTTAAGGGGATGAGGTCAATCATGAGCTATTCTAAATTAGCAAGTAACCCTGCATTTGTAATTGACTTGGGGACTTGATAACTAGTGAGTGTGGCTTACTTAGTATAAGCTTAAATATTGAAAGCCTCAATTTTTTAGGAGAATTATCACTTGCCTTAATTGTTGACATTGTTGGTTAGGCCCAACCAAATTAGAGCGATAAAAAACATAAGTGATCGGACAGTAACCTATAGGTGAACATCTCAATAAAGAAAAATAGTCATATTTATGTGGGGATGTGAATTTCACGGGCAAAAAGGAAAGTGTTATAATTCGAACTGGTTGTTAAACCACTTTATTGAAAATTGGACAGCTCTGACCACTTATTTTAGAACAAAGAGATACTGAAATTACTTTGATACCAGTTTGCTGTAATTCAGATCGAAGTTGTCTAGAAAAATATGAAGTATTTGATCACAACCAAAAGAATAATAAAAGACAAGAAAATATGGTAGAGGAATTAGGAGATTTTATTGAATCAACAATAATAGAGAAATCTACAAATTGTGTTGCTCACAATGAATCTAAAGTTCTAGTAATATCTGATGTTAAACTACCCTAATACTAAATTGTAGAGATGAGCCAAGTATATGTAGGAAACAATCCATGCCTTAGAAGTAGAGTTGTAGATGAAATGGAATGTCCAAAAGTTTCCTTATCCCGATCTCTTGAAGTCCAACACAAACTCCAATTTCCAATAGGGCTTCCATATAGAACTTCAACTAGAATTTCACTACTAAAAAAAACAGCTTTTTATCAATGGAAAATTACCAACCGATGGTAATTAGAAATAGATTATCCGTTGGTAAAAGTTATTCACTTTCAACTATGATAATCAGCAACGAATTTTCCGTTGCTAACGATGATATCTCTTTACCAATGGATATTTCGTGCTTCATTTAACCGTTTAACATTTAGATCTTTCACCTACGGAGATATCAATGGATATTCCGTACCTCATGTAGTCGTTTAACATTTGGATATTTTACCTACGGATATTCCGTTGGTAATTAGAAACGGATTATCCGTTGGTAAAAATAATTCACTTATCCCACATCGAAAGTTCCCAATAAAATTTTAGGAGTTGCCCTCTATAAATTAATTTTGTAGTCCAATAAGTGGTTAAATAATATTTTGGCCTTTCAATTCGGTTGGTTAAAATTTAAAAAAATTAGAATTATTAAATAAATAATAATAAATAAATAATATTTTTTTTTACCATGTCTTACACCTATGTGGCTATTTACAATATTGATTTTTACCAATTGGAATGATATACATTTACCAACGGAAAGTCGATTGGTATTAGTTATAATTTTTACCAACGAAAATTTCGTTGGTAAAAGATTCACACTTTACCAACGAAAAATTCGTTGGTAAAATGTTTACTCTTTACCTACGATAAGATCTGTTGGTAACTATCAGTGACCCTCAAATTAGTAACGGATTCGCGGTTGCAAATTTCCATTGGTAAAGAGTAATAGCAACGGATATCGAGATTTCTGGAACGAAAAATCCGTGCTTGAAGTCATGTTTTTTAGTAGTAATTTGTCAAATAAACTTCTAATAGGATTCCAATAGTATTCCAAAATTGAATTCATCTTGACGTGTATACACCCAAATTCTAATAATCTCCACCTCGATACGAATTCCACTACAACGAACAAAGCTCCAAAAATTTCTATACCTGGAGATGAAAATCCGGACTACAAGGAATGAATTGAACTCTTCAACAATAACTAAAACTAATTTCTCCAACAAATAAAAAAAAAATACTCCACCTCTTCCACTGTATCTAACCTGAATAGATGAATCCAAGCACAATTATGCAAAATTAGCTCAGATTCAATAAAAAAACATAAAGATTTTAAATTTACCAACCAAGGCTGTAACACACCCTGAAGCATAATCAATCCTAAATGTTTGTACAGAAGGCCCCTTGCTAAATTGTACACCTTCTACGACGCTAAAAGCATGCCCAACAAAATCAGCATCCAAATACCTTTCTCCACTGGTCTGTCCCTAGCAATTGAATACAATAGTATCTCAGGCAATGGTAGCAAAGCGACATTACCCGTATCTTCTGAACTCAGCTAAGCTACATTCTTCAAATCCGACCCTATACAAAATCCTAAAGGTACTATATCAAGCTGAATGTCCGCTAAAGCACTGAACTTGTGCTGATTAATTTTTCTAGATTCTGTACGAACCTACAAGATGTATAACTGAGACATTTTTTGTCCGTCCAATACAACCTTGGCACCTTTGCAAACATTCAATGCTTCGCCTCCACCAAAGAACTTATAACCCTTTGAATCAAGGATAAATGATGAGATGAGATTTATTTTCAAATTTGGAACATGTTGAACCTGGCAAAGTGTTCTAATTGTCCCATCTATTAGCTTCAATCCAATCTTACCAATTCTAGCAATTCCACAAGGTACGCTGTTTCCCATAATTCCGACACGTTTGGATACTGTTTCATATTAGGACACACATGTAATGCAAATGTTTAATCCAGAATCCAATCCTCTTTAGATTTAGTGCAACGTCCCAAAAATTTTATAGAATAAAATTTATTTATTCTGTATGCTATATATTTATATTTTGAAATTGAGGGACTAATGTAAAATATTTTAAATTCTTATATTTTTGGGTCAAATAATTAGTTTTTTATAGAGCGAGTTTTAATACATCAATATTGGACTCTTTTTGTAGCTCGTAATTAATTAAAAGACTTCAACACAATTTGAGGTAAGTTTTGCACCATTTTACACCAAATTTTACATTAAACTAAAAAGCATCTCCAACTATTACCCAAGACTTATCCCAAATGAGCAATGTTTAATCCTTTTCTTCTCTTTTTTTATTCTTAATAATTTATTTATTTGAAAAAATATTTCTTTATTTATGTTACAAATACATAAATTACTAAATATATAATTACATTAAACTAGCGAAAATATTAAACTCATTAATAAATATAAAATTTTATTTTTTACATTAATAAAATTTATTTTATTTTTATTATTAATCGTAATAAGAACTATAATAATAAAAATTTATTGTCACAAATGACACAAATACCGTCCATCAATTAGTACGGCAAATAGAAGAAAATGGTAAATTCGACTTTGCACTATTTGGTGCAAAATGGTGTAGAGTGAATAGCGTTGTACCAAATACTATTCACTTTGCATCATTTTGTACCAAAATTGTACAAACTTTGGTGCTACATTGAAGAGGTTTTGCAACAAAATTTGGTGTATTTTGGTGATTTGGGGCATTCATTAGAGATGCCCTAAAGAGCTTAATATTGATTAAGGGAGTGAATTTTTACTCATAGTTGTGTAATTATTGCTTTTATAGATCTAAATCCCAAATTTAAAATAGAACTATGCAAAAGGAAGAGAAAAAATGACTAAAAATGTACAAAATTATGATGTTGGGGACTAGAGTGGATAAGAGCTAAAAGTTGAAGGACCTTTTGTGTAAATTATACATGTATGATTGAAATAAAATTTAAATTTGCTTAACAAAATATACAAAATCAAAGTTAAGAGATTGAACATTCAATTTTGGGGGACTTAGGTCGAAAAAATGGGTACAAGACCGAGCCCCGCTCGTAGGTTCGGCTCTCGCACTTGGGTTGAATGACCAAGTGCAATATCGTGCATGTGCTTTGCTGAAGCTGCACGTATACGCTGTTTCTCGACTGGGCAGCAATGCCCAGCCCTTTTTTCCATTTCTATTTTTGGAGGGGCTTTTTTTGCAATTTTTAGATGTAAGTTTTAGGGCATTTAAATGCCAAAAGTTCAACCATTAACCCATTCTTGATTGAACCCATTATCCACCATTTTTATTCCCTATTTTTTAGA
Source organism: Olea europaea var. sylvestris (assembly GCF_002742605.1). NCBI lineage: Eukaryota > Viridiplantae > Streptophyta > Magnoliopsida > Lamiales > Oleaceae > Olea > Olea europaea. The sequence continues at coordinate 9,570,280 of NC_036244.1, read as the reverse complement.
GAAGAACTAGGGCATAAGCGAAAGAGGAGGAGAAAAATAGAGGTGGACAGATTTTGGGATAAAGTTAATACCAAGCCAATAATCATTTCAAAAATCCAATCAAGGGAAGGATTTTAAAATTTTATGTTATATTTTACCCAATATTTTATGTAAGAACATGTAATCTGTTTCTCCAAATCTTCTTCTTTTTTTATATATATAAAATGAGCTAAGTTCTTGATGTTTGGATGGTTGATGTAGCTTAATCTAGTTTTATTGATTTCAACACTTGCTTTTTAATATCTAAGTGTTTATTTTCATGTATATATATTATTGTATTGAATGTCTTTCATATATTTGGCCATTAAATTATTGTAGCTATCATTTTTTTAAGGTAATTTTTGAAGTCCTATTTGACCATGGTTCTCAACAAGTTTGGCAGTAAATTATTACACAAGAAGATCACAAACCCAATTCTATCGTGAGCATCCTTCAACAAACATTCAATAGGGAAGTTTCGTTAACCCCCTATTCTCTCTTGTTATGTTCTCTTACACATTGAGGACAATATGTAATTCGAGTTTGGGGGTGATGATTTTCTTTGTGGTAACTGTACTTGACATGTTAGATAGCATTGTCGACTAAAGATGGTTTCATGTTTGAAATTATTATTGATTCATAAGTTTGGAGGTGATGATTTTCTTTTTTGTAACTGTACTTGACATGTTAGATAGTATTGTCAACTAAAGATGGTTTAAAGTTTGAAATTGTTATTGATTTATAACTTATAAACAAATTTGTTATTTGTGCCTAATTTGGGGGGGGGGGGGGGGGAAATCATATCCATGTAAGATCTAAATTATTTTGAACACAATAGTCATGACCAATTGTTGTTTAGGTCTGAAAATTATTGATTGATGGAGAGATTTGTGAATTTATAGGAACAAGTTGTGAGTTATTTGTAAATTTTTATCTACATATATTATCTACTTAACCCCATTGTGAGATATGTTTGCGGGTGGCCGAGTCGGTAAAGGAGATTATCCAGAATTGTGTTGATTTCATGGTTGTTGATTATATTTGTGTGGAGTGTCTTTGACTAACAAGTATAAACTAGGTAATGAAAACATACTAAGGATCTAAGTCCATTGCATTAACATCCTATGCCTCACTTTGTAGCCTTTTTGACCCCTAGTTAGTAAGTCCGTAGAGGTATCTCAAAACCCAATATCCTTTAGTCTTTAAAAATCTAGAAATCATCATTGGGGGCTTAGATAATTAGTGGATTTGACTTAGTATAAGCTTAATTATCGAAACCCTAAACTTTGAGGAGAATCATCACATACCTAGATTTTTGACATTGTCTATTAGCAGCAATATTATAGTGGTAAAAGAAATAAGTGATTTGAGAGCAAACTATAATTGAACATCTCAATAAAGAAAATATTTATATTTGTGTGGGGATGTGAATTTCACGAGCGGGAACCAATTTGAAAATTTTTTTGTCTTCACAATTTTTTTTGAAGTTTAGGTAATGATTGAAAGTAGCTATAACCCACACAAGGTTCAAGCATTGGATAAAATCAATTTGTTTTTGATAGCGTTATTTGGAGGCATATTTTTTTTTCTCCACATTAATAAATTCTTCATTCCTCGACTAATTGTTCTTATCACTGGCACGGACCTACGGTGGATTCGGGTGGGTCACTTGAACCTCCAACTTTTAGGTTTTTTATTTATTTATTTTTTTATTGAATCACAAATTCAGATTTAACATTTAGGCATTTAGAGGCAGACAGAGACACCCCTGTTGCAAAACTTTTGTGAAATCAGTTTGAAGAAACCTTGGAAAACCCTGCTGCACAAGTTAACACCCTCCTGCCCGAAGAAGATAACATTGACTTGAACACAAAAGTGTTCATCGTCTTCCAGAATTTACTTGAAGAGAATGTTCTAGAATTGCTTTTATATTTACCGCCATTCATAGATGACTGTAAAGAAAATAAATTTGCACAAAAGCATCCAAGTCTAGAAGAAGAAAGAAGAATCCAATTTCATAAAAAATTACCGCCATAATGAAATTATCCAGAACTTTACTGCCACATGAGAGCCTTGTAGAAGTGCAGCCCACCGTCATTGTTATCCATAAATATAGTTGATGTATGTATTGTATGTGTATGGAAGAAAGAGTGTGTGAAAGGGAAGCAAGGAGAAGGTGTGTGAGAGAAAATGAGTGGATAAAATATAGGTGAGGCATGAGTGTATTTTTGTGGTAGGCGAAGATGCTTGCTTGAGTAAATTAATAAAAGTAGTGTTCAGGTGGTCTTATGTTATCCAATTAAATTATGCAAATTATTTTGTTAATTTTAGTTGTGATTTAAACTCAACACAGCCTGCAAATTAAGTCGGACCTATTCCTTATCTCAAACCCTGATAAATAGTGCCCCTCTAATTCAAAATATCAGCATCATCACTGATTTTTATGTCGTGATTGCTACTTCATATTATTCTATGTAATCTGATTTCTTCAATTCTTAACAAGTGGTATCAACTTACATAACTCTAGTTCGGATTCTAAACTAAAAACTGAATTCATAAATTGTAAAAAATTCATTTTTAATCCAATAATTTGCAGTTAAGAAATTGATATAATGCATATTAGTCCACCTCAATATTTAATGGGCGTCGTCACGGATTGACAGTTACTTTTACGAAAGAATGATCAAATATGTTATATTATTTAACTTTGATGACTAAAATAAGACTATAATGATAAATATTAAATTTCACATAAACTTGAGTGATCATTTTTTCGTTTTTTATGGTAAAAAAAAAAATTAATATTTCCACAGCTTTCAATTCAATTCAAAAATTTTATTCATTTTTCGTTTGCAATCTTCTGTCAGTCAATAGTGATTAAATTAATTTATGAATTTGTGTAAGAAACGAACTATTCTATGTGGAGCCTCTTCAACCATCATTAAACATTTTTTCTTTACCCCAAGGTATTTATCATATGAATGGATTTGTCCACAATAAATTGCATTGGTTCATATGGAATCTCTTCAACATTGTTTCTCCTCCAAAATGTATTTATCGAAGGAATATGTTACTTGTATATAATGTGGTGTCCATATGGTATCAATCTCCCTTACATGGAGGGGGACCCACTTCGAATACCGTTATGGATACCCTGATGTACGTGTAGTATCATCCTTTATCAAATGATTGGAATTTTTCTACACTAAATTGCATTTGTTCATAAGGAATCATTTTCAGTAATTATCCAGAATTACTTTTTCTCCAAAAAAGTGTTTGTTAAATGAATGGAATCTTTGTACAATAAATTGCGTGATTAATTGACTTCTTGAGCACAGTTGATTGCTAAAGTAGTAACCTTGGATCGAGAACTAGATGCTTAGCTTATTATTACGAGGGTGAATTACAATGGGGTTCCAAACCTTTCAAACTTTTACTGGCTATACCCAAACTTTTTAATTTTGGAGCTGGGATCCCAAATTTTTTTATTTCGATAGCACCTAGGGGACAAATTCATTACTTGACCACAAAATTAGAAAATTGACCTATTTTAACCAGTTAAATGGTCTTGGACCATCAATAATGATTTTTCTTTAGAATTCGGCTACGACACTTTTGATAACCCTTTTTTTTTTTTTTTTTGTTTCTTTTGAAATTTTTTGAAGTAATTTTAATTAATATTTGGGCTGATATCATTAACCGTGCTAACGTTGGTATGGAAGTTATTCATGAACATAATGCTCATAACATCCTTCTAGACCTAGTTTCTATCAAAATTCCATCTACAAATGGACAAGACCGGATCAGCTCGACCTTTGAAAACTCCAGCTGAAAGTGAACAATGCAATAAGTCAGTCCGACGATCTTTAATAGATTTGATTCACTTTTACATTACTTGGATTGTAATCTCTAATAAAAAAATATAGTTCATTTACCAAAAGCTCCTGTCATGATGAATCCTGCAATATATTAGTGATTAGTATATAATGCAGCTTGAAAAGTATAAACTTGTAAGTTTATGTTTCTTCAAATAAAATAATTAAATAAAAAACTTAAAAAAAGAAAAGAAAAGAAAGAAAAGAGAAATATGCACCCTATCGATCCACTCATCCACCTCATCTTCCCCAACCACCCCCACTCCATGCCAACCCAACCGCCCATCCCTCAACCAAAACCATATCAAACATTTTTTTTATGTTGTTTGATTATTTTAATTATTTTATTTCATAAAATGTAAGGTTACACTTTCACCCTTCATGTAACTAGTCAAAATAAGTCAATTTGCCTTCCAGGTGCAATCGTAATAAAAGGTTTGGAACCCCAGCTGGAAAAATAAAAGGTTTGGGTACAATTTACAACATTTTGAAAGATTTGGACTACTTAGAATTCTTCTTTACTATAAAAGGGAGAAATGGATAACGTTAATTAACAATTCAGGAGGTTCCACATATATTAGGTTATTTGTGAAGCAAGTTTATGAGTTACTAACATCAACTAATAAAAGGATCAAACTATTTTAAACATATTGAAAAACCTTTGAGTTGTTCCATGTAGCCCTACTGTATTTGTTTCATGTAGCCCTTCTATAACCTTTCTGGTTAATCATTGTGAAAAATTGGAGAAATTCAATGGTTTGATTTTAAAAGGTGGCTCCAAAAGTGTTTATCTGGTAAGGAAAAATCCTTAATTTGTTCCATATAGATTTTTTCCTCTAATTTTCATTCAAAAAGACCATTTTAACATGCATTTAATGTATTTTAAGATTTAGCCGAGCTATAATTGCAAGTATCTACTAAAGCCCTCTCGTTGCTAGAGAATGCATATCAAACTACTAAAGCCAGATTGTAAACTTTTATCATTAATCTAGGTTTATACTTCTCTATGGTTCAATCTGCTTTCATAATTCTCTTGAAAATCCATTTGTAACTTAGTGATTTGCATATTGGAGGAAGATCTCCCAGCTCTTATGTATGCTTTTGCAAAATAAAATTCATTCCATTTTTAATGCTATCTTTCAATTGAATTCCTTCTGAAGAGTTCACAACTTCCAAGTAGCTTCTAATTTAAAAGTGGTGCTATATAGATCTATAGGTGATGGCTTGGTGGGGTTGTGAAAGTGGCGGTAGTGGAGAATTTAGGATTTATCTGTAATGTTTTGAAAGATTTAGAACTATGATTGCAATTAATTAATTATTTTTTTTCTTTTCTTTTTGTTTTATTTCAATAGGAGGGTAAAATCGTCATTTTATTGAAAAAATGGATGAAAAGAACCTTTTGCGCAATGAAAGGTGAAATATAGGAGTAAAAATGCTAAAAATGAAAGGTAGGGACGTTTTGTACAATAATATTGAAAAGTAGGGACCTTTTCTGCTAATTATGCTAAAAAATAAAAGGTAGGGACGTTTTGCACAATAACTTTGAAAGGTAGGGACCTTTTGTGCTAATTACCTTTTTGATTTAACGGAGAGTTAACAGAAGGACGTTTTGCGAAAAAAAAGGTAAAGGTAAGGGTGTAATCCGCCAAAAAATGAAAGGTAGGGATGTTTTCCACAAAAACATCGAAAGGTAGGGATGTTTTGTGCTAATTACCCTTTTATTAATCCATACCAAATAATCAAAACACATCATTGTAATAAATCAAAGAAAAATTTTGAATTACATATTGCCCATCAAATAAAAATCATCTTACACTCCTCTTAAACAACAGAAAATTATTGTATAAAAAAAGATAATTTACAACTTGTTGTCTTCAAACCGTTGGATTGGATAGCTCTAAAAAATCCTTCCCGTTACTTTCTTCTTGGCCTGCACCTATCTTTTGAATGCAATGGGTAAATTCAACCTTCATAATCGCCACAGAGAAGCTTGTCCTCAAAAAACTCGGAACAAGTTTGAATCTGAGTTCAGATAATACAATAGAGATTTAATTATCTATTGAAATAAGTTAAAGGCTGGACAAAACATAAACTGGCTGAAAGCGTAGAATATGTAATATATTTTTATGAATGCATTGGTCAAGACTAAAATTGGTCCATAGACTGATGATGCTTGTACTTAAAGAGAACATGAAAATTCACAGCCAATATGTTACCAATCATACTTCAAGCAATCTACTCCAAAAACAATTTGATCATGATGTCACAAGAAAAAGAAAAGAAAGAAACAAAGCAATAATCAGAAAAGCTTTCTCACTAAAGACAGGTATGACAACTCGCGCAAATATTACTAAGTTCAATATAACATCTACTACGAAAACACTAGAACATAAAATGAAAGTCAAAATTCTTGCTGATAAATTTCATATCATGGCTAGCATCATGAATTGTTACTAATTCAAAAAATAGCTACAGGGAAAGGGAAAACAAGAATAATTCCATTGATACAGAGAACTATTGATAAAAATGATGCAAGTGTTGCGTCAACAGCATTTGAATGGTTCATTATCTATGTTGGTTGTGTAAAAAATCAATGAAACACTACAAGTGTCTTTCTTTAAGAATTCTGTCAAATTTTTTCTGTACTTGTTATAAAATTGGGAAAACAATTAGTCTTCATCAATACCTACACTACCTTACTAGACCCTACCAAAAACTTGGCCATTTACATCGTTACCTAACCACCACCACCACCTTGTCAGCAATAATAACCTTGGCAACATCCATTCATTTTTTCCATTTTAGAAAAACCATGATAAAATCTCCCTATTTAATCAGGAAAGAAATGGATTATATTTTAAACCAAACTAGGGATAAAATCATCATTTTTCTAAAAAATTGACTTCTCAACTGTATGATTTCCGAAAAAATGACCTCTGGTGCAAATGTTTGAAAGGCTTGAACTCCAAGTTTAAAATAAAAATATTGAGATCCCATTGTCATGACCTTCAGAAGTTCGAAACCCCATGTACAATTTACACTAAAAATTTAAAAGTCAACTACCATTTTCGAGCAATTGCGTCTGTAATTCCAAGAACAGACAAATATTTTACCCTTCACAATTTGCTCTGTTACCTATATAAACATGGTCATTGGTCCATGTGTATATAAATCAAATGCCATTTGCATATAAATCGAATACACAGTTCAGTGACACATTGGAATCAGAATAGACATCTGCCCTCTCCAATCCATACTATATGAATAAGAATAATCCCTTCCCATCATTAATGACCAATATCTCCGTGTAAATAATAGCATACAGCCCCTAGGATTTCCTTTCTCAATTTTCAAAGTTCTACAGAAAATATTCATCATATATGATATTAGATTCGACAGATTTAAAAGGAAGAATATAAAAATAAATCCATAAAGTTACATTTATGAATTTTTGTATGTATATGAAGACAAATAACACAACATTGATGAAGGCATTAAGAAGAAGTGGACCAGCAGAAAGAGTAATTACCTTTAGCAGTGCAAAAAACCCAGACACGAAGATCTCTTTCCAGTAGCATATAAGGATAGTCTTTAAGATTGAGGGTTCGACTGATGGATTGGTATGTTTTTGTCTGTTAAAAATCTCTGTGAATAGCAAGTAAGACGACTGTGCTCGATCATCCTCGCCCACTGTGCTCGATCATCCTTGCCCAACTTCGGTATATCCTCGTCCGCAAGAGTTTTCTCCCTTCCCCTTTTCATCAGTGGATTCAACCACCAAAATGACAGTTTACTGAAAAATCCGGCTTTTGCAAATAGAGTGACATCACTGACGGAATGAGTTTTACAGGCGCCATTTTCAGCACCAACCAGTGGAGCGTAAAGATCATTTTCATCATTATCTTCATATCTGTAGCTTGTATAAGTACAAAACAACAACAAACTAGATCCAACTAAAGACAGAACATCTAAAACTATCTTAATCAACAGCTTCTTTCTAATAACAGCAATAAAATGGATGCAGCACAAGTAATTTCGGCAAATATGAAAGCTAGAATGGATAACAGTCTCAGAGGAACTCTTGAAAAATACTGTCCCCTAAGGCTCACAGTTAAACTAACTAACAACCATATTAGTCCATGAAGCAAGAACATGGGCCACCAATGTAGAGGTAGAAGAGTTCGAGTGTTCCTCAACCTTTCTTCTAAAATCCAAATTCCCAAAGACAAATAAATCAATCCTAGGAGACCATTATAAATTTCTGAAATTAGCCGCAAATTTGATATGCCAAAAACCGAGGCAATCGTCTTCTGAGATTTTAACGATGTTTTGTAGAACATATTGAACAGGAGCATGAATAAGAGCAGAACATCACAACAAACTGTCAATGAATGATTAATACACATAAAGGGAGAGATTTAAATGCTAAATCATCACCACACCCCATTCCATTACCGTCTGAACAATTATATGCTCCACAAAACCCAGCCCATAAATCCTCCATCTCTTTTAATAACCTGAGTTGAACAGCAAAAAGAAATTCAAATCAGCAAGCAAACCCAACAGGAAGAAAATATAAGAAATCGACACTAGATATTACAATTATCTAACCAAAAATTTCTTATTCGAATCGAACGAGTTCACATATTGTCAGTCTCAAACCAACATAATCCTAAATTTAAAATAAAAAATAAATAAAAATATATCCAGTGATTTCGACTCACTTAATGCACAAGAAGCAATTAACCTGCAATTGAAAAAAAAATAAAAATTGCATGATAGATTAACTCAACACCAAAAAACAGTACAATAAAAGAGAAATGAGACATTTTATAATTCAATCTACTGTTACCTTCTTCGGAGAATTCGAAAACACCACCAATCCATTCATCGTCTTCGGTTTTTTCCTTGTCGTTGGAATTACTGCTACTGCCTTCCTCCTGATTATTTTCAACTTCGATTGTTTGGTGGGGTTTCCGAATATCTGGCTTATTACAATAGCCTTCCTTGAAGAACTGCCCAAAATCTACCGTTTTCTCCATTCCTGAAGGCATAAGAATGTCTTCAACTGAGTCGGTTGGCGGGGAGAGTGAAAACAGGGGCGGGAGAGTGAGAGAGGGGGAAGAAATTAGGGCCGGTTTGACTTTATACCAAACTAACAGGGTCGGGTCCGGGTCGGGTTTTGTATGATTTTATATTTAACGTTGAATCTAGTCAATTTACTATGAAGAAATTAATGAACATTGCCAAAGATACTTAACCGCAACGTTCATTGAACGTTGCTAAAACAAACCAACAACAACGTTGCGAAAGGAGGTTTTAGCAACAACCACTCAAATAACGTTGCTGAATCTTAATTTTCTCAACCAATGGCAACATGCATTTGCTAAATGTTGCAATAAACCTCTTTTAGCAATATACAATTTGTGAATGTTGCCATTTAAATGTTGTAAAAGGCCATTTTTCTTGTAGCGCATATTTGGAATTTTAAACTTATGTGCAAGAAATCTATAACTGTTACTATTATGTGCATACTAATACTAATAAAGATGTAATCTATAGTTTTTGGGCCTATTTTCAATTTCCTTGGCATGTGCATCTATTTTGGTAAGACATCACCATACTCGTAAATATTCATAGGAATATTTTATTCCTATCCAGAAACTCATAGTGACTTTTTTTTTTCGAAGCAACTTATTTAAAATATAATTTGTTGATAGCATAACTTCTCCCCACATATTACGAGGTAACCTAGAACTTAATAACATTGCACTCATCATTTCTTTTAAAGTACAATTCATTTTTCTTTTTCTTTTTCTTTTTTATTTAGCAACACCATTTTGTTGGGTGTAAATGATGTAATGTGCTTTCATGTGTGATTACCTATTGTACACATGATTCAACAAATGTTACTTAATACTCATTACATCGATTACTTCTCAGTATCTTAATTTTCTTATTGAGTTAATTTTCAACTTCATTCTTGTAGAGAACAAATATCTCTAAAATTTCGTCCTTATTTTTATGTTAAAGCACATAATAATATTTTGTGCTATCATTGACAAAACTGATGAAGTACTTATTACAACCTATTGTTTATAACGATTTAAATTCCATATATCACTGTGAATTAAATCAAGTGATTCTATATTTATTTCATTAGATTGAAATGATGATCTTATCAATTCTTCCTCAATAGAAGTTTTATACTTATTTTTGGAATTAATATAGAATGCGAGCATGCAATTCAAGTTAACTAATCTACGCAAAGTATTAAAATTAAAACATATCATAGTCTTTTAGCCGCAAATTAGAAGACTCAAACAAATAAGCAGAAGAATTAGCTTTATTTATTTTCTAATTAACAACTAGTACATAAAACTTAAAACAACTCAATAGATACGTAACCCTTACCAACAAACATTCTACTATTGGATAAAATAACTTTTTCTGACTCAAACACAATATGGAAACCATGGTTATTCAAAAGATAATCAATCAGTTACAAGGTTCTTTCGAATTTATGATCTATCAGCACAAAGTCAAGAGTCAACTCTTTTTCAGAAGTCATCTTCACAACTGTCTTCCATTCACAGTTGCTTCGAGTGAACATGACAACTCTTTATCAGAGCACAAAGCCTCATAGAGTCAGTGTTAATCCACCACTCTATTGAATTTGAACCTATTTAATTCACTTTAGAAACTACAACTGTGAGGCTCATTTTAGATGCATCATGTGCCATATAATCAACCATGTTTACTTCTTTCTTATTGTTCTTCTTTGAAAATCTACAATCCAAAATAGATCTATGATATTCTTCGTCACAGTTGAAGCATTTTTCTTAGCTTTAGCTATAGCTGGATTGAACCTGTTTTTCAGAATTTTTGTTTCTTCTTAAATTCGAACTCTAACAATCAATTTTTCAACGTTCATTTTCTTTTGCTTTCGCATAAAGTAATTCTTGAAATATTTCCATGTCGAAGGTAGTTTCTCAATAATATCAATTACTTGGAAATTTTCACTCAAAAACATCTATTCGGCATGAAACTTATGTAGAATCACTTAAAGTTCCTTCACTTGACTGATCATAGTTTTAAAGTTCACCATCTTATAATCTAGGAATCGGCTACAAATATATTTCTTAGCGCCAATATCCTTATTTTTATATTTTTTGTGTTAAAACTTCCATAACTCCTTATCCTTTTTCATCGTACTATAAACTTTGCATAGTGAATCATCCAAACTTTTCATGATATAATTGTGGTGTCGGAAATCAGAATATTTCCAACAATCAAGTGCATTGATAGCTTGGACATCTTTATCATCCTTATTAAAATTTGAAGCTTTCCCAATCATGAACCTTGCAAGATTCAAGCTAATTAGACAAAATATTATCTGTTCTCAGATTTTGAAATTCAACCCATTGAATTTCTCAGATTTTTCCAATGATTAATAGGGACAATTATATCATGGAGAGTTGTCTGAGTCACTGTCTGGGATATAATATGAGTTGGCAATTTAGGTACAATAGGTGTTACGGCATGACTTAGCAATTGAACCACAGTCTAGTATTTAACAGACACATCCATATGGATTCATTTGATAGCCATTTCTAAAAACTAAATAAAATACTAGTTCCTTAATGAAGATTAGATATAACCGTGGTCTGGTTTTGAGTAGCCACATACATATGGGTTCATTCAATTGCCATTGCTAAAAAGGAACAAATATTAGTTTATTAATTAAGCCTAGAAATAACCATATGTTGTTCTTTGATAGAATTTTATTTAAATATGTTAGTAGAGACATAGAATATGAATAAATTTAATAGTTAAAGAAATAAAGAACTACAAATAAGAGATGGAGGAAAAAATAGCAAATAAAGGCCTATGAATTACACAGTATTCTCAAAATATATTCGTCCATTACAATAAGTGTTAAGGTTTCGTTTGAGCGTCTATCTAGGATACAATGGAGAAACTGATAGAAATTGAGCATCGAGTTTCAACTCTGATAAACTAAAATTGATTTGAACTATCATCAAGACTTAGATAGAAAATGGAAATTTTAGGACACGAAGGCAAGGAAAATTTTGGACCTAGAGAAGTAAAGCTTTTTATTTTTCTTTGTTGGTGCGAATTAAGGAAAATGACCCCTGTTATAGGCTCCATGAATAATAAAATTAATTTCATATATTAACAAGCCATTTATAGCCTATTAACCATCTTAAGTTATCTACTAATTAAGGAGGAAACAGGGAAGTTGCTACTATTGCTGACACTACCATCTCAATAAATCAATTGACCCATTTCTTTGACAATTCAATCCAAAAGAATCAATTCCTTTTTCTAGTAATCATGTCTCTGGTAGCCTCAAATCTTATTTTTCTTCTTATATATATGAATACTTGAATTATTGATTCATGTGCCACTGATCATATCGCAAATGATGCAGCATCTTTGAATGATTTCTCACAAAATTCATCCAAACATGTTGTTTCAATAGCTAATGGTATTTCAATTCGCATTTGTGGATTCTAAAAAAATTGTAATGTTATTTTCCTCCTAATGGTGCTATGGTTTAGGATCAAACTTCTAGAAAAGAAGATTGGTGAAGCAGTCTACTCACATGGACTTTATTTGTTGAAATTATTTGTTTCAACTTCTCTTAATAGTGATAGAAAATTACGTTGCACATCAAAGATTTGGACATCCTTCTAGTCATGTTTTATCTATTTTTTGTTTTTGTCTATGACTTTTGATACACATGTTTGTGATATTGTCAGTTTTCCGAAAATATGCATCCACTATTTAATTATTTATCCATGCTGTTAAACCTTTTTAAGTTAATCTTATTTATGGAGCCATGTCGAATTGATTCATTCGATGATTTTAAATATTTTATGCTATTTATTGATAATTATTCTCGTGCTACTTTAATTTATTTACTGAAATTTAAGAAGAAGTTTACCTAGGTTTCAAGGATTTTCATAGCATGGTGGTCATTAAATTTGATAGTAAAATCAAGGTTTTCCATTTGGAAAATAGTAAAATCGACATATTTTGGAGGCTACAAGAGCCCTCACGCTTCAAGAAAATATTCCATAGAAATTTTAGTCACATGGAGTTCTTATAGCTTTCTATTTGAGAAATAGGCTTCCAAGTCGTGTAATCCATTTTCAATCACCATTTGAACTTAAAAGGAAGAAATTGTGACATGTTTCATCTTCAAGTATTTGGTTATGTTTGTTATACGCATGATATAAAAGGTACAGGAGGTAGTGGGGACACCAGACATTCTTTATTGCCAACTGTTAATTATATTCTAGAACATGTTATTGCAGCACTAGACGCTTCATAAGAGGTTCTTAGAAGGTCAAATCGAATGTTCAAGGCTCCGAAAAAACAAAGAACTTTGTTACTAAGGACGCTGTAAGTCATGCTATACATGCTTATTTATCATAGTCTAATGTATCTTCATCTCATTCAACTTTTTTAACTTCATTGTCATTAACTTAAGAGCCGGATAATTTTAGTGACATAATTTCCAGTCCTATTTGAAAACAAACAATGCAAGAAGAGTTACAAGTCCCTAATGACAACAAAACTTGATCCATTATAAAACTCTCTCCATGAAAGAAGGCAATTGGATGTTGTTGGGTTTATTAAACAAGTTTCAAAGAGATGGATTTGTTAAATAACATAAAGTAAGTCTTGTTACAATAGGTTTCACCCAAACTTATGGAGTTTATTACAATGAGATATTTGTTCTTGTATCAAAAATGAACGCGTTTTCTTTTTTATTATTTATTATTTATTTATTTTTAAATCTAGATGTCAATTAACATTAAAAATTGTTTTAGATGGATGTGTTTAATGCATTTTTACATGAGGAACTTAAGGAAGAAGTTTACACGAGTATATCTCCAAGTTATCTATTGGAGAGTCGTAGTGATCTCATATGCAGATTAGGAAAATCCATATATGGTCTTAAACAATCACTTTGTGTATGGTACATCAAACTCAATTTGCTCTGGTCAAGAATGGTTTAAAGATGAGCAATGCTGATTTTTCCTTATTCGTGAAAAGATGTATGATTTGTACAGATATTATTTCGATCTATGATGATGAAACAGTATTACTGGTGATATCTATGATGATGAAACAGTATTATTGGTGATGATACAGGATTAATTTCATTTCAATTAATGTGTTTATATAAGCTCCCAAAATCATATTTATGGGTGTAGGTGACTATGATTCTGACTTACGTGTTCTATTGTCAATTCCTTCGAAGAAAATCAAATCGTCAAGGCAAGTAAGAATGATAAACAAAGTCAATCCAGCAAATTCAAAATTTTCTAATTTCTCATAAATGATTCATTGGATATTGATTTTAATTGATGAATTTGAAGAATAATGAGTTGTGCACCTTATGTCCAAATTTCACGATGATCTGATCATAGAATGCTAAAATACCAACATTTGATCGCTGTTGCCCAAGCTATTTAGATTCTACAAATTTTATGTATTGTTGATCTCAATTTTTTCTTTATTTTCAGTGAGCTTTATTGTGTTCATAATGTGTTATAAGTGTTGAACATGTATTGACCACCAAGGTAGGCCCAGGCTCAGTTATTTACCCAACTATCCCACAATCCGATAACCATCGACCTAAGATAAAACCAAGCTTCCACTTTCGGTTTCCAAAGAGATAACTCACTTAGAAGGTTACAAAGGTAGGTAATAACTCAATGACAATGACCACAAAGGTAGGAATCAAAAAGAGGCGGAGAAGTAGAAGAAGAAGCAGAGGCTGAGAACTAACGGAGAGAGAAGAGAGGTGGACCATTTTCTTGCAATGTAGAAGACCCAATATATTAAACCAACTTAGCCCAAATAAGGTAAATCGCATTAGGGTATCACATGGTTCAACTAAAGACCCAATTAGTAGACAAATAGGCTACCAAGTGAAACCTCTTATTTCTGGCCATCCAAGAAAGTGGATTGGGCCATGAGCAACACTAAAATATTTAGGTTGCTTCAAATAGTCCAATTAACCTTTAGGTCGTGTCGTCTCGATTGTGGTGTTACAATTTCGTTCAATCATTTGGCCAAGCCAACTGAAGATTAAAATCGAATTACATCATCACCCGAGGAGGTTGTTTGACAACAAATTGTCTAACAACTTCGACCTTGGTGTCAAAAGACCTGCGAAGAAAAATATCTCCTGTTAGTAATATCTCTAATAGAAAACCAATAAAATTGGAAATCATTTACCCGTAATTTAGAATGTCCTTGCAACTTCTAAACTTTACTAGTGGTAGCAATTTCGTGCCTATATCTGAAGGGTTGTATTGTGTATGGTTCTTTTTGAGTCTTACCATCTTTTGATAGGGGTGGAGCCAGGATTTTAGTTCAGTGAGGGTAAAAAAAATTTCGACGCGTCGTTGTACAGTAACTTCATTATTGAGCTTCAAAAATAAATCTTTTTTTCAGACATGCCCTGCACTAGCATAAAAGTGAACCCACTGGCAACAATCTTAAGTCCAGTTGTTTCTCAGAGGAGAAAAGAATGCAAGCAACTAATCATATGCACCTTGGAGTAATTTAACAAATAGAAAGCACATCTCCATGGGACGTCCTTTTCCTCAACTGCATACCACCATTACCATATTTTCCCTAAGATCCTACTGCAACAATTCCTTTTAATTTGGTTACAACAGTTGCAGCAGCTATTGCTACTGCCACTGGATTAGGCGTTGAGGGAAAAATGGCACTGGATTGTAAATTACTTTGTGTTGCAACTATCTGTTGATGCTGCTATGTTTGCTGAGAGTATACCTCGATAAGTAATACGTTGATCTGACTTTTTGTAAGTGTCTCGTGCTTGAGCAAAGCATTGGCAAGAACATGATGCTCTTTACGGTGACGGTGCCAGAGTAAGCTACAGATAGGAGGAGGTTGAAAAATAAAATTCTAATTAGAAATTTCGAATTAAATGAATAATTTCAATTGAATGGCAGAATGGGGAATGGGTTGCAGTTTGTATTTATAAATGGGTCATGGGTATTAGGTGATCATGTTGGGCTAATGGGCTACTGGGCTTCGCTGAACTCCATTAGGCACCTCCCCTGCCTCTTGAGATACTATATCTCTAATGAAATTTAGTCTAACACGAACATGTTTAGTGCATATATGAAGAACAGGATTATTACATAAATGTATAGAGGACCAACTATCGAAATACACTACTACAAATCATTCAAGACACATAATTTATGAAGTAGACCTCTAAGTCATAGAGCATCTTTAATTGCTTTAGTGGTAGCAATAAATTCTAACTTGGTTGTGGATAGTGCAACAATGTGTTGTAATTGTAATGTCCAACTAACATAAGAATTTGACAAGGTAAACACATAAGAAGAAGTTGATTTCCTACCATCCTTATCTCCCACATAGTTAGCATTCACAAAACCCTTCAATTTCACACATTCCTTACTAGCACTAAACTTTTGACCTATATCACCAGTACACTTCAAGAATCTTAATAGCCACTTTAAGGATTCCCGATGTTTAGGACCCAGATTAGATATATACCTACTGAGAGTATAAATAGCAAAACATAAATCAGGTCTAGAGCAAACCATTAAATACATTATGGAACCAATCACATTAGAATACAGAATTCTACTCATGTATTCTACTTCACGTTCATTGAAAAAAGCTTGTTCTTTAGATAAAACCAAGTAATTAGTTAGAGGTAGTGTGACAAGTTTGCAATCATTCATATCAAATTTCTTCACCACTTAACTTTGCTTTTATGTTGTTTATCTACTTAGGATATGAACCAATTAAAAACATGTTGATCACATAGAGCAACAAAAACAAACAGCCATTATCAGTCTCACTATCTTGAAAATAAAAACAGTGATAAAACTTACTTCTTTGGAACCATGTAATGAATACAAAAGAGTCAAATCTCTTGTACCAGTGTCTAGGTGATTATTTCAAATCATACAAAAACCTTTTTAGAAAGCACACATGATCAGGTTTTAGCTTATCCTTTGTTCATCAAGCTCAACGTGTAAAAAACTATTTTTACATCAAGTTGTTCAAGTTCTCGGTCAAATTGCACAACCAATGCAAGCATAACCCTAATAGTAATGTACTTAACAACTGGTGAGAAAATATCATTTTAATCAACATCCTCCTTCCGTGTGTAGCCTTTAGCCACTAACTTGACCTTAAATCTTAAGGGTTCTGAGCTACTGGTACCTTACTTAACTTGAAAGACCCATTTGCAATCGATGGTCGATTTATTCTTAAGTCTAGATACTAGCTTCCAAATTTGATTCTTCTCTAGAGAACTCATCTCATCTTTCATTGCCTTAAACCACTCTTTGGATTGTTCACTATTCATCGCCTCCTCAATGGTTTTTGGCTCCCTATCAAATAGTTCTTCGTAACTAGCATGGGCGAAAGCTAACTCTAATTCATATACAAATCTTCTAGGCTCTCTTGTTTGTCTCATTTCTCTATCCCTAACTAAGTTGTAGTTTTCTAAAGGATTTTCTTCCTCAAAGTGCTATTCTATCACTACTTCGTCTCGATTCTCCACCTTAGTTTCCTCAACCTGAGTCTCCACCTCATTTGGAGTGGTAGGGATAAATGTGCTAAGTTTTCCTAACTCTACCTTAAACCGATCTCTCTCTTCACCTGGTTCAGTTTCACTCACAAGTTTGGGTTCACCTTTAAGATAAGGCATCTAACATTCGTTAAATGTGACATCCCTAATCACGATAATCTTAACCCCTTTTGGGCTTCTATCCCATAACTTATAACCCTTAACAGCCTCGAGATATCCTAGAAAGACACTTTCTAGCTCTAAGCTCAAGCTTTCCCTCACTCTGATGGAAAAAAGCAGCATAGGCAAAGGTTCTAAGTACAGAGTAGTCGCTCAGTTTACCAGACCACCTTTCATGAAAGATATCACCATTTAAAGCAGTAGATAGAGTCAAATTAATCAAATAACAAGCAGTTATAACAACTTTGTCCCCAAGAAACGACTTTGGGACACTAGAACTTAACATCATACAACACATTTTATCAAGCATGGTTCTATTCATCCTTTCTACTACTTTGTTTTGCTAGGGAGTGTAAGGAATACTCTTATGACTTGTTATTTTATTTTCTTTACACATACTATCAAATTCAGTGTTACAAAATTCTAGATCATTATCTGCCCTTAAAAATTTAATCCCTTTGCCAGTTTGGTTTTCCACTTTTCTCTTCCGGTTATTAAAGCTATGGAAAGTGTTAGATTTATTTTTCAGAAGAAAGACCCACATTTTTCTAGTATAGTCGATAATAATAGACAGAAAATACCTATTTCCACCCGATGTAGGATTATTAGCAGGACCCCACGGATCAAAATGCACATATTCAAATATGCTTTTAGTTTTATGAACACTAGTGGAGAAAGATATCTTATGATACTTACCAAGCAAACAGTGATAACAGAGTCACAAATCAGACACATAGTCGTTACCAAATGCACCTATTTCATTAAGAAGTTTAAGTCCCTTAATGCCTATGTGTGCAAGCCTATTATGCCATAATGTGTGTCCTCTAATCACTTCTCCGTAGTGATGTAAATGTCGGTTTTCTTAGTTCCCTTAATAGAGACTAATGTACCTTTAATCATCTTTAACATTTCATTTCCAATTTTACCAGTAAAGTCATCATTTTCAAGTCTTCCAACTAAAATCAAATTCCTAAACAATTTAGTCAAGCTAGACAAAACTCCCGAACCAAATCGAGCAGCTCTTCTTAAGTTAAATACCCGAACGGATATCTGACTTAAGAACCAACGGGCTTGGTTTGGTTCTCGATTCTAGATCAAGAATCGAAGAACCGAATCTCTCTAATTTTTAAATTCATTTATTTTAAATAAGCTAAATTATTTTATTTTTCTAGATAAATTTGCTAACTAGTTAATTTAGCTCAAATCCAGAAATATGATTTTCCTATTTCTAATTTTCAATTCAAAGCCAATTTAATCAAATTGATCTAAATTTTATCCAAATCAATTATTCTACTATAATGTCGTTTCTATCATTTTGGAAAAATCAAATTGAAACTCAATTATACCTCTCTTAATTATCGAAAACTCACAATCTTCCTCTCCATGTGATTTTAACAATCAAATCTATGAAAATTAGCAAAGAGAGGCGAAAAAGACACATAAGATTGTATTATATTATTTTGTAAAAGCTAAGATTGAATATGTCATTAGTTAAATTAATGTAACTTTGTAAATACTAAAAAAATTAATTATAACACAGAACTTGGAACCGAATGGACCCGAATTGAAACCAAATGGAATCAAACCCGAACAGTTCCTTAATTAAATTTAGACCCCATGATTTCACTTACTAAATACCCCAGAATTTCGGGTTCGGTTCGGTTCGGTTCTCGTTAGAACCGGACCATGTCCAGTCCTACAATTTAGGAATGTATCTAACGTCTTTTAAAGTGTACACAAAGCTAGTGTCAAACTTTATATTAATGTCACCAATTCTAGTAATCATATAGACAAAATTATCACACAACACAACTTTTCCAATATTAGATTCATGCAAGTTTTCAAACCAATTCTTTCCAGATATCACATGAAAAGATGCACCAAAATCAAGTATCCATTCATGCACGCGAGAATTAGCAGTTAGATTCAGTTCAGCAGTATACGCAACAGGACTTGTAATCATATCGAACTCACCGTTATCTATATTAGAAGCAGAAGATAATATATTGACCTCATCTCTCTCCTTAAACTTTAACTTACTCTTCTCGTTATGAAAATCTTTTATAAAATGCCCCGTGTTTCCACAGCCATAGCATTTTTAGTCTTCGTTCTAGATTTTGATCTAGACCTACTCTTGCCCTTCTTCTTCCATCCATTACTACTTGACTCACCACTATTTGGTATCCATCACGATTGTTTTGCCTAAACTGAGTTGTACCTCGTATCATATGTAACCCACGGCTTCTCTTATCATGTTTTTTAGCCTATTTTCCATCTCTTTACTTATAAGAGAATCTACGACAATTTCAGGCATCAAGGTGTCCATACTGTACTTAAAGGGGTTTTTAACTTCCCTATATGAGTCAGGAATAAAATTGAGCAAGATTATGTCCTTATAAATTTCAGACACGGTCTCATCACAGTTAACAATAGCTTGCACCAATTTGTTAAACACATCTAAATTGTAATTGAGATCCTTTGAAGGATCTATTTTAAAACTAAAACAATGTTCAAGCAGGTAAAGTTTGTTCGGTGTAGATTTGAACAAATACAGATCTTCCAATTTTTTTTCAAAATTCTTTGGTGGTTTTCAGTTTACTTACCTTTCTCAAAACGACGTCAGACAAGTGTAAAATGATTGAGGTGTAAATAAGCTCTTCGACTTCTTCATTTTGTTCTTTTGAAAAATCAGTTGAAAAATTATCTTCAATGGCTTTTAAAAAATTTTGTTAGACCAAAATACCTTTCGTTTTTTGTTGTCAGATTGAAAAATCACATTTTTAAAAAGAATCTCCAAATCAAAGTTGTGAGTTCTCACTTTCACATAACAGTAAAAAATGCACAAAACACGGTCAAACCACACAAAATAGTCCTAAAGTCACAGACAATATACTTCATTCTAAATTTTTAGAGTTTCGTAAGACTTTTGGTCTTATATCAAGAGAATGTTCAAACGAGTAAGGTCTCGATATTCTAATAGAATTAATAAGCAACGAATATTAGAATGCAACAAAAATTTTGTCTAACTAATGACAAGTTTCACGACAATTATAAGACTAAGAACAATACGCTGATTTAACCAAAAGACTAGTACTCAATCAAATAGTTAAGAGCAAGTAATCCGAATTTCTAGCAAAAACAATGTTACCTCTTCACAGTAATCACAACCCTATTGTCACCCCTACATGGTGACGCGCTAATGATGGAAATTAAACAGGTTAAGCCAATTTACCAGAGCGAACCTTTTTGAGTTTGTAAAATGGAGAAATGCGAATTTTCTACTTTAGGACCATCGCTATTCGTCCTAAAGATTCAGCAAATGCACGGATTCCAATCAGCCACAAACGCAAATTGATGTCTAGGGGTAAAATCGTCCAAATTTTCCTACGTAACCTAAAACACTAAATAAACCACATCAGTACATTCAGGAGGTTAAATTAAGTAATTTGTCCGAAAAAATCTCACTGAAAAATGTCATAGCTGCCATGCCCCACCTCACGGGTGGTGCTTCGACCTACTGGATTTGGGTCCAGCCTTTGTTTGTCCAATGGACGTCTCGTTTGGGAGTAATTGAAGAAGTTTAGATCCAGTGCTTTGAAGGAATTGGCCATTTTCTTCAATTTTTGGCCAAAATTTTTGCTAGATTTTACCAACCCAAGCTATGATACTAGATGTTGAACGAGTATTGACCACCATGATAGGTCCAGGCTCAGTTATTCTCCCAACTACACCACAATCCGACAACCAATCGACCCAAGACAAAACCAAGCGTCCACTTTCGGTTGCCAAAAAGATAACTCACTTAGAAGACCATAAAAGCAGGTATTAACTCAATGACAATCACCACAAAGGTAGAAATCGAAAAGAGGCACAGAAGTAATAGAAGAAGTAGAGGCCAAGAACTCATAGAGAGAGAAGAGAGGTGGACCGTTTTCTTGCAATGTAGATGACCCAATATATTAAACCAAGTTAGTCGAAATAATGTAAGTCACATTAGGGGATCACATGGGTTATGTAAAGGCCCAATTAGTAGACAAATGGGCTAGTAAGTGAAACATCTCATTTTTGGCCGTCCAAGAAAGTGTGTTGGGTCATAAGAAACACTAAAATATTTAGGTTGCTTCAAATGGTCCAATTAACCTTTGAGTCGTGTCGTTTCGATTGTGGTGTTACAATTTTGTTCAGTCATTTGGCCAAGCTGATTGAAGATTAAAATCAAATTACATCGTAGCCCAGAGAGGTCGTTTGACAACAAATTACCAAACAATAAGATTATGAAGAAATACAAGAATAAGACGAGAGAGTAAGAGAGAAAATAAAAAAATCAATAAACTTGTGCGTAATTGTATTATATCGAACTCATATTAGGGTACAAATGAAAGTTATAGTTTGAACCAAATACATTATTCTAAAGTAAATAAGACTTATTATCTACGTATCGTTATAAGACTATATATTATTAAATAATTATTCAATAATTTACAAAAAATATTTCATTTTCCTTATTTATTAGTTATAGGTTACAATTTTTCAATATTTATTTGGTATGGAGTTTAAATGGACTATATAATCTGGGTTGAATCATATACTTAAAAATAATAACTAAAACTAAAAAAAATATAAATATATACTTCATATAAAACACATCACATGCGTATGGCTCCCCTAAAATTATATGGCCTTATACGGTCTCACCTCTTGCATGGCCTCTGGACTGCCCCTAGCTCTAAGCGCCTAACACTATCGAGTATCACTAACAGAAAAATATACATGCATGTTAAGCACGTAATGACCAAATGGATTCAATGATCCAGGAGAATATCCTAAATCCAAAATAATATCGGGTTTGAAAGAGTTGCCACCTGACCTTTAGAGAATATCTTAAAAGATCTAATAGTTGCAATATTGTAGCGAGACTACAAATGAAGATGATAATATATACTTGATTGAGTTGATCCTAGATTTCGTACGTGCATGATTAATATAAGTTTGACTCGCTACGTGGATCCTTGTTAAAAACCCGTCCTTACGCTTTCTTTAGTTTGTTAACTTGAGATTTTGGTTTCAATTGTAGTATCATAATCCAAAGCCATATTTGCAAATTAGAATTCCCTCTAGTTTTATTGTACCTATGATTAGATGGAGTTTGCACTCTAGTTACTTCTTTACGTTTTATTGATGTTACATTTTTGTGAGTTCATTAACACCTGGTTATAAATGTAGAATTGATCATGCATATTAGCCCCTTTCTGGTTTCGTTAAAAATCAATTTTTCAATAAAAAATTTACGAAATGTGTGATTGGAATTTTGATAAAAGTTGTGGGTTCCACATAATATGTTATAAAAACTAATTGTTAATTTTGACATCAATTTTATTATATATATATATATATTTTTTTTTTTAATGCTCTTAACCTCTTTATTCTAGATTCCATGGTCAAAAGATAAAGTAATCCTTTGAGTTAAGTTGGCTAATTTGTGTCCCAATAGTGGGAGTTTGTTTAAGTTTTTTTAAACATGATGAAAATCTTTTTGACTACAGTCTTAAGCCTTCTTTAAAAGGTCAAGAAAAAAACTGAGAGTTAAAAAAATAAGTATGAAGAAATTAATTTGTTGAATGGTAAAGTACTCGAAGGCTATTACAAACATATCGTTTTAAAGTTTTAATATTTTATGCCTTAAAATTACACTGCCTTACTTGTTCATTGGAAAGCTTTAACGAATATATTAATACTTGTTTAGAAAATAGAGAGATAGGAAGATTAGTCGTTGTAGGAAGCCATATTTTATCCGCTCTAGATAGAAATAAAGGTAACCCCTCTTTATAGATCAAGAAACTAATCACTGAATTCTCTATCTCTCAGTGTCAGAGTTTCTTGATAGAAGATCCTAAAGATTGTAAAGAAAGACAATAATGAGCAAAGATTATAAGAGAAAATAATAAAAGAAATTTCAATAGAACTATTTAGACATTTTTTTTTAGAAATAGACCTTTAGTAGAAAAGACAATAGAAATATACTTACATACTCTTGGTCGTAGTAATTTAAAGTGCAGACTTTTTAAAACGAATTAATTAAGTGTAGAAAATCTTACCAAATTAGTAGACTTTCTCTAAGAAATATTTATTGGTAGGAAGATGATATCTAAAGTTCGTTGATTTTTTTATTAGTTTTCTTTTAATTGTTCAACAACATTGACTGGGTCAAAAGATTCCTAGAGAAAAAAAAAGGTATTTTAGGCAGTAAATCTATTGCAATCATTAGTTGAACTCATTATATTCTTGTTGATTATAGAAATCTGATCAACAAATTCCTTACATAGCCAGGGGAAATGACCTTTGATTTTTATATCAGAGCAAGAGGGGAAATGACCTTTGATAGGGAAACATTTGATTTTGCATGCTTTTCTTCTCTTAGGCAGGAGTATTTATAAGTATCTTCCAGGCTTTGAGATAACTGAGTCATTTAGGGTAAAAAAAAACAGGTGGCAGTCTATTATTGGTTAATTTGTAATTGATTTTGTTTTAGTATCACATTTTATTCATTAGCTTACTGTTGTCGATTTTATATCCCGTAAGTGTATGTATCGTAATAAGTAATATAGTATACCAATAAACTGAACATCGTTCCCACGAGGTCTATAAGTCATTACTTAGTTTACTACTCTATATTTTAAATGATGAAAAACAAAGAATAAAGTTTGGTGATTGTTTATTTAAATTATTCTAATTATACTAACTTTATCTAATATGCACGCGATAAATCGAATTCGAGTTTTTAATATATACTAGTTTCCTGCCCGTGCAATGCACGGGTTGTATTATTTTAAAGGACATTTAGCGCACCTATGACAATAGGAATATAAAGCGGGCTATTTGCCAATATTTAATAAATGATGTTAAGACTTATAAACTTAGTTTAAAGAACAATTATTAATTCATATGTTTCAAATATGATCACAAAAATGCACATGAAATTCTACCTAAGGAACTTGTGAAGATGTTTTGGCCAAATATCTCAACTTTTACTATCATAGGCCTCATCAGCTCAATCATTCCTTTCCTTGATATCTCCCCCTTTTCCATTATTTCCTCTTGCATTCGAGCATTCATCGTTACTCGAATGCATTTTTGGAAAACTATCTGGTCCATCTACTGTGTCAGTAACAAGGAAATTCAATTTCTACTTGAAAAATGTATGAATTGCATGGGAATCATTAGTTTCTAGTACGAGTAATCAGAAAATATATTTAAAAAATCATGTAATCATAAAATTCAATTGAATTCGTCACTTGCATTTATGTTCACAATTCGAACATTGAAGACAATTAATTGAAATAAATTTCCAAAAATCATCTTGAGGTTAAAAAATGATGCAAATATATTTGATGTATGCAAATGTTGAGGGAGAGACCAAAGAGATATCTTTTGTTGACAATTTGACGGAAGCCAGGAAGCTGAAAGATTAAACAAAGTATACCAACATCAGATTCTTATCTTACAACTTCAGCTCCTGTGCCTGTGAAACAAAAGCCCAACTCATGAAGGAAAATAAAATTCCAAAATCATAACACCGAGACTAGTAAAACCACACTCACCGAGCATCCAACACCACTCTTCAATAGAAAGATAATTTCTTATCGTACAGGGCCACAAGCTAAAGAAAAGCTCGCATACTCAGAAAAGATGAAAAGAAACTTGACAGCGATCACAATATTTCTTCAGGCAACCAGATTTTTCTTAATTGCATCCGCTCTTATGTTGAGCTGAAGTAGAAGTTTTGCTGGACTCATCCTACAATGAATAATAAAGATAATATTTAAATGAAAGTAAGCACCAGGTGAGCAGAACATGAGTCAAGAATTCATTGGCTAACCCTTGCTTCAAATAGATAATCTGAGCTCCTAATCACTTTGGGAACAAAAGCAAGAGGATTTCTAAATTCAATCTGTTTGCGAGTTGCAAGGACAGTGTCCTCTTGGACAGGCTTGTTGAAGCAATAAGAGAGAATCTTTGTGAAAATTTAACCATCAAAGTTCAAGCATATCAAGGACTTCACATTTAATAAATCACTTTATGAGTTTAACAGTAGAACTAAATGCAGTAGGCAAGCCAAAATTTGACATATAGTCATTTCAATTAGCCAAAAATGACTATAATAATACCAAACAACAAGTAGACTTCTTAAGACTAAACAACAAGGAAATAACAAGACATCGAGTTCATGAGAGTTCAATCACCATTCTATAAGGTCCATAAAGTATGATAGATTTACCCCTATGGAAAGTCTCGGACAAAATACAAGAAGTCCAATCAAAATTGAATAGGGCTCATAGTGTGTACATTTATGCCATTGCGAGATAGAAAATAAAGAATGTACAGTTTTGTTTTGATTTCTTACAGTTACATCGCTTACAGGATTCACGATCTCCTGATTGTTCCAACCTACATCTGAGAATTTAATTCATTTATACGTCTGCAAAAGGCTAGATGCAGATGAAAATTAATTCTACAATAAAGAAGACATGCCTCTTCTTCTTTGGACTGTTCTGATTGATCTCTTCATTGAAATAAGAATATTTGTCATGGTGAAAACATTAACTGGTCATGGTAAAATTTCTAATCTGCAATATTCCAAAAAATTTCTCACATACAATCCGATTTTTTTTTTCAAACAAGAGGTAGAAAAGTCAAAATACGAAAAAATCGGATTCTTATTTGTCCAAATGGTACTTCAAACTTGGAACGAGCATGAAGAAATTAACGATACTTCTTTATCTTTTGAGTTGTTCTGCCGGATCGGTCGCTCAAGATCTTTGGTCTCTACCCGGGGGTTGGAATCTTTCTATTCCGTACATATTCGTTCCTGAGCTTTTTGAAAGAGGTAAAGTTTTTGGAACAATAATCAGTATCTTTATTACATTAGCTAAAACTTATTTGTTCTTGTTCATTTCTATTGCAACAAGATGGACTTTACCGAGACTGAGGGGTTTGAATTAGCCCCTACCGATCGTATTTCTCCCGAGATGAAAGAAAAGATAGGCAATTTATCTTTTCAGATTCAACAGTGTAAAATTCCTTGATGACCACATTCATGGAACAAAATATACCTAGAGGAAGACGAAGTTTTGAACTAATCTTATATGCTTATTCATTTTTTTAATATAACTCACACAGAACATATAACTCACAATTCCACAACTTTTCTCTGCTCTCCCCATATCAAGTTAAATTGAAGCAAGAACTTTTGGGCAACGACAACAAGACATATCATCATATATACTACAGTGTAGAAGATAACGAATTCCTTTTACCAATAGCCTTTGGTAGATCCTCTATCCTTGTAAGGCTTTTAAAAAAGGAATAATTTTTTTTTTTTTTATAAATGACCCATTAAATCAGCGTCGCTGTAAAAAAAAAATAATAATAATAATTCACAACTACCATAAAAGATTCAATATTCCCTGCCCCGCACGACTATACGGGGAGTCCCCACACCAATTTCGTGCGCAGGGACTCCGCACCAATTTCATGCAGAGTCCCCGCACAATTGGTGCGGGGACCCCGCAACAATTGGTCGCCGGTATTGCCAAGTACCCTAGCAAGGTCATCCGCAAGGACTCCGCCAAGAAGCAGGCCAAGAAGTCGCGTGTGAAGGCTTTTGTCAAAGTCGTCAACTATAACCATATCATGCCTACGCGCTATACGCTAGACGTCGACCTCAAGGACATCTTCGCTGCTGAATCGTTCTTCTCACGTGACAAGAAGGTGACGGCATGTAAGGAGATCAAAGCCAGATTGGAAGAGAGGTTCAAGACTGACAAGAATCGATGGTTTTTCTCTAAACTCAGATTCTGAGGTGGAAAAATTATAAAATATTGTGTTTTTTGTTATTTGGAAGATTTATTGTGTTTGATTTAAATTTTATTGCTAGATATTTTGATTGTTGCTGTTGATTGAGCTTATTTTGGCTATAATTGTTATCCATTTTGAAATTTTTTTTAATACATTATAATTCATGTAGTTGGTGAAATACATTGATCAGGTACGAATTGATTTCATGGTTATGAATTTGTTCTTGTTTTGGATGATTGTATCCATATTGATTATTAAACGATGTTATCGGCTCTCATTTCTGCTGCTTAGCTCAATGCGCTATCTGCAGATCTCGAATCATTGGAATTTGCTTTGCTTGTTTTTTCATTCTATTTTTCCCTGGTCAAACTGGTCTGGAATCAATATTTCTACCAAGATTGTTGATGCATGAGATAACACAAGAGACATAAATGAATTAACAAGCTAATAAGCATTTTAATTTATATTAAACCAGAAATATATCTCTCTATTCACACAAAAACCCAAAATTGTCGATTAAAAAAATTATAATTATTAGATAAAATCGATGATATACCTCTCCACACCGTGCGAAGAGTGTGGAGAGTTAGAGAACTCTCCGCACTGTACGAAGAGTGCGGAGAGTGCGGAGTGTTCTCTCCAACTCTCCACACTGTGCGGAGAGATGGCTCCGCACAGTGCAGAGTTTTTTTTTCTAGTTTATATATATATATATATATATATATATTAAAAAAACAATTGATAAAACAACTAATTGCAATAAATTTTAAGTTCAACAATCCAATTGGAAGAAATAGCTTTCCACACAATTGCCTAAATCAAAATAAGTTTGCTTCTCTTAAAGTAAGTTGCAAGTATCTCAAGATAAAGCTGCTGAAAATAGTTATGTCATGCAAAGAAGACTTATTATATAGAATTCATCATTTAAAAGAAAATATGCATACACTGAACACAAACAAAAACTCTTAAAGACTACCAAAGATTAGAAAATGATCTGAGAAAAGCTTTCTGGATAGAAGTACCTATGTCACCAGTAAAATATGCTTCATGCTTGAGAACTTGCTGATGAAGATATGTAGCACAAAATTTGGCAACCACCTTACCTGTGAAATTCAATGCATTGATAAGAGAACAATAACGCACTAACCAGACAACAAAGAAATTGGGTAGCAAAACTTGATTTACAGCAAAACATTATTTCAATTCAAACTAATTATACTCTTTAATGGATCTGCATTGTGACTTGTGAGTACAAGATCTCATGACATAGATTATGGTATACAAATGCCTACAGTCAACACTTCATCTTTCTTTTGCCTAGTCGTATCTTTTAAATCATAGGCATATGCTAAGGAATGTCAATTTGTATTCAAAATATTCGTGCCCTGGTAAATGACATGCACCCTAATTTAGTATGCAATATAACAACAGCAGAATTAGAAAAACTTACCCCATGACCATCATAAACGCCAAAGAATGAGGTGAAGGCATCCAAATCAGTAAACGCTGCATGCTTGAGAAAAAACAATAAGACCATAGGTTATTCAAGGTAGTGAATAATGCATCTCACTATTACAAAATTTGCATTATAATTTTATACAATTGTCTTCCCTTATTTTCTTTCTTGCACTACTACACTCGCAAGCTCCCTCTCTCAAGCAGCCTAGGTTCCCATGCACTCTATTAAGAAAATGTCTACATTGATCAAATTACCAAATTGAAATTACAAATTGCCTACATCGATCTTGAGCAACCTTGCGTGTTGAAATTGAAATAATTTTGAAGCTGTTAAAATCGGGATGGGATGAAAGAATGGGATTCAACACTATTGTGCATCTCCAGAGACATGGCCATAACGTATGAAAATGGAGAATGAAAAAGTTAAACAAACAAAAAAAAAAAAAATGGCTCCATTTTTTCTCTTGTACAGTACCTTGGGATTGGTTTACTATTTCTTCTACAGTAGCAACTACTTCCCCTTTTTAATAGAAGTTAGAAATGTGGATGTTGGGACATACAATTTTATTTGTTGATCCCCTTTAATTTGCTAATCAAGATTAATTACTAATGTAATGTTTGTCGGATTCTTCTAATGTATTCAATTTGCTTCTCTAGAGTTTAAATTGAATCTACTTAACTAAATTAATTTCATATTTTTATGTGAATCAGGATACACACTAGTTAAACAAATTAAATTTCTAAGACTTCATGTGACGATTGTATTAACTAGGAAAAGTATTTCCTGAATTTTACAACGCGGTCAAGCCTATAACCTACCTTTCGACTCGTTATAAATTCATAAGATCAAAGATTATTGGCCAAGTAATTCCAGCATTAAATGCTATAAATAAAATAAACTCATGAAATTGAGAACTAGAATCTTGAAAATTGAATTACAGTCTCTCAATAACTTTGTTGTTGGCCTAAATGAAGAGAAACAAAGAATTATTATTAAATACATTACCGGGTTTTGAATGAAAATGTACAAAAATGGATGAATCTTACACCAATATTTTCTTTTTGTCCAAATCAGTCCTTATAACCATAGTCTGGGTAACTTGATTTCTTAATTTTCTTCGATGTGTTTCTCTCTAATTTTCAATTTGTCGATCCCTTTTTCGCATTCCCTTTTGACATTTATGTAGTACTCTACCTTTTAGAAGAGTTCCTTCTAAAACAAATTCAAAAAGACTAGAAAAACAAACAAACATAATAATAATAATAATAATAATAATAATAATAATAATAATAATAAAGGAAGTAAAAAATGCCCAAACGGAGCTTGCCACGGGTCGGCAGACTACCCAAGACATACTGGTAAAATCATTGGCCTCAGATGGGCCATTGGTTCGCAAACCCAGGTCCACCCGTGGTCTTGATTCATTGGTTGAATGTTTTGATTACATTTGTTTTTATTGGCTCTTTCCACAATTGCTGTGCATTGAAATTACAAGGAAGTTTCCAATCCAGCCTCCCCTTGCAGCATCCCCTTGAACAGAATTGGCGAAGTTGGAAGAAGAAAGCAGCACAATTATTGTACAAAATGGTTGACTCTAGTGCACCAATGCCGTGGATAGGCCTATACGCTGCAGCAGCAACTCTTGTATGGGTTTTTGCGTTAATTGCTGATATAATCCATTCTCTCCGCCGTAGAAAATTATGGTTCCCGTGCAAATATTCTGCTCTAAATGCTACTTCCTTGACCGTGATAGCTGTTGCAGTGAAGTTGGCAATGGATTCAACGACGTCTATGCCCGCTTCCATGGACCAGTTTGCAAAATTTAGTAGCACTGCTTTGTTGTGCGCTTCGACCATTCATTTTATGCCTTCTCTAGGATCCATGAGTGACCCAGAAATATTGACGAACTTGACAGCCTTGGGTATCCTCATAGTGACACTTACAGTAAATGTGGTCATCCAATTGTTCACAGGAGTGATTAAGCATAAGATGAAAGTACTCCATGCTGTGATTGTTTTTCTAAATTTGTATTCTTTTATTGTGCTTATTTCCTCTGCTTTAACGGTTTCTGCTAGTAAAAGGCATTTGGAGCAGAAGTACAATACAATTCAAGGAAGAATATTAGGAGAGGAACTACATGGGAACCAATTATTTGACTTTGAAAAGTTAAAGTTACGTTTGAAGAAATACTGGGTGATGGCCAGAACTAGTAGCCCCCAATATGTGATGGCGCGATCTGATGCCTGCTACATTCTTGGATTGATCTCCAACGTTGTTCTTATGCTCCTGTTGATTGAAACAAGCATATATCCTTTTGGTTGGGAGGATTCATCAGGTTATAAGTGGTCAGTAAAATTAATTTTTGTGACTCAAGTGTTGGCAGTGTCTCTTTGCTTTCTAACCTCTTTCATAAGATTTATACGTGCTTTAATTCTTAATATAAGGCATGTTCGGGGATTTTTTGCCTCAGTTATTTCATTTGACATGCAGACCTATGGGATTCAAATACTAGTGAACTGGAAAAAGAGACCCCCACCTTCACAAGTTCGTGACCAAAAGCTTAGAAAAATCATACATGTCATTAGAAATCTACTTCTCAATATTTGCATAGGAGGTCAAGTAGGGATTGTGATGATGAACAAATTACTTGTGATAATGTCAATTTTATTAGCTGTCTTGACCATTCTGTTCTTAGTAATCATGTCCCCTTTCTTGCTAATATTTCTTTCACCATTGATCATCTTGTTGTTTAAGAGGCTGAAAAAGAAACTCTTAGGGGAATATGAGGCCTCAGTCAATCCCAATGAAACAACACAGGAACCTAGTTTCGAGCAGGATCTAAGAAACTTTCTTGTACTTGTTGAAGGTGAGGCAATGCAAGATATTTACCTGAAGTTCATCCACACCTCTATCAATTCGTTCATAACAGTGGGTGCAAATAATCATCCTAGATATCTAATAGAGCTTTTAGAGAATTCAACCAGCTTAAAGGGGGTAATGGATTTTGAGAGTGATCAAGTCCCATCTATACTTGGTAAAGAACCTCCAAATTGTTGGACTCTGACCATAGTAAACCTAACAAGTATCATGATTGCTCTTCCAAATATTGAACAGCAGAAGAAGAATAAGAGGTTACAGAGCGTGATTGAAGGTTTCAAGTACGCGCGCCTTGTGGAAGAAAGTCTGGATGAGGAAAAGAAATTGGTGAGCAGCAGGGATGCTGCAGATTTTGTGTGGGCTGGAACTGAATTGAAGCACAGGTGGTTAGATATAGATCTTCAAAAAGTGTCACGTCTATCAAATTCAAACATGGAAACTCTTCAAACTCTGTCATACAAAAGTGAGGAAACTGTAAAGGAATTCACAAATAAAATGGAGAGAAACACG
This sequence comes from Olea europaea var. sylvestris, assembly GCF_002742605.1. Lineage (NCBI taxonomy): Eukaryota > Viridiplantae > Streptophyta > Magnoliopsida > Lamiales > Oleaceae > Olea > Olea europaea. The sequence goes on along the minus strand of NC_036244.1, from coordinate 9,537,879 downwards.
CAGGAAAGTCTTGTCAATTTATCTGAAGATGTTGTAGTTGCTAATTCAATGTACAAAATTAGCCGCACTTTGCTGTTGGACTGTGAAGAAAGCAGCCATTCGCAATCTGATGCCCATGTGTTTGACAAATTGTCCGTCATGGTTGCAGATATATTCGTTGCGTGCCTCACCAATTTACCTCATGTTATCCTCATGAAGTGCTACAACAGCACCATAGAAGAACGAGTGGTTAGTGTGGAGGAAGCGGCTTGCCTACTGGGTGAAACTCAAGGCATTCTAAAAGCTCTTCAGAAGCATGAAATTCCTAATCTATCTCCTGATCGATCAGTGTATATTGATCAGTGGCGTGCTTTACTCAAACACAGTAACAATAACACTTCCACCTCAACTTCCAGTAGTGAAAATACAATTACTGATTCCACAGAGGTGCATTTCGATACACAAGAAATTCATTCAACTGTTATGGAAGGTATGATTATACTCTTTGTGCTCGGGTTTTATACATATTCTCCTCGTATTTTACTCATGTTTCCAGTAACATGATGTTAATGTTTTATTGGGGGAAAAAAAAAAAAAAATGAAACAGCTGCAGGTGAGATGGGAAGCAGAAAAGACATATGGCGAAAAGAGGATGCCCAAGTATGAAACCACACACTAGTCCATTGTTTCGGGGAAAAAATGTGTAAAATATGTGAAGAGGTTTATCATAATAAACTAATAATGGTATGTAATAATATGATTTCTTTAGTACATCGAAGACATTCTTGACAACTTAAATCTTATCTTGAATCGCAACTAATTTGCTCAATGGATATTAATATATGACAATGTCATTCATTCATGTCTCATTCACTTGAGCTTGTATTGGGAAGATATCTCATTTTTACAAAGGGAAGTCTTCTTGAGCATATTTCTTCTCTTCAAAGTCTGTCTTTTCTTTAAAGAAAACTTAGAACACTTTGCCTTTTCAGAAGTTCTTGGATCAGAAAGCCAAAAATGAACAATTAGAACTTCTCACTACTTCAACTTGTTCTTTCTTCAAGAACAAGACTTCTTTTCAAGAGAAGTAGATATATTTTTCCGTAAGCTTTTCTTATGGTATTTGCTCATAGTTAATGGTGTGGTTTCCTAAGCTTGTGAAACCCACCAATGGCAACTTTAAGAAACGTAGAGATCAACAACTCTAGTGTGACCTGACCTTTCTAATTAATGACAGATGACATTCTAATACGGTATAAGCGAGTGTTCCAATAATTGAAAATTCCAAAAATGATTCACAGGTAATAGTTCTAGCAGTCAATGATTGAAAGTTTTTTGCTTTTTCTTGGAAGATAATTTAATAGCTTAATTTGAAAATATCAGGTTGTATAAGTAGAAGTAACAATCAAGTGTGACCCTAGAGTCACCAAATGTTGATACATCCAGAGAAGAATTCTCAAAGTATTAGAGTTCATTTGCTTCATAAGGTTTGGTACACAGAAATATTAATTAATCCAAGAAGTAAAGAAACTTTTTATGAGTGATCTGAAACGAAATATTTTTTTCCAGATGAAAAATGCCTCAGTAACTTACCCCTTTATTATCTTAAAGAACTTGCATAGGAAGATTAAGATAAAAAGAAGTTCAAATCCCACCTTTCAGGATGCGAGAAGAAGTTTCAAGTCTTAGGTTCAAATTTGCAGTATATAGTTTTTGGATCAAATTATAGGTCCAGTTCTATGAATAGCCTTTTTAAATACCAGAACAGTAGCATAACTGAAATTAAAGCATAGAATTTATCTTGGAATAAACCAAAACATAAGCCAGATGGGTTGTGCATTACTTTGTACCATGTATGCATCAAAAATAAACTATACAACATTAATGAATTAGCCCCAGAAGAGAGCATTGGATTGAATGCTTCCTGAAAAGATTTACACAGGTTTTAGAACTGTGCAATTGGGCTCCAAAAATTATAATAAATAAAAGGTCAACTCAACTTCTAAATTATTTGGATGAAGCGTGTCTTGACTTTATAAAATGGATTGATTGAGACCGGAAACAATTCACAAGACCAATAATATATCAGATTCCATGGACAGAGCATGACAGATTTTTAATATACCACTGAATGAATTTGCCTGTTTCAGCGTTAATGGCTTCTTGTATACCAACAGGCTTCAGAACCACAATTTCTGCGTTTGCAGTAATGACTGCAGTTCTGTCAACGACATTTACCTGAAGATAAAGAGTGATGTAAAGAAATTGAATTCTCAACAGCGAATAAGTAGGCTGTAAGATAGCTAAAATAAATGGAGTTGTAGGTTTTTCAAGGTTTATGAAAGATAAGGACAACATTGTTCTTTCTGAAACGTATTACCATAATCTTGACAATCGAGCAGGTTCTGGAAATCTGATGCGGACATCTTTAATTTGGGGAATGATGCGATTATTATGAAAAGGGGGAATGATTGACCATTTTAAAGATCTACGGAAATATGGAGCACAAACCACCTAAAATGACTTTGGAAACATAGCACGCGAATACCAAGCTTGATTGACAACCACAACTTTGGGAATTTGGAGCACAGCAACAGTTGCCATCCGGATGGAATTTTTTAATTGCTTTAATTCCCTTTAATTGTTCAAGTATACTCTTATCATTTTGAATGTTATCTGTAGATTTTGATTTACTGAACTATTTTGAGTTTTGGTGCATTTTCTTTAGTCTTCTATTGATCCAAAAACAAAATTTGTTATGATGTAGAGTTCGCGATTCTCTGTCTCAAATCCAATAATCAACTTCACAATCAGAGATCATATTTCAACCACTGGCATATCATACCATAAAAGACCACCATCAATTGCTTTGTTACTTGGACTTTGGTGTACATATCTAGAAGTTAGAAACGGAGAAAACTTCTTAAATATAAGCTATGCTATGCGGTAAATATTATTGTCTACTATATCTTATAAAAATACATTTCATTTTTAACAAAAATAAAAGTTCAATTAGAATCTAGAAAATATCGTGATAACTATATAGACATTATCTACCTGCACCGTAGAGAAACCGTGAGAAAACCACAGTTAAAGAAGAAGCTGACCTTAAGTTGTTTGCTGGATAGATTATGATAAAGCTCATTCCATTTAAGCATGGACCATCCCATATATTTTAAGTAGCCTCCACTACCACTCAATGACAGTGAGTCTCCCACAGCCTGATTGAGTAACTCACTGACAGCCAATATTATCAAGGCAGCCTTTTGTTGTTCTCAACCTGGAGCAAACAGCATATAAAATGAGTTTTATTACATGCAAGAGCATTATATAAAAGGTAAGAAGTGGATTCAATATAACCTTTTGATGTTGATGAAAGCTCATTGTTTCTATCCTCTAACCAGCTAAGGAAATTTTCTGAAAACGGGACGTGTTAAAGAATTAAAAGTGAATCAAGGCACAAAGTCAGGAATGTCCTTCAATCATCTCAGTCAACCATCGTCAATTGCTGATAATGTATTTTCCATTTATACAGGAGTATGAATAGGCAATGACAATGTATATGCTTTGTTTTAGGACCTAAACTGATTCTCGTATGATGTATATATATACCTTATTATTTCTCAATGAAATATACAAGAATTATTTTCCTTTTCATGGTATCAGAGCCAGAACAATTCTGAGCCTTATTTCCTTTCCCTTCCCAATCACAGCAAAGGCCGAACATGGCAAAAAATGACAGTCAATTGATCCAAAACTCAGCCAAGCCTGAGGCCAACGGATACGACAATTCAAATGATCCTTTTATGGTTGATCATGTTAGTAGTACATCTGCTATAAGTGATCTCTCAGGTATAACCTTCTGTGCTCCCATTATTGGTCAAGAAATTCGTTGGATACTTGACACAGGAGCTACCAATCACATGGTTTGCTCTGCTGACTTATTAACCACAAAATCTTGTGTTACTGATCGAACTGTATATCTCCCTAATGGAAAACTAGCGACTGTCACACACATAGGCAGCATTCATGTGGCTGATTTTACATTACATGATGTGCTTTGTATTCATTCCTTCAAATTAAATCTCATCTCTATTAGCAAACTTGTTTGCAATTCCCATTATCTTGACACATTTACTAAGAATACTTGTATGTTACAGGACCAACGATCGGGGAAGATGATTGGGATGGGAATTGAACGAGGAAGACTTTACTACCTTGATACTACGCAGAAAGCCAGATGCAACTCAGCTACCTCAACAACCTGTCAACTTTGGCATAAACGCCTTGGTCACCTTTCAAATAAGAGTCTATGTTTACTTTCCCATTTAGATACAAAAATAAAATTTCATGATGTTTCTGATTGTTTAATTTGCCCATTAACCAAACAAACTCATTCCAAATTTCCATTAAGTTCAATTCATGCTCATGCACCTTTTGAATTAATTCATGTTGATATTTGGGGAGGATACCATGTTCCTTCAATCAATTGGGCACAATATTTTCTTTCTACTGTGGTTGATTACACTCGATGTACATGGGTTTATTTGATGAATCATAAATCTGACGCTTCTAAATACATAACCTCATTCATCAATTTAATTGAGACACAATTTTCCTTGAAAGTCAAAATTCTTCGTAGTGATAATGGTCCTGAATTTACAATGAGAAAATTTTATTTAGATAAAGGGATCATTAATCTAACCAGTTGTGTCTCTACTCCACAACAAAATAGAATAGTGGAGCGAAAACATCATCACCTGCTAAACGTGGCCCGAGCTTTGCTATTTGAAGCCAATCTTCCCAAAAAGTTCTGGGGAGATGCCATTTTAACTGCTACATATCTCATCAACAGAACACCGACACTTTTCCTAAAAGGAAAAACACCCTTTGAGATTTGCACTAAGAATCTCTTCCTCTTCCAATTGATGCTCCACGTAATGAATTTCTCGATGTTTTTCTTCCTTGAAATCTTCTTTCGATTCTCCAATGGTGTTTTCTTGCCTTTCAATGTTTGAATCCCCTAAAAGTGTGAGAATTTTTGTATTTATAGGTCCCTTGCCGTGTATAGAGAATAGGGTTCTCTCTGGAGTTTAAAAATGAGACGGAATTGTGCCCAGTGGAGGCGCCGCGTCTGGTTGGGGGCGCTGCCTCTCTGGAGCTCCCGTCGCCGAGGCACAATCAGTGTTGGGCGCCACAGTGCCCTCAATGTGGCATTGCGGTGCTCGTACTCTGTTTTCTATTTTATCTTTGGCGCCTTGGTGCCATCCATCCAACACTTATGCTTTGCCTATTTTACCCCTTTATCCACAACTTTTTCACACCCTTCACCATCTTGATAAACCTATAACACAACATTACAAATACATTAAAAACATTCAATACTCGTAAAATCTAGCTTCCAATCAAGTTAAAATTGGATTAAAATCGTGAGTAAAATGCACTCGTCAATTATCAGTGCAATTATTTGTTGCGTGTTCCAGTTCTTCTGCGCTGATTCCAAACTACCCTCATTTGAAGAAAATCACAACTTCAATAGTTAACCGCCATTTTGCTGGATGAATTTCTCTCTCGGTTTAATAAGCTTTGGTTTTTGAACGCCAAAGTATAACCAAGTTACCAATTATCAAAGTCAAGAAGCCAATTTACCTAGGTGGCGACCAGGGGGAAGGCCACCACTCCTCAGGATTAGTCAGGCGAAGTTTGGACACCTGAGTTATCAAAAAAAAAAAACGGGGCCAAGAAGCCACCAGCATTGATAATCACACTAAGGTCCAGTCCTCTGGTCGTTGTGGTTATGCCTTTCTTGGAGAGCAGGACAGTTCTACATTTCATAAAGCGAACCTTTGTGATTCGACATTCTATCACAGAATCACAGAAAATGTCCCTGTATTCTTGGACTGGGTGATTGGGACTCAACATTGCACCGAAACTCATAAATCCAACAATGTTAGCTGTCATCAGAATAGCAAATGCATTGATCCTGATAATGGTCTTCAAGGATATTAATGCACCTGCTTCGAGGGTTATGAGGGCAATCCATATCTTGATCCAAACTGCAGAGGTTAGTACGGGCTTTTGCATCATAATTTATCAAAAAAATGAAAAATTGCTTTGCATGATTTTCAAACTCTAATGAGATTATTATCCTTGTTTATGTGCCAGATGTCAAAGAATGCAATAAAAATCCATGCGATCCACAAGGAATTTGCACTAATACTCCAGGTAGTTATAAATGTTCATGCCCGCGTGGATACCTTGGTGATGGCAGAAAAGATGGTCATGGCTGCAATAAACGGACTCCAGTATTCCCGGTGATCAAGTTCTCTTTAGGTACCTTCAAGTGATAAACTCCATACTGAAAGGAGTTCGCATTGCACATCCATGCTTGTTTCAAAATAGTAACACAGAAAAAAACCCTCTACTCTGTTCGAATGCATAGCGTATAATATTAATTTATCTTGGACAAGCTATACTTGATGACACTATGAAGGACCTAAGTTTGTTTGTCAAAAATCTAATATTTATCATTATTGGATTGGTAGTCAATAATACAAACTTAAACTCATGGCCAATTTTATATTCTTTGGTAAAAGCTTCTAATCGTTATTTTGATTACTATGAATGGTTGAATTCATCTTGATCAGTTTATAATTATGTTTAGCAGTAACCCGTCCTTGAATAATCCCCATCGAGGACACTTTCCTTTGATGAACAGATGGAAACACATCCACTGGTGAAGTTACGCTCTATTGTTCCTTCTATTATTCCTATGTCGTAACATCCAACAACCATGAATTTACTCATTCCAGAAAAACTAAAATTTTGTGTTAAATCAATGAACGCAGGGAATCCCACTGTCAAGTTGCCAAGTTCATTATAGCATCTTTCAGCCACCCAATTCTTGATGCACAAAAGGCTTGGGAGGTTTGAAAGAAGTGTTGCAGTTGATGTAAAACAATGGATCTACGGAACAGCTACTGCCTAAGCCAATGCCAAAAGGGTAGGGAATAGTTAGATTTCCACATTTTCTCTGGCACCCCAACTTGGTTGTGTTTATCCTTCTTGTTATGGTTGTGGTGGTTTGGGTAGTGTTATCAGTATCAGAAGCGGCAATGCCAACGAAAGCCAAAAGAGAAGGAATGTAGAAGCATGTTTAGTATGTAATTTGACTGTATTCTTAGGTGGGACTTCTTGTTCTTTCATGGCCTTAAATGAGTACAAAGTTGTGAGCTCACCTCAAGGCTCAAACAGTAACTGATATAAATAAAAAGACCTAATAGGTTAATGTAGTTATAAAGGTTGAAATTATCAACATTATAAAATAACTTAAGTCATATTCACTGTTAATTAAACACTTCATTGTCAACCTGCACGCAGGATGTGTATGGAATATTTATTTAATACTGCTCTAAATTTCAATTATTACAGCAATCATTGATTCTTTAAAAAATTACTTTTCAAAAAAATCTCTCCTAATAAGGACTATATTTCTTCTTTAATGTTGTATTGGCACTAAATAATCTAAGCCTCCTTTTGATTCCACTAAAAAATGGATTAAAATTCAAGTCAAAATTAATAATCAATTTTAACTACACATTTCATGGGATCCACAACTTTTAAACCACACATTCCATCAATTATAATTAAAACCTATTAAAAATTAGATTTTTATCTAAATCAAATAGGGCCTAAATTGAGTTGAGTTATGTATAGTCTAAATTATAAAATAAGCTAAAATGGCATAAACCTGTAATCTACATGGTTAGATGTCCCGTATGAGATGGTAAATTTACTGTTAGAACAATTTCTAGACATATTTTGATAGGGTTGAACAATTATGGTTCCCAAACTTTGTGCTGTGCATGAAATACATCCTTAAATTTTTATATGAAGTTTGTTAAGCCTCATCATATGAGGCTTCAATTACTGGTAATGTGGCAGTCAAATAATAAATCACCTCAGGCCCGTACTCATATCATTTGCTAATCTGACATAGTCGAGTCCATCAAAGTGATGTATACACCTCAATCGAAGCGCCGTGATCGAGGTCGAACCTCCATGGCTGAGGCAAGTGCCACGATTTGGTGTAACTCATTTTCGAAGCCATGAGCTTTTAATTCTACAAAGGCATTTTCTAGCACTGCCTCTTTGAAGAGATCATCCGTACAAGATCTTCCATACAGTTGATTCATGTGACATCTCTGCATGAGATGCTTCTCAATCAATTTATTAGTCTTCTTTTTCAAATGTTAGACCCAAGTTATAGAATGGCCACTTTTTAGAATCATTAAATATCATCTAAACCTAGGACTGCAAAAGTAATGCCTATGAGGATGACACATCTGCCGTCAAGATGAAGTCATGTTTCTTTCATCCAATGGTAACCACTCATCTCTCTCGCTATAAAAGCTTACACTTATTGTCATTCATAATTAATGTAATTTTACACTCTCTACATAGTAATCTTGCTTATTTTTTTCCTGTCTAAAACCCGGTGCCGATACATATTCTTATGGCTTGCATTTTCTATTCATCCTACATCCAATATTCACCACTATAGTTGATTGACTTAATCTTTGGAATGCTCCTAACTGCCTCCTCCATCTTTGGAGAAGGCTACATGCTTTTAACGATTTGTCCAATTATGCAAGAGCCTTAAACGTGAACACGACCGGAGAATGATCTATTTACCACGCGTCAAGTCAAAAATCGAAATCAACATATTGATACCATCTATAAGAACCATACTTCAACAACAAATAAATCACGTAAAAAAGCTTACAGAGTAAATACATTCACTTCCCCTTTGAAAAAAAAAACGTTTTGTTCTTGAAGAATGAACAAGTGGAAGTTGTGAAAAGTTCTAAAGTGATCTATGCTTCTAGCCTTTTTATCCCAAAAGGCCAAGTGTTTTTAAGTTTTTTTGAATAATTAATAAATTCAGAAGAGAAATCTGCTCAAGAACATCCGTTTGCAGATAAGAGGCGTCTGTTAGAAAAATAAACATGCATTTAACCTATTTAATTTAGTTTCATGAATTTAGAAGTTTGAAATACATATATTATTAATTAATATGCACCTAGTTAATTGTGGTTCATGTATGCATGTATTATTAATTAATGTATACCTAGTAAATTGTGGTGCATGTAGTAAAATTAAATTGAGGGGATGAACTTATGTGATAGGAAGTCCTATAAATACCTATGTAATCTTGAGTTGAAGGCAATTTCACAATTGAATAGAAAATCATTTCCTCCTCCTAAGTCCACTTCTATTTCCTACAAAGTGGTATCAAAGCCACAATACTATAAACAGTGGCAAATACCAACATGATCCCCTTCCAAGTTCCAAAATTGTTCAAAGAGAAATTTGATAATTAGTGTATCCGCATGAAGGCACTACTTGGTGCACATGATGCATGGGACATCGTGGACAATGGTTATGAGGCTCCCACTGATCTAGCGGCTCTTACCCAAGCACAAAGGGATCTTTTACAAAGCACTAAGAGAAAGGATCAAAAGGCTATTTCTCTTATTCACCAAGAATTGGATGAGGCCACTTTTGAGAAGATTTCTAATGCTACTACAGCAAATCAATTATGGGATATGCTTCAAGTTGCCTGCAAAGGAAATGAAAAGTATAGAAAGTTCGCCTCCAAAGTCTACAAGGTAAATTTGAAGCTATTCAAATGAAGGAATCAGAAAAGGTGTCAGATTATATTTCAAGAATGGTAATCGTTGCAAACCAAATGAAGAGGCTTGATGAAGATGTGACTAATTTAAGGGTGATTGAGAAAATCCTTAGATCAGTTAGTGAGAAATTTGATCACGTGGTGACTGCCATTAAATAATCGAAGGACTTGGAAGATATGAAAATTGAAGAATTATGCGGATCATTGGAAGCATATGAAGAGAAGCTTAATTGAAGAAGGAAGGAGCCATTGGAGCAGGTTTTACAATCAAAGCTCACATTGAAAAGCAAGGAAGAAAAGGCAAATACAAGTTTCAAAGGACGAGGACGTGGACGTGGACGAGGCTTTGGAAGAGGAGGAAGAGGTAACCATAAATCATTTCAACGTAGAGATAAATATTATCAATCCAACTCAACGAGAGGACATAGCAGAGGAGGAGCAAGACCATATCAAAAGAGGTATGACAAGTCACAAGTTAAATGTTACACTTGTCATCAATTTGGACATTATTCATGGGAATGTAAAAGTGTTGATGGTGCGAAAGCTAACCTTTCTCATGAAGAACATATAGAAAATAATGAAGAGATAAAGTCTACTTTTTTGATAGCTTGCAAGCACTTGCAGCAAGGAGAAAAATATTATTTGTTCCTTGATACTGGAGCTAGTAATCACATGTGTGGGAACAAAGATTTGTTCATAGAGCTTGATGAGAAAGTTGGTGGCAATATCACATTCGAGAATTCCTCTAAAATTCTAGTAAAGGGGAAAGATAAAATCTTGATACGTATGAAAGATAGAAATCACCAATTTATTTCAAATGTTTATTATGCTCCAGATATGAAGAGTAATATTTTGAGCGTGGGTCAATTATTGGAGAAAGGTTATGTTTTGTTCATAAAAGGTTGCAGTGTGTTTTTAAAGGATGATGCAGGAAATTTGATTGCTAAAGTACCTATGGTGAAAAATTGTTTATTTGTGTTGTCCATACAAACTGATATGGCTAAGTGTTTGACGTCGTGTTATAAAGACTTATCATGGTTGTGGCATTTATGATTTGGGCACATAAATTTTGGAGGGCTCAAAACAATGGCTAGCAATGGAATGGTGAAAGGTTTGCCTCCAATACATCAGCCTAATCAGGTTTGTGAAGGGTGTCTTTTTGGTAAGCAGTCAAGAAAGGTCTTTCAAAAGGAATCTCAATCAAGAGTTTCAAGGCAACTACAATTGATACACACTGATGTATGTGGGCCAGTCACTCCATGTTCTTTTGGTAAGAACAAATATTTTCTTTTGTTTATTGATGATTTCAGTAAAAAAATATGAGTGTATTTTCTAAAAGAAAAATCGGAGGTGTTTAAGTGCTTTCAGAATTTTAAAGCTCTTGCAGAAAAAGAAAATGGATTTAAAATACAGGCTGTGAGATCAAATAGAGGAGGCGAATTCACTTCCAGAAATTTTCAAGACTTCTGTGATGCCAATGGAATTCATCGGTTCCTAACCGCTCCAAGATCTCCACAGCAAAACTGTGTTGTTGAACGAAAGAACCGAACAATTCTCAATATGGCAAGGAGTGTGATGAAGACAAAGAAAATGCCAAAAGAATTTTGGGCAGAAGCTGTCGATTGTGTTGTCTACTTGTTGAACCGGTGTACCATAAAAACTTTAGCCCACAAGACTCCACTTGAAGCATGGAATGGGAGAAAACCAGCAGTATTTCATTTGAAAGTATTTGGATGCATTGCATATGTTCATGTTCTTGATGAGAAGCGCTCGAAACTTGATGACAAGACTCAAAAACGTGTGTTCGTTGGCTATGATTCAAAAACAAAAGGCTACAAGCTCTATAATCCAAGTGATGGGAGGATGTTTATTAGTAGAGATGTAGATTTTGATGAGGAAGCAACATGGAATTGGCATATTGAAGAAGATAACTATGACTTTCTTCCTTTCTTGGAGGAAGAAGATGACAATGAAGAAATGCATGAGACCACCACTCCTCCAACATCACCATCACGTGGTGATATTGATGTTTTTGAAGGAAGTTCAAGTGAAAGGCCTTTGCGTACAAGGAGGCTTGATGATATATATCGAGAAATCGAGAGAATTAATGATATTACTTTCTTTTGTCTGTTTGCAAATATTGAGCCCATAGGTTTTAATGGAGCTGCTGAGGATGAGAAATGGAGAAAAGCCATGAATGAAGAAATCGGAGCAATTGAGAAGAACAATACTTGGGAATTAATAACTCTTCCCAAGGGACATGCTGCCATCGGAGTTAAATGGGTGTACAAAACTAAGAAAAATTCAAAAGGAGAGGTGGAAAAATACAAAGTAAGACTCGTGGTGAAATGATACAAACAGCGTCAAGGCATCGATTATGAAGAAGTTTTCGCTCCAGTAGATCGGTTAGAGATCATACGACTGATAATTTCTTTGGCTGCTCAAAACAAGTGGAAGATTTTCCAAATGAATGTCAAGTCAGCTTTTCTCAATGGCTATCTTGAAGAAGAGGTCTATGTGCAACAACAACCCCCCGGCTTTGTAGGAAAAGGAAATGAGGATAAAGTGTTAAAATTAAAGAAAGCTCTTTACGGCCTAAAGCAAGCACCAAGAGTTTGGAATTGTAGAATGAATAAATATTTTCAGGAGAACGGTTTTACCAAGTGTCCTTATCAGCATACTCTCTACATTAAAGTGAATGTCAATGGTGTTTTGATTGTTTGTCTGTATGTTGATGATCTAATTTTTACAGGCAACAATCCAAAGACGTTTGAAGAATTCAAGAGAAAAATGTACTGTGAATTCGAGATGACAGATTTAGGACTTATGTCCTATTATATTGGGATAGAAGTGAAGCAAATGGAGGAAGGCATTTTCATCGTACAAAAAAATTATGTAAAAGAAGTTCTACAGAAATTCAACATGTGTAATTGCAATCCAGTTAACACTCGAGTAGAATGTAACATCAAACTTTCTAGATATGATGATGGTGCAAAGGTGTATCCAACCTTGTTTCGAAGCTTAGTTGGAAGCCTGAGATATTTAACTTGTACATGGTCGGATATATTATTTGGAGTAGGACTGGTTAGTCGTTATATGGAGGCTCCAACGACAACACATTTGAAAGCTGCGAAGAGAATTTTACGTTACATCAAAGGTACTCTTGATTTCGGGTTACATTATTATGCCTCTAATGTTTTCAGACATAGAAGTTTTAGTGATAGTGATTGGGGTGGCGACATTGATGATCGAAAGAGTACCGGTGGATTTGTGTTTTACATGGGTAACACATCTTTTACTTGGAGTTCAAAGAAGGAACCAATTGTTACTATGTCAACTTGTGAAGTTGAGTATATTGCTGTCAGTTCTTGTATTACACAAGCAGTTTGGCTAAGGAATTTTTTGAATGAGCTTCATTTTTGCACAAAGAGAGCCTACTGAAGTAAGTGTGGATAACAAATCAGCCATTGCTTTAGCAAAGAATTCGTTGTTTCATGAACGTAGCAAGCATATAGATAATAAATATCACTTTGTGCGTGAATGCATTGCAAATAAGGTAGTGAAGATTAATTTTGTGAAGTCTCAAGACCAAATTGGAGATATTCTCACCAAAGCTCTCAAGTTCAATACTTTCAAGGCATTAAGAAGCTTGCTTGGAGTATGCAAAATTCATATTTAAAGGGGGGTGTTAGAAAAATAAACATGCATTTAACCTATTTAATTTAGTTTCATGAATTTAGGAGTTTGAAATACATGTATTATTAATTAATATGCACCTAGTTAATTGTGGTTCATGTATGCATGTATTATTAATTAATGTGTACCTGGTAAATTGAGGTGCATGTAGTAGATTTTAATTGAGGAGATGAACTTATGTGATAGGAAGTCCTATAAATACCTATGTAATCTTGAGTTGAAGTCAAGTCCACAATTGAATAGAAAATCATTTCCTCCTCCTAAGTCCACTTCTATTTCCTACAGCATCTTACCAACACAAATGCAAGTGAAAGAGACGTAAATTCTTAGAGTGATGAGAAAGATCGCTAAAGAAGAGGCCCCTCTAGCCAGAACTAACCACCATCAATCTCATCAACGTATAGGTGAAAGAGTCGCTGACGCCTTAATAGAGAGGTGACAGCCATAACTGTCAACATGAGGTGCATCACAAAGTAAAACTCCATCATGCAACTCCTTCTCCAACAACTACAAGCACAAGCAAGTATGCATATGCACCAAAATATGCCTCGACCAAACTTCTTCCAAGGCTCATGGAGGATCCAACAACATGAAAAAGAGGTAGAAAGGGATAGAGCTCAATATCAAAGGCATTAAAGAGACATCAGCCCATTGAAAGGGATTGTTAATACTATCACAAACATACACTCTTTTAATTACCAAACAATAAATACTTTTCACCAGACAGTAACAAAATCCTCTGTCTTTGAATATAATGGAGGATTAATAAGTTTCAAAGAAAAAATAAAAAAGGGCTAAAAGATTAAGCATAAATTATTTTTAGATACTAGAATACCAAAGACCATAGCTTCTTGTTTTATAAATTGATCGCAAACAAGACCCAGATGAATGACACAATTGATGTAGTACTTTCCAAAAAATCATAAGCCTTAATAATATATCAATTACGTCAAGGTAAATAATACGATGTAAAGTAATCTTATTTAATTTCATGAACCAAAACTTGCACCATCTATAATATATTAAATATCACATCAAGTGAAAATTATTTTTTGAATCATTATAGTCCTACTAAAATTCAATTATTTTAATAATATCTTATTTTTCATTTTTCAATATGTATTTAATTTATTTAACATTTAGTTACCATTAATATACATGTGCATTTGACAATTTCATTCACTTGTATGAGTTTATTAATGTATGAATTCCCTGTTATTAATTCTCAACTAATTAATATTCACATTCATTTAACTAATATCCATTTTCATTTATGTATTTTATATTATTAATTCTAATTATAAGTTAATTGGAATTTCACATTCAAGAATGCATTCATTATTCACGTCTATGTATAATAATTAACATCCAGTTTTACTTAATTAAAAATTAATTAATTAATTAATTTAACATTCATTATCACATGTATATATTTTCTGGTATTAATTATAAATTATTAACATTAATGCATATTTAAATTTTTTGTACAATACTTGTAAATAGGGGTGGCTAACGGACCAAGCGGCTGGTGAAAATTGGGCTTGTGGGTGGCTCGAACTCCTAAAATCACGATCCGAGCAGGCTGGCTAGTTTGGTGAGGTGAACCACTCATGGGGCACAAGCTATGAGCCTAAGTCACTTGTAGCTTGTGTATTTGTGTGACCGAAACGGTCACTAAACATCAAAAAATTGACTGAAACAAAAAAGTGATCTCTTCAGTCACTTTTTCAATGTTCAGTGATTATTTTGGTCATTGAAGTTTTATTTTTATTTTTTTCCCTTATCTATAAATAGGTTTAATTCCCCCCAATTTTTTTTTAACAACTCTCTTTCTCTCAATCTCTCTTGTGCTCAAATCTCAATAGCCTCAATTAGTCAATTATCAACAACTATAGAATATAAATTCATTTTTACAATTTAATCATCTTCAATTGCAATCATTCAATTCTCATTTCTCACACGAGAAATTCAAAATTTTAATTACGTACTCTTTACTCAGTTTTAGTACATACGTGTTACTATATCATCTATACGGTATCATCACAATTCACATATTGTAATGGATCCACGCTCATTCGGAGGCGAATCACCTATGACGCCTCAAAGTCAATATCGGAATCAATTTTTTCAATCTAAATAAATTACCAAATCCTAAAGATATTCTAAATTTGTGTGCGGAAGTAATAATCTAATTGATTTGAATGACGTCGATATTCCCAAAGTTGAAGCAGAACAAGAGGAGGAACCCGAAATAGACATTCCTGATCCTAGAGTGAAGCGAAAGGGAAAAAAAAGAAAAATATTGGGATCACTTCAAATTGATTTCAACAGGTTGTGTTATTAGGGATATCAAAAGGTTCGAGCAGCTCGACTCGTCGAAATAGGGCTTGTGGGTGGCTCGGGCTTATAAAATCACGAGTCCGAGCGCGAGCCGAGCAGGACTTGCAGGGAGGCAAGAAGGCGAGCCCACGATTGGCTCGTGATTTTAGTGACCAAAATGATCGCTGAAAAAATTTCAGTAGCCAAACGGTCTCTGATATATTTTTTTATTTTTCTAAATTTTTTTCCTTCTATTATAAATACCCCCTTAACTCTCCATTTTTTTCCATATCAATTATCTCCTCATTCTCACTTCTCAGCTCTCTCAACTCTCTTTTATTATATCAATTATGGAGTCTTTACTCTCTTGTGCTGCAAAATATACAACATGGATTCATTTTTTACAGTTTATTCAGTTACAATTTCAATTCATCTAATTCTCAATTTTCACTACATTTATATTTTTCTAATTATTATATTTGGATTTCATCATAAACAATCAAACAAATGGATCAACGCTCATTTGTTGAGAGCTTATTCGATATGGGATGTGGGCCACATGGCGAATCGCCTAGGACGCCGCAAAGTCAATTTACAAATGAATTTGTCAGTCTAAATGACGTACCCATACTTGAAGATGTTCACATTCACAGTTATGGAAGTCACAATCCAATTGATTTAGATGATATTAACATTTTCGAGGCGGAACATGAGGATGAAGATGTCGAATTAAACATCCCAGATGAGAGGGGAAAGGAATGGACAAAAAACAAGCAAAATGTTAGGATCACTTTATGTTGATTTCAACAAGAAAAGTCGTCGATGGCCTTGCAGAATCTAAAGCAGTATGTAAATACTTCCAACAAAGATTGGCATGGCAAAAAGAAATTGATACCACCCATCTCAACCGCACTACAAAGTATGTGCGGCCAGACATGGACTTCTTCCAGCTGGTCAAACACAATTGCAATTCGACAGTCCAAGCATCGGTTCTACGACTTCGTCACTATCCACGTGGGAGTATTCGGAGGACAATACTCGAACTGGAATGGTAAAATTTGTTGCCACCACTGAGTTGCCTTTGGCTATTACAGACAACCAACACTTCATCTCGTTCATGAAAGAATATCTGCAACCAAAATATGTTGGGGTAAATTGAAACACTCTTCGTGCCGATACAATACAATATTTCAATAATTCAAAACAATTAATTATGGATTTGCAACAATATAGGGTGTTATATCTTTAACTTCTGATATATGTGATGGGGTTAATAAAAGAGCATATACAGCTACAACTGCACACTATATAGAGCCACTTTGGTGTATACATAAAAAAATTATTACTTTGAGAATTATTGAGTTTCCTCACAATGCTAATAATATATATAATGCTATTATCAGTATTGTTAGAGAATATAATTGTTAGACTAAAACTCAGTCCTTTACTTTTGATAATGCTAGCGTTAATAAGATAGTCATCGATAAATTGTGTAGAACACTTCAACCTGATTTTGGAGGGTATTTGTTTCATATTCGTTGTGTGTACCATATCTTGAATTTAATTATGCAAGATGGCGTAAAATATATAAAGGATGAACTTCAAAGGATTAGGAATGTATTAGTATATATTACGATCTCTTCTAGTAGAAAACAAGCATTTGAAAATTTTTGTGCCGAATTAGGGGTGACGACTGCTAAAACATTTGTTAGCGACATAGGTCATAGATGAAACTCTACTTACTTGCTATTAAAGTCATGTGAATGTTTCGAACATTTAATAATAGACTTTTATAACAATAGACACGTAGAAGTGATGATGATGGTATGTTGAATGGATCCAATTGGGTTTTAGTTTTGAAAGTTAAACGATTTTTTACATCTTTTTATGTGACCACAAAGATTTTATTCGACGTTTATTATCCGACAAGCTGTATAGTGCTTGAACGCCTTTATATAATTGCAAAAATATTCCATAAATATAAAAATGATCCTGCTTTTAGTGAAATTTTAATTGATATGGAATTAAAGTTTAGAAAATATTGGGAATAACTACCTATGTTATTTCCTTTAGCATGCGCAATGGACCCCCAATATAATATTTCAAGAACTAAATATGTAATTGATCAAATCAATAAAGCCTTAATACTTGATACACCTCTATCACTTATAAGAATTTAGAGCAAACATTATGTGGAATGTATGATTTATATGGGGAAGAATGGGTGCGAATATTAGTCGGGTACCCTCTACACACAAACTCTTTCGGTTGAAATTGAAGAAGATGATGTCGAAATAATGAATTTATTTCAAGGCATTAATACATTTAGATATGATGCAACTGCAATGTGTTCATCTAATACCATATCGTCTATATTTGCATCTCATCAAACATCGACCGCAACTCAAAATGCAATGCCTGCCGAATTAATTGATTACTTCAATCATAATATGCCAACAGACAGATCAATTAAAAAAAAGTTCAGAAGAAGTAATTGAATTTTGACGAAAGTATGAAAGACGCTAGCCAATTGTTTCTGCAATTGCGAAAGATCCGTTGACACTTCCAGTTAGCATTGTTGTTTCGGAGTCTGCTTTTAGTACAGGTAAAAGGGTTTTGATCGATGTCAAGAACCGACTGAAAGAAGATGTTTTGGAAGCGTTAATGTGCGTGAAGGATTGGTAGGACGCTCATTTTCGACTACAAGATAAATACGCTGAAATTACATGTCGTTTGGTAAGTGATATTTGGTTTAATTATATTAATCAAAATTTCCTTAGTTTTTAATCGTTAAATTTAATTTCCTTTAAAAAATTGTACACATTACAACAAGTTGTTCGTGTACAATTTTTAACTCCGCATACTTAAAATTGATGTAGTCGGTCCCAAACTCGGATAAAAGATGAGGGTTTAAATTTTATCTACTTTAAAAAGAAATTGAAAAATGTATTTTTTTGTAAATGTATTTCAAAAAATAGTTCGTTTTCATTACATAAATATTTTATACTTTATAAAAATATTACAATATGATAGAAATAAAAAAAGAAAAAAGTGTCTTCATTAAATTATTTGTATTTTTTAACACTTTCTATTTTTTTTAAAAGTGTTTTCATTACATTATTTGTGTTTTTTCTATTTAAAAAAAATGACGAGGTCGCAAGCTAAAGCTCGGCTCAGTCCACAAGCTCAGACGAGTCACGAGCTTGGACGAGCCACGAGCTCGTGGGCCGAGTCGAGCTCACCCAAAATCAACGAGCCACGAGCTCAGCTCGCCATGAGCGCGAGCCGAGTTCGTAAGGTTAAGAGCCGAGCCAGCTCAATTCGGCCCATTGACATCACTATGTGTTATAGATGGAGACCCAAAATTCAAAACAATATGTAAATACTGCAAACAACGATTGGCATAGCAAAAATGCATTGATACCACCCACCTCAACCATCACTACAAAGCGTGTACGGCCAAATATAGACTTCTTCGAATCGGTCAAACAGAATTGCAATTTGGTAACCCAGGTGCCAGTCCTACGACTTCCCCCTTCACCACGTGGATGTATCTAGAGGAAAATGATCAAACGGGAATGGTGAAATTTGTTGTTGGTGCTGAGTTGCCTCTTGTAATCGCGAACAACTAACATTTCGTCTCATACGTAAAAGAATATCTTCAACTAAAGTACGTTGGGATAAATCAAAATACTTTTCGTTCAGATACTATAGAATATTTTTTTCAAATACAACGGCAATTGATTTTGGATTTGCAAAAATATGGGGTGGTTATATCTTTAACTTCGGATATATGGGAGGGGATTAATAAAAGCGCTTATATAGCTATAATATCACACTACACAAACTCACTTTGATGTATACATAAAATAGTATTGCTTTTAAAATTATTGAATTCCTCCATAACACTAACAATATATATAATGCGATTATGCCCATTATTAGAGAATATTGTTACGAAAGTAAAATTCATTCTTTTATATTTGACAACGCTAGTGTTAATAAAGTTATTATCAATAAATTGTGTAGAGTGTTGCAACCTGATTTTGGTGGTTATTTGTTCTATATCGTTGTGTGTGCCGTATTTTTTAAATTTAATTGCGTAAGATGGTTTTAAACATATTAAAGATCAAATACAAAGAATTAGGAATGCACTAATATATATGACGATCTCCCCAAATAGAAAAGAACCATTTGAGAAATTTTATGACGAATTTGGGGTGACGAATGCTAAAACTTTTGTTAGCGACGCAAGTCATGCAAAGGTTTTAAACATTTAATAATTAAGTTTTATGATAATGGGCATATTAGAAATGATGTCGACACTATTTTTAATGAATGCGATTAGCTTTTAGCTTTAAAAATAAAAATAAAAATTTGACAAGTTTTTATGATAGTAAAAATATTTTATCTGGAGTTTACCATCCCATTAACTATATGGTGCTTGAAGAACGTTTCATAAATACAAAATGACCCCAATTTTAATGCAATTATATATTTATGAAATTAAAATTTAGAATTATTGGGAAGATTTATCTATGTTATTTCCTTTAAAATACATCATGAAACCTCGATATAATTTATCAGGAACTAAATATGTAATTGATTAAATTTCTAGAGCTTTAACTTTTAATATACTTATCACGTATAGAAATGTAGAACAAACTTTATGTGAAAATGTATGAATTATATGCAGAACGAATGGGTACAAATATTAGTTAAGTACATCTGTGTCTACTCCTTCCGTTGAAATTGAAAAAGATGACTCTGAAATATTAAATTTATTTAAAGGCATTAACATGTATGAATCTGATGGAAATGCAACAGGTTCATCTAGTAATGTTTTGTCTTCTTCATCTAACCAACCATCGGAAGCAAGTGCAAATGCATTGCGTGCTGAAATAATTGATTATTTTAATCATAATATGCCTACAAATAAAACAACTAAAAAAAGCTTTGAAGAGGTTATTGAATTCTGACGACGGTACGAACAACGATAGCCAATAATTCCAGCAATTACATAAAATTTATTGAAACCTCCAGTTAGTACTATAGCCTTGGAGTCTGCTTTTAGTATAAGTAAGAGGCTTTTGTCCAAAGTCAAGAGCCGACTAAAATAAGATATTTTGGAAGTATTAATATGCATGAAAGATTGACAGGACGCTCATTTTGGACTACAAGATAAATATGCAAAAATTACATATCGTCAAGTAAGTGATATTTAATTTAACCATATTAATATATTATTTTATAATACTAATTTTAATTTTCTTTAAAAAATTGTACACATTACAAGTGTACATATACAATTTTTAATTCTATCTACTCATAACTTAAGTAATCAGTCTCAAGCATGGATAAAGGAGTAGGGTTTACCGTTTATAATTTTTCTATTTAAAAAAAAAAAATCTGAAATGAGCAGAGGGCTGGTGGGCGTTCTCTCTCTCTCTCTCTCTCTCTCTCTCTAAATGCCCCCAACACTTAACCCATTTTCTCACATAATTCAACTTTCAGCAACTCTCTCTCTCTCTCTCTCTAGTTGATCTTCCAAAATTATCAAAATTAATTATTAGGTCTGATTCTGTGTGGACGTACGACAAATTAGGATCTAGAAAATGTGTTAGATAGCATATCTAATAGATTTTTCAGTTTCCAATTTGTCGTGTGCCACAACGGTACAGTAGATTGGTAAGTGATATTTAATTTAATCATATTAATAAGAATTTGTTATTTTATAATACTGTTTTTAATTTTTTTTAAAACAATCGTACACGTTATAAGTTATTCGTGCATAATTTTTAACTCTACCTACTAAAAATTTAATTAGCCAGTTCCAAGCCCTGATAAAAAAAGGGTTTATATTTTATCTATGTTTTTGTAAAAAATAAAAAAATAAATAGACTTGTCCACGAGCCCAAGCTCGGCTTGGCCCATTAGCCACGAGCTCGTGAGTACAAGAGCACTGCTACTTGTAAACTGTTTTATAATAACATGCAATGCACGTTCAACATTAACTAGTCTATTAAAAAGATAGGGCATGTGTTAATATGCGATTTTAAGGGTAAAGTTTTTTCATTTTCTTGTCTTGAATAATTTAGAAAAAAGCCACAGGGACAAGCCAAAATCCATGGCACCCCTGGATTTTGGCTTGCTTTTTGGACATGGATTTTGGCTTGTTTTTTGGCCTGTCCAAAAAGCAAGCTTCAATAATTTACGTATGCAATCATAAAATCAACCTAACTTGATATTAATGTGGAAAATAATTTATTATTATTATTATTATTATTATTTTTCCAAAACTTGACCCTATATCATTTAATTACAGAATTTATTTGAATTTGAACTTGCTATTGAATCTTAACTTAAAAGTAATAAATTTGAGCGCTTGTTTGAGATTCATTTTAAGTTCTCCATAAGTTGAAGGTCAAAGTTAAATTTTAGTTTTAACCACATAATAAGTTAAAATTCACAACTACTATCTCACTCATTTTAATCACGTTATAAGACTTATAATGACACCCAACAATAACTAATACATTTGGAAATTCCTTTCGGGCTATTATATAAGGGAAATTGGTGCACATGATCCCGAATCTTAGAACATATTGCATAATTGATCCAAACCTTTTAAAGTGACGTAAATGATTCCGAACATTTCATTTTTGGTGCAAATAGAACCTTGGTAAAGGACATGATTTTACTTCCGTCAAAGTTGGAACTACATATTAAAATTTTCCTTAAAAAAAAAAATTAGTCCACATGCCAGGCTAACAATTGTTTTGATCGGAATCTATTCAAGATTTAAAATAATTAAACATGAAAAAGTGTGAGACCAATTGCTCTATTTTTGAAAGTTTCTAACCAATTATGCAATATGGACAAAGGCTTGGAACCATCCAAATTTCCATTATTTTTGACTTTATTGCATAATATTTTCTATGGTAAACACTCTACTTATATGCTATAATAATATGGAACCAATTTATTATTATTTTAAAGATCCAAAAACTGTAAATCCAATAAACTCATTTGTTCGTTCATTTTATTTAAAATTTTATTTCAGAGTAATTCTATTTGTACATAATATGTACATAATAGTATATAAATTATAGCATAAATCTTAAAAGAGAGAGAGAGATTATAATAATTAAATTTCTTTTTTTCGTATCTCCATGTTCTCTCTTTCTGTTACACATATCTTTATGTATACTATTATTTACAATAGAATTACTCTTTATTTTATATGAGCGAGTTTTATAGTATTTTGTTACATATATATCGAGATTTAATAAGGGATTACATAATGTCATGCGGCGCTTTATCATTTATCAGTATACACAATCAACATTTTTATTAGATTTTTTAATTCCAAATCATTTTTTATAACACGTGTGTACCTTTTTTACGTACGCTTTGCAAAATTCATTGCGCGGATGCGTGTCTTCTTATTTGCTCTCCTAGGTACAGCATGAAATGAGTCAGCACCACGTGTCAACATAAAGGTTGCCTAAGCACCCACGTGTCGTTCTCTCGACGTTTTGGTCCTTGACCTTCTTTTACAGCTGTGTCTATATATATCACAGTAGATTTAGCAAGCTGCATGAGAAATTGTTAAATTAGTAACATTTTGATAGACAGCAAAGAAAGGAAGAGAAAAATGGCATCGGAGCAGGAGCGAGCTGAGCTTGACGCAAGGGCAAGGCAAGGAGAGACAGTGGTTCCGGGCGGAACTGGCGGCAAGAGCCTTGATGCCCAGGAGAACCTGGCTGAAGGTATTATCTTTTATTTTTATGCTTAATGGGGTTTTTCTGCTGTAGATGAATGGTATTGGTATTTTTGATGCAGGGAGAAGCCGAGGAGGGCAGACTCGTCGGGAACAGCTGGGGACAGAAGGGTACCAGGAAATGGGAAGCCGAGGAGGACAGACTAGGAAAGAGCAGATTGGAAGAGAAGGGTATCAAGAGATGGGCCGGAAAGGCGGCCTGAGCACCACTGACAAGTCCGGTGGCGAACGCATGGCCGAGGAAGGGATTGACATTGATGAATCCAAGTTTAGGAAATGAATGTTCTACGTCACGCATAATAGAGGTCTATAAACGTTAATCCTTCCTATGTACTCTTTTATTGTATGTCTGTTTGTCTCTCGTCTGTGTTCGTATATATTGGTCTGAAGCTTCTTTCCTTTGTTTCTCTATTTAATGGTTGCATTGGAAACCCTCAAACAATACCCTACAAATGGAAGTAGACCCTAACAGTGTTAACTTATACCACGAAGTAATCAAAAAACATATTTGATTTAATTAAACAAATTGTAGCCCTAACAGTGGTAACTTACATCACAAAGTAATCACAAACGTATTTGAATGCACGTCTCATGTGTATAATATTTTTGAAATATTAATACTATCTTTCGAAGTAGTTCAAGTAATTTGATATTCTTAAAAGGAAAAATTAAATATGTAATGAATAAATTTTTTTATGAAATAATGTATATAATGTGAAATTGTTGAGTAAGGGTAGATTATTTTTATTTTTATCGAAAAGAATTTTTCGATTGTGTCTTTAATGTAGCTTGAAAATTATTTTCCTAAAAATATCAAAAAATTAACTTATTAGTCTAATAGTTAAAATTTTATAAGAAAATTATTGATTAATTCTGAAATTATATATTATTTTCTTATAATACAAAATTAGTTTTAAAATTTTAACATGGTCATTCTTATTTGTGGTAGATCTCAATGGAACGTTTTTGAAATATGAATATTTTTATAATTCACTCTTCTTCAAATGTGTTAGTTGTCTTATAAATATAATCACGAATTTTTATTTGGTGACACATCAATCCTACAAATATGAAAACAAGTTTAATATATGACAAGAAAAATATACATTAATAATTATGAAACAGAAAATGTTAATATTGCAACTAAAGAGGATGAGTTATGTTCTCATCCATCAATCAACCTTTCAACAAATTTGGAAATCTCAAAAATAGGTTTTCTTAAATTATATGTACAGGAGCAAGTACATGTGTATATTGAAATGGAGAATACATCATCTATATTTCAAGGTTTACATAGATTGCTTTTAGTCAGCCACAACAAGAGAAAAGTGCAGAAAGGAAATTAGTTACTTTGCTGCTTACTGACAGTTTGAAATCCCAATTGGAAATGAGTAATGTTTCAATTCTTATAAAGAAATATATTAATTTACAGTCTATTAATTTACAAGCTATTGATCTTGAGGCTTATTTATTCACAAGCGATTTCCTTGGGGTTTTTGCTAAGTTAAAAAAATTGAATTCTCTATCCCTTGGTGTAAATAACTGCTCAAGTTTTATTCCTTTCATTTCTAGTAATTTCACATTGGTTTAGAGTCTTATTTTAGAGGCAATCACTTAATGGGAGCATTTCCTTATGAATTGATGCTCGTGAGAAATTTTACTTGATAGAGTCTAAAGTGGAAACAAGTCTCGGGGTCTATTATAGCGAACATTGAGAATTTCAACCAACTTGCAGTTTTGAATTTTAGTAATAATAGTGTCTATTCCAGTGAACTTTTACGCTTTATATCACTAATTATTTCACTAAACTGAATTTCTTAAGAGAGTGCCATTTGATCTATTGGGTTTGCCGAATCTGCAAATGCTTGCATTGTAAGAAAACATAACTGTAAGTGTAGCTCTTCAACATTTCACCAGCTTAATGGGTGTTTAGATTATTAACATCTTCTGACCTGATTTTTTTTTTCCGGGAAGTTTCTTTATAGTTTTGTGCTTTATTGATGCAGTGTGGAAGAATTAAAGTAATAAATTTGGTTCCCAAACAATATTAGTTCTGTGTGTTATGAAAAAGTTTTTACCATATTAGAGCGTGTGGTAAAAAAATTTATTTCTATTTTTTTTTTTTAACTTGAGTTAATTTATGTGAATTAATCTACAGAGACCATCCAGAATGTTAAATCAATGGATCCAGTTTGATGCAAAATATGGTAGTACCTTTATTTCAAGGGAGTAAAAAAATAAAAAATAAAAAATAAAAAAAATAAAATTTATTGTTCCACACCATTGTCACATGCAATGTTTTCTCCCTTGGAGTTATTTAGTAGATTGAAAGTGTAAAAAATAATTGAGATAGAATATGTGTCATCTAATATGGAAATAATGTGTTCTTGTATAAAACGTGTATTTTTCGAAGCATATAGTAAGTTAACACAGATAAATTCTAGCACTAGGCATTAAGAGTGGAAGAACTAATATTCTATAATGTTTGTATTGTGTTAATTAAGATTAATTCTTCTTTATATTTTATCTTACTCAAACATTTGTGCAATAAAGTTGTAATTATTTGTTGAAAAGGAAAGTTAAATGCATACTCTTGAAATGTTGAACATTCAATAGTTTTGTATCTCGCATCATTCTCTTTGTAGTTGGTAGTTTATAGTTTTCATTTTACATTTAAATGTTTTACAATTACCTAAACATGTTTGATCAATTTTTATTTTTTATTTTGCTACTTATGTGTATAATGCTTGATTATATTATTTAGCTCGTGGAATTGAAGATTGTAGTGTTGAGGTCTCTATTGGGTAAGGGTTTCTAAATACATTTTTTTCTTTAGTTGATTTGTTCATGTTTTTCTGTAGAAGTTTTTGATTTCTTTTATTTAGCTTTCTTTTTCTCTTTACCTATTTGACTTTTTTTAAGATTTTATTCCTTTCCTTCTTTTGTTCATCCTCTCAGGTTCATTGTTAGCTTCAATCACACTACATATAAAGTCCGATTTCTATTATTCATATTGTCAAGTAATGTACAATCATATCTTCTATATATTTCCTTTTGTGTTCAATTCTTATTTGTTAATTTCTAATTTCATTTTTTTAGAATATTGATAAGGTAGGTTATTTGTATAATTTTCATTTTGTTAATTCAATTCTTTTTTTCTTTTTTTTATGCACTTTTTTTCTTCCCTATTATTTTTTTATTCTTAACTTCATTTCTTATGTAGTCTTTTCTTTTTACACTATATTTGTTTTATACTTGTAATTTCTTTCACATTTCAACAAAATTTTTACGGCATTCAAAATTTTCTATTAATGATGTTTCATTTTTTTTCTCTTCCTTTCTTCAGGTCTCTATTTCTTAATATGACTACTGCATTAGTTTCTTAGTTTTAACTTTTTTATGTGTCTAATCAAATTATTCTTTTTTCTTAATCGTCTCTCTTTTACTCTACTTTTGGTTTGAGAGTGAGATTCTTTTCAGATAGTTGTGATTTTGATGAAACCTTTTTCAAACAATCAGTTTTTGGTGGAGTTATCATGTTGGCTATCGGAATAGACAATTCCACTAGATTACAAAATTTGTTAGGAGAGATGTATACTTGTCGAAATATTATCGATTTAGAATTGCAGATCAAATTATATTGCAATTGTCCTAATTAAGTCGATCTTTTCAGGAAGATTGATGTCGACAAACTCAATCTCAACCATCGAGTAGGTCATGTTTTGGTACTGATGAATGTGATCCTCGATACAACATTCTCTCAAATTGAGATTTTAATGAGGCTCTAGTGGTTGTTGATCATTGTATATAAATGTTTTGTAACCCGAAGTTATCACTCACAATTTTCTTCATCATTAACACTTTTCTCCTCCTAAAGAAAAATGAAAAAGAGATGTAATAAAAATGTAAAAGGGCACATTTATTTATTATTCTCTATTTTACATGAGATAATATGCACTTCAACAATAACTACAACATTTCTATCACATTTTATTTAGCATAATGACACCATGCCTTTATCTCAGCCAACGCTATTGAATCAGTTGCTTTATTTTTTGTACCAACAATTAAGAATCGTTTTCCCTAATTTGTTGCATCAAAAACCAAATCACAAGCTTTGGATAAGAAACGAGCAGTTCTAGTAAGATTTGTAATATGAATACATTTATGCTTTGCAGAGATATAACAAAGCGCCATTTTAATCAAGCACACATGGGATTTTTGAACCAAAAAAAAAGATATCGAAAGAATTCAAGTTAAAATTCCTTAACCTATTGAACACACATGGAAAAGTCAATAAAAACATGAATAGAAAATCGAAAAGGTAACAGTAGAAGTGTAATTCTCTGAACAATAATACACAATAGAAGCTCAGAGTTTTTGTAAGATTCCAATTTCGTCAGTTTTTAGGATCGACACTCTCGAAAATGCAATTAACAGTTGCCTGAAAATTCTGGTGTATTTTG
The DNA here is from genome assembly GCF_002742605.1 of Olea europaea var. sylvestris. Taxonomy (NCBI): domain Eukaryota; kingdom Viridiplantae; phylum Streptophyta; class Magnoliopsida; order Lamiales; family Oleaceae; genus Olea; species Olea europaea. Next base: position 9,509,942 of record NC_036244.1, on the reverse strand, counting down.
CAAACAGAATCCAAAACGAGCTCAACTTCATTCTCTAACGTTGGCCTAAAGTTCCTAAGCAAGTCGAATATAATCGTAATGCAAATCAAGCTATTTTCCTTATCATCAGTCATGAGGGAACGAAGTAAGGATTAGGACAAATGGGTTTCTCATTTTTTTTTCCTTTTACGAGACTATGAAATGGGAAGAAGAGAATACGTAAGTTCGTCAATGGCAAGAGAAAAATCCATATTGCCTTTTTGTTTGATAACAATGGTTTGACAGACAACATTATTACCTTGGAAATCACCAATAAATTTGTCAAAAATACCTCTTATATAATAATATCGGAAAAGCTTACAGACCCTGACATAGGTCGTTCCCATGCAGGTCCCACTGCAATAAAAAATGAAGGAAAAAAACCCTGACCCCATCCTATGTGAGACCCCTGTAAGGGAATTGTAGGAGCTAGGCCGGTACGCCTAGCTCGGTTCAATAACATCACAATATTTTCCATCAATAATGATATTAAGGGTAAAACAGGATTGGAACATATGTACATTAGAGTCAAATTTTGAGAGAGAAGATTTCATGATTAAAGATGGCGCCCATTTATGCAGATCCACAATTAGAAAAAATTGAAAGCAAATACAACACTAAATCCTCATTCTTTTAAGTGGACGTGGATAGATATAGATGAATAGTGTACATTTTGTCTCATAATATATACGAAATATAGACCCATTTTTAAAAAATTGAGTATTTTCCGAAAATACTCGCTACGAGGGGATCTTTTTTTTTTTTTTTAATTCTTGTGGATCATTGTACTTTAGTTTTTTTAGAAGATGACATGCCGCCACTCGCACTCGAATGGAGATGCTCTAGCAATGCTTCCTAGGAGCAGTGTGTCTGCCAATTTTACCATAGCGTCTTGTCTCAAACTCATAATAGCCTATGAATAAGCAATCGTCTAGATTTAAGAATTCAATTGGTTGCAATATTTTTTAGGAAATATTCAATTGGATGAATAAAAATTAGTTAGAATAGGTATTTAAAGGTTCATTATTTTAGTTTAGGGCCTTAGTTTTCATAAGATTTTTGTGTATTTTATACTCTCCCCAACTTGAACTCTTTAAAACTAGATAGTTTTATTATCAATTAATAGGATAGAACTCAAAAAATAAAAATAAATAAATAAATCTATTTTCTTAATGAATCCAAAAGGGAAAAAAAATTGGGTGAAAAGATGGAATTTGGGTGAAAAGAAAACAAATTTCAGGGAATTGAATTTCCTAAAAATTATTTTTCTAAGAATTGTAAATTATTGTGTTTGATTGGTATAATTTTTTACGTGAAAAATGTTGAAATGAAAGTATTTTTTGGCATTCGTTTGACTTTGTTTTATATGAAAATTATTATTAAAAAGATAGAATTTACTGATATTGGGGATAAAATTTATTTTCATTATCAAAAAAAAAATCACCTATCTTTTGGTATTCGTTTGACTTTATTTTACATGAAAATTGTCAATTAAAGAAATAGAATTTTTTACAATAATTTTTAGAATTTGTTTTCATTGCAAAATAATAATAATAATAATAATAATAATAATAATAATAATAATAATAATAAGTAAAAAATAAATAAATAAATAAATAAATGGCTATAGTAACTCAGAAAACAAATTCTCACCAATATGGTGAGAATTCAAATTCAAGAAAAAGATGGAAAATGCTGACATAGCAGCCAAAGGTGGAAAACAAATTTCAATATTCCCGAAGTATATTGATTGGTAAAAGTAAAATCATGAATTAAATTACTCTATTTATTTATGTGTCCATTCTTCTGCATGCGTATTTAAATATTGATCTTCTGGTTAGATTTTATTGCTCTCAAAGAGTATAATAATATAAGATTTAACATAAAATTACATTTTTACTTTTAAAGAGTAAATACTTACATAATTTATTATTGTAAACAATAATATGTTACTGCTCTTGAAGAGCATAACATTAAATTTCTCCATATTTTAGAAAAATATTGATTTGTTTTTCTGGAAGAAACAATAGTAAAGTATAATCTAATCTCGAAATAGAACATTATAACTTTCATTAATATTCTTGTTAGATTTTACTTACTCTCGAAAAGTATAATTACATGCAATCTAACAAAAATTATATTTTTACTACTAAAGAGTATATTCTTGTATAATTTATTATAATAATATTTGATTGCTCCTATAGAGCTTGAACTATAATTTTCAGCATTTCTGAAGAATATTGATATATTACTTTTGAATGAACAATAATAAAATACAACGTGCTTTTAAAGTGGCACATGTTTCGAACAATGTATCATTTTGAATTCATGCCTTGAAGGAAAACATATAACTAATGTCTTGAGAATATTGATTAGTTTGAATACTTGAATTGTGTATGATTATATAATTTTTAATCATATTATTCGAAATTAAATAATTGAATTGTATCTTATATTGAACCAGAAGTTCAATTTGATTTTATTATATGGTATGATCAGTTGGACCATCACTGAATCAATCGTAATGTGAAATTAAAAAAATTTAATAGATATTTAATGAAGAACCCAAAGATTTGTCGATCGAATGAATTCATATATATCATTTGTTATCTTTGTCGACAATTGATTATTAAACATCACTAACTAAAATAGGGATTGAAATCCTTATATTTCTAATAATGAACTAGGGTGATATATGGGCCCCGTCACCCACTAGTTGATCATCTAAACATTATTTAACTAATAGATTTGATACATTTACTAGATGATTGCATGGTGTTCGCAACTTGAAGTTTGTGAAATTACCGTTCAAATTCTAAATTATGAACATAATTTTTAGATTATATAATCAAGACTATATCTTGTTAATGTTAGCGGGTGTAAATCTCAACATTTTGACAAGTGTGAGTTGGGATGTTAATAAATGGTTTAACACTATTATTTGTTAAACGTTTCCAATTAATTCAATTGAGAACATTGTATTTCATATTTTTATTTAGGCAATTCTATTACACATCATACCAAAATTATAATTCTCTATACTATAATCAGCTTATGGTCAGATCCTAATTTTAAAATCTAAATATTATGATAATGCTGAATATGTAAAAATTAAACACCATAATGCACTGAGATAGAAAATAAAGAATGCTGAGAATAAGTATGTCGTTTGAACAACTATCTCAAATGGGCAATATTTTATAACAGTGAAAAAATGATTGCCAATTTTAATTGGACAATTCTCTTAGCATTAAGGGGAAGAATTAAGAAACTGGAAATAATGAACAATTACATACTTATTTAAATCTTTATGGAACATAATACAAAGTTGCCATCGATATGCGAATGGTGCATAGTTATTTTTCGTATTGGAAGAATAGCTACTGATCTACCTCATTGATGGATAGCCCTATTTGCATCATTATGTTCGATAAAAGGAATGAAGGAAGCTCAATAGAAAAACGTTTACTGATCAAAGAAATCAACAATACCTCATACACCAACTTTAAATTCTCCAACAAGAATTGATGTCCTAGGAGGACAATTTATTAGCATTATATTTGATATATCTATATCACCCCTGAAGCGTGACGATGTTTGATTTTGAGACAAAAAAAAATCTTCAAACGAAATGGAGTAATTAGCAAAGATGGTCTCATTAAAGAGGCATATACTCTTAATGAGTATTTAGATATAACAAATTATAAAACCTTAGAAGAGATTCAAGTATCTAATATGTTGAAAATTGAGATATTTATATAAGTTATGCTACTATGGGAGAAGAAATAGAATTGAACAGAAAAAGAAAAAGTCGTCGACAACATTTTTACATATGATGTACTGCATCGTATTATGAATAGTGAGGAATCGTAATAAATTTGTCGGAAGCTACAGTTTCTTCATTGGATTCGGACTAGCTTGTTTGCCCTTCTTCAGGGACGGATTTAGGGGGAATGGGCTAGGCTATAGTCCCCCCACTCAAGCCCAAGAAGTTTTTTTAAGGGTATTTTTGGTTTTTTTTATTATTTATAAAAAAAATCATTTTTTTATATGCAAATTTCTTTTTTCGCGTATTAGCTTGGTCTGAAATTTTTTAGCTCAGTCTTAGATCCAATCCTGGATTCGTTCCTACTCTTCTACTACATATTCAATGTCAGCTCTATTACAAAGGCAAAGATTAATGGCTAGTTGCCATAGCGCTGATCAATAGACCAAGTGTTGACCTCATTTCCGATTGAGGTCAAGTGGACAACAGATATCGGACTCACCCGCGCACACGTAGGTCAAATCCAACACACTAGGACACACGGACGATCCAAAGTAGACTAAGAGAGGGTGTGGGAGCAGCTTAAAGATACCGAATGACAACGTTTGGAATTCGACGATAAATTTGTAAAGCGATTGTACGATAAATACCAATTGTAAAGGATGGACACTGTGTAAACTTAGTTGTTTTTACAAGAGAGTAAAATGGTGTGAATTTTTTTGTATTCAATGTTGCATTCAAAATTTCATTAGCCTTACAATGGTGACATGGGGAAGTATTTATAGTAGTACCAGGTAAATTGTGGCCCTCGAATGGGACCACACGTGGCCTCATCTCCTTGATCCATATATCTAATCCTAGGCATCACTTTTGACTTGGTAGCCCACTTTACATTTATTAAGTGACAGAATTGTCATTTTGTTTGACAAAACTTGAAACTTAAACTCTATGATAGACGTCCCATCAATCATTTGACAAGATACTTGTGAAAGAATGGATCTCTTGGAAGAAGTGATAGAGAAGGTGCTTTGGAAATCACAGCTTCGATTCATGGGCCTCGGAGTGAACCACCTCGGCCAATGTACTTCGGACTTCAAGGTACCGAGCTTCAGTTGTGGTATTAATTGGAGCTGCCTTCCATAGGCCTAAGGGCCTCGGCCGCCATATGTTTTGGGTCAGGTTGGCCAAGGACTACAGTGGGTCGGCCATGTAGAGCCATGTGTGATGAGACGTAACAATAGTCCCCCAAGTCTAAGTATAGTCATTTATGTTATATGTGGACTTCGATATTTGAGTAGAGTTTTTTTAGTTCCTTCTGCATTTTGAGAATTTTGGACTCCTAATAATAGTCCCTCAAGTCCAGTATAGATGTATATATCATAGTTGGAGTTTAAAATTGACATTGCTTCGTTATGAGGAATACCTGAAATTCATTGTTATTGCTTTTAACTGTGCGCTGGAGTAGGAAATTTTGAGTTGCCGAAGTTCGTTGTGTTTGGTTGCTGAAATTAATTTATGGTTGAGTCAGGTCATTGTCGAACCGCTGAGGCTGTATGTCGTGTGATTGCTGAATTTTTTGTTTGAAGCTAAGGCAAGAAAATTTACAAAATGCCGAGGCCCATTGAAGCTGAATGTTATTTCAAGCTGGGGCAGGAAAAAGCTGAACTGTCAACGGTCGTTTGTTGATTATTTGTTGCTGATAACTGTGTCAATGATTTGATGTTGGTGTACATTACCAAGAAAAGGTTGCCGAATTATTACAAATTCGAATGCACATACGGCTGTTGCATTAAATGCACAATGATGGTTGCAGTTTGGAATTCTAGAAGATGATGGCTCTAGATGGTGCGTGTGCAGCATGCATTGATGTAAGGCGTTAATTGGAAAAAAAACCTTTTGGATTCTCAGATTTAACCAGAGATTGATGGCTCAGATTGGATGGGCTTCAATTGAACGGCTGGGACCCATTTTGGCCTTATATAAAAGCAGGATCACCACCATATTCAAACTTTTACTTTCATGAGATTTTCTCTAAGTGTTCCAAGCAATCCGAGTTTTTCGACTTTTCTCCGTCGTTAGAGTCATTTTAGTTTAGGTATTCTTCATTTCAAAATTCTTTTTTTCTACAATCTATATAAATTTCTTTATAATGGATTCTGAGGCTGCTAGGGATTTAGTTACAATCACTAGAATCGGGGAGGAGGGTTCACCTTAGGGGGTTAGATAGTGAGTTGTATGATGTATGAGAAGCCTATTGACTACAAGGTGATTGGAGGGCTGCAAAAATACCTTCTTCCATGACTTCGAAAAAACTTAACGGAACTGAGGAAAAATACTGCATACCCCATTACCCAAAGCCCACAAACGTGCCTGCTTTTCGAGGCTCGAATGTGTGGCAGTAAGTGAATACCTGTTTAAGGTAGGCATGCGTCTTCCTCTGTACCCCTTCTTTAGGGCTGTGCTGAGGAACGCTAGCTCCGACCTAGGTTCTACCCAACAGATGGAGCTAGTTGGTAGGAATGTTATTCCTATGGAAGGAGGTGTGCATGGGTGAAGACATAACTCTACATGTCTTCAAGACCCTCTTCCAACCTCGGGTGTTAGGGAAAGATGAGTCGAATGGCTAGTATCATCTAACACCTTGGGGGTCCCATGCTCCCTTTGTGGTGGGTCTTCCTTCATCCATTAAGGGCTTCGTTTTGGGTACGGGATAAATGGCAAACAGTTGAAGGGGACAAAGTCTCAGTGTGCATAGTACCGACTTGGTACCACGAAGCACGTGAGTATCTTATCTTGTGCTCTTCGCTTCTTGTTTTCACAACTTATGCTAACTGTTGTATCCTTTTACAGATTCAGGATCCCATTTTGAGCTCCACGAGCGGAGTGGGACATGATTGAGAACATCTACAATTGTTTTCTCAAGCTTCGATACTTCGATCATCTCATTAACAGGAGTCGCTATGTTATTGATTTTGGGTTAATAGCTTCCAAGGGTAGAAGATCTTCATACTTGCTTTTATTTCTATGATTTTTGCCTACCTTTAACACTTCTCTGGATGTTTGCAGATAAGTTTAAGAAGAGAGAGTACCCCTCTCGAGATATGGCCTCCATATTGAAGGCCACTGCTATTGTAGGGGATAGGGCTCAAAAGCCTAGCTCCGGGTCCGCGAAGGAGGTGAATAGTAAAGTGGAGCACCTCAGTAACGGTCAAATTGATAAGGGTTTCGAGGAGGAGGCAAGTCACACATCTGCCGGAGGCAAGAAGGATAAAAGGAATGGGAAAGTCTTTGAAGACCCCCATAAGAGGAGAAAGTTGACACATAGCAGCAACTCTTCCACTGCGAAGTTTAGGACTGCTATGTCCCATTCTAACAAGGCTGACCCCCTACTGCCCAAGCTAATGAATTCTGCTATGAAGGCGGTGAAGGTTGAAATGGTAAGGAAGGCGGAGCAAGAAGAGGCTGTAAAGGAAGTGGTGGAGGTCTCCAAAACTCCTAAGAAAGCCCCTCCTGCGAGGACCGTTGGGAATGTGGGGAGGTTCCTCAGAGGACAGGATGAAGTAATAGCACTGACTGTTTTGGAGATGTTGTCGACTGAGGTCCAAAGCGCCACTGAGAACTTTTACAAATTTTGGATCAATCGATGGCAAACACATGGCCACATGTGACACGGTGGACCTCACCACAACCCTCGTTAGCTAAATAGCCAGGGCCTTTAGAGTGGTCCTTGAATGTCAAGTTGTGCTAGCTAACATTCAGTCAAGGAATAAGTCCTCGGTGGACAAGTTGGCTACAGTCGGGGAGAAAATGAAGAAAATAAAGTTCGAGGTCGAGAAGGTAAAGCTGAAGGTGAAGCTGAAGCTGAAGGCAAAGCAATCTGAGGATGCTGCAAAGCTGGAGTGTGCCTTAACCCAAATTGAGGCCTTGAAGAAGGAGGCTTACGAGTCTTAGTGCAAGGTGGTGGCTCTTACAAAAAAGGTGGAGATCTCCAATAACCACTAGAAGCTCATCGTCAAGGCATTGAAGTAGGCAACTTGCAATTTCAAGGGGCCAGGGACTCCGAGGGCCACAATTTACCTTGTACTACTTTAAATACTCCCCCATGTCAACATTGTAAGACTATGAAATTTTGAATGCAAAATTGAATACAAAACAATTCACTCCATTTTACTCTCATGCAAACAAAACTAAGTTTACATAGTGTTCATCCTTTACGATAGGTAATTATCGTACAATCGTTCTACAAATGTATTGTCGAATTTTGAACGTTGTCGTCCCATGCCTTTAAGCTGCTGCCGCGCCCTCTCTTAGACTGCTCAGGACCATCCATGTATCCTAGCATGTTGGATTTAGCTTACATGTGCATCGGTGGGTCTGGTATCTGTTGTCTGCGTGGCCCCAACCAAAAACAAGGTCAACACCAAGTATAGGAAATGGTTGTGCACTGGCCTGAAATAGTACAGCATCTATCTTGAGTATATGTAGACAAAAAAAGATCATTTATTTGAGACTAAAATCTTTGGTTCATTGTAATTGTCTGAGAATACAATGTCCAAAAATGCATATCAGAAATGTATATTCAATTCATTTAAGTTTCAAATAATAGCTAGGATGAGGGATATTTGACATTATGGCTATTGCTGCATAAGGAAAAATAAGGTACTTGATATTTGACATCATACTTAAAAGATCTCTGAAAAAGTATTTGAACTGCGATGGTACATTCATGAGTCAGAAGCATATCACAGCTTTATATGTAACATTTTCGTACCTCTTCATCAAAACTAAAGTTCCAAATTGGCATTCATAGGAGCATTAGAGCCAAGGATACAAAAATAATGAGGCCTAATTTTACTAGGGATTTCAAACACAATAAAATCATACACTACAGAACTCGGCAAAAATAAAATCAAATCTTCCATCAGCTAATAGAATGGTTATGTAAAGTAGTAAACATATAATATTATGGAAAATGTTGATGATATTTTTAATAGTGTGTGCTCTACATAAAAGGCATTTTTCGGTTCTTCCTTTTATATCACGGGGGATGGCTTCAATTTTTAAGCAGTCAGGATGAAGTTCAAAATGTGAGCTCTAGTAATAACAAAGTGCAGAGCTAGTTGTGAATAGCAGTAACAAAGGTAAAATTACCTCAAAAAAAGCCTGTGGGATGATCATGCCAAGAAGTACTAAAGAATGGAATGGCTTTCCAGCACCGAGAAGGAAACCTGCAATACTATATTTAAGTCTTCACTCTACATTAATTCCCAAGTCAAATTTTGATTTGATGAATAAACAAGCACCCATATAAATTCCATTGTTTCAACAATGATGCAAGGATCAGTAATAAGCATTTAGTAATATTGTTTTAGCTTACTCTTGCTTACATCTATTACATTGTAGCTCTTGCTCAAAATGCTAGGCTTACAAAATTTATACTTCACTTATTCATATATCAATAATGTCATTCTAGTTTTAGTACGTAACAGAGTGAAGAAGGCACATCAAATGATTTACAACAATCTCATCTGAAAAATTTGAAATGTATATTGCAGTATAAAACTTTTTTGAAGTGCCACACGAATACTGTCTAATAGGAGTATCTGTATAAGATTAAAGGCCCCAGTTCCATATTTTGCTATAGAAAATATCTCTAAGATCACAAGTGTAAAGAGTGCTCTATTTGTTAAAGTGATGCAAGTTCCATAGAACAGTCACAAGAGGAGAGCAAAAACAAAAATGGAAACTAACATGTTATCTTGCATTCGGATTTGTTTACACGTCAATTCATAGATAGATTAAAAATGATGCAAATTCAATATAATAGTGAAATTAGTAAAAATGGGATTCATGTAAGCAAACATGTAATCTTGTAGTTACTACAAATTTAGATACTTTAGATCTTACATGAGATGTAGCAATGAATTGAATACAGCGGAAAAAAAAAAAAGGATTCATGTAAGCCAATATCAATTATATCAGGAATGAGGTTCGATTTTTTGTTCTTGCTATATAAAGTATACACCACCACCATTCATATTAACAAGCTCCAGGTTGCAGCAGCCTGGTTGCCTCTTCAATCTCCCAGACCATTAACAGTTGGATCTTTACCTTAAAATGGTAATTAAAGAGTACAACATGGAAAGAATTTAGCCGAGGTCATGCCCAATATGGCTATTGAACGTATATTGAGCACCAAAGCTTGCCCAGGCTCAATTTCTACCAACTTCTAACACCACAACCCGACAACAACGACTCAAGACAACAACCAAGCTTGCACTTCCGGTTGCCAATGAGATAGTTCACTTAGGAGACCACAAAGGTGAAAAATATCTCATATAATATCACCACCAAGGTAGAAATCACAAAGAGACAAAAAAAGTAGTAGAAGAAATCACGCAGAGACCGGCCGAATAGAGAGACAGAGAAAACGTCTCACACTTAGAGAGAAAAGAGACTTATTTATCTTGTAATAATGGCCCAAATAAGGTAAGTATAGGTAGGTTAACAAATGGGTCAAAGTAGAGGCCCAATAGATAAGTAAATGGGCTCACAAGTAATCCATCTCAATTATGGCCATCCAAGGAAGTGGATTGGGCCACGAGCAACACTAAAATATATAGGTTGATTCGAGTGACCCAATTAACCTTTGGATCGTATCGTCTTGATTGTGGTGTTAAATTCCCGTTCAGTCATTTGGTTAAGCCAACTGAAAAATAAAATCGAGTAGTATCATAGCTCAGGATTTGTTGGATATCAAAACCCAACAAATCTCCACATTGATGTCCAATAAATCTGCAAGCAATCAACACACAAAATTAGCACTTGCATAATCAAGATAGCCAATAAAATTGGATCACAGACCTTACCTCGTATTTTCAACTTGAAAACACATACCATACTTGTTCCATGTACTCATATGAGCTAAGGTCAAGAACACCCAAGTAGAAGCAAATATTGAACAATAAATAATCAAGAGCAAATACACATGCGATGATGATATATTATAGGATAACACACATAGATCTTTTCATAAACACGTTCACACAGAACCACGAATTAATACCAACTTAATCAAACACATATGTAACAAATGCATAAATGACCCCACAAAAGATCTCACCACACTTATCCTTATCCCATTTCGTGTTGTTCATACCTCGAGAACACATATCTCCTCTGACCAACTATGCTCACTAGATTGATCACTCAACCTATGTCTAACTAGTAGGTCATAGTAGATCCTAAGTCTATGGGACAATCCTTTATCACCACATCACTTCTCCTAACCTACGTGGATAATGAGTCTCCACCTAACAGAAGTGATAGAAGTGCCTCTCTTACACTCCACCTGATCAAGGTCTCTTTTCAGATAAAGGATTCTAGACATTTAATGACATCTCCACTCGTGATCCAAATGTCACACTCCACATCCCCGGTACAAACCAAAATGTACCCCTAGGCATCTAAATTCCACCTTACCAAAAGACATAAAACACATTGCTAATGCATCCTAAACCCACTATGCAAGCAAACAATTACACCAAGTAATCATATTGTCCCAAATTCATACAAATGCTCATATCAAACACATTGAAATGTAGTTGATAATCATGCAACAGAATTTAGACAATCACACACATGCCCAGAAAAGATCACAAACAGATGCACATCCAGTAACTAGGTTTACTCTCAATAAACCTTACTATGGTTGTCACTCGACCCTAAAGTCAAATTCGCCTCGCCTCTCATCTTACCCTTCAGCTTATCCTTCTTCTTGGAACAGTCCCTAATAAAGTGTCTTGACTTGCCACAACTATAATACCTTCTACCACTAGACTTGTCTCATCCCTTGCCCCTCTTCTACTACCCTCATCACTGAGTCAGTACTCGAATCATTTACGTCTTGAGTTCTACCCAAATTTATTTGCTTAAATTTCATCTTACTCATCATCATATATAACTCACCACTCCTCTTATCTTCATTTTCATCCTTAATCTCCATCTTCTTACTCCTAAGTGAGATTATAACAATCTTGGTTGTTAAAGTGTCCATATCGTACTTAATTGCATTTTTAACTTCCCTATATGAATCAGGCATAAAATTAAGCAAGATAACAATCTTATACATTTCAGATACCTTTTCATCACAATTAACGATGTCTTGAACTAACTTGTTAAAGACATCCAGATTGTCATCAAGATCCTTTGAATGATCTATTTTAAAGCTGAAAAATTGTTCAAGCAAGAATAGCTTATTTGGAGTAGACTTAAGGAAATATAAGTCCTCCAACTTTTCCCAAATTTGTTTTGTAGAATTCAGTTTTCCGACTTTTCTCAAAACAGTATCAGACAGGTGTAAAATGATTGAGGTATAAGCAAGCTCATCGGCTTCTTCCTTTTGTTGTTTTAAAAAATTAGTTAGAAAATTGCATTCGATAGCCTTTGAAACTTTTTGTTGAACCAAAATACCCTTCATTTTTTGTTGCTAGATTGAAAAATCACATTTTCCGTTAAAAATCCCCAAATCAAAGTTGTGAGTTATTATCTTTACAAAACAGCCAAAGAATGCACAAAATATAATCAAACTACACAAAGTAGTCCTAGGATCACAAACAGTATACACCACTCTAGATTTCAAGGGTTTCGTAAGACTCACGATCTTAGATAAGGAAATGTTCAAATTTAAGGTCTCAGTAATTCTAACGAAATTAACAAGCTGCGAAAGTAACAATACAACAAAAAAGTATGAATAACCAGTTTCACGGCAATTATATCACTAAGAACGATATATTGATTTAACCAAAAGGCAAGTGCTCAATCAATCAATTCAAGTAACCCTAATTTCTTACACAAGCAATGACAACCCTCAATCCTAATTATCACCCCACACGATGATCTGCTAGTACGATAATGTAAAGGTTTCAGCCAATTCACTATAGCGGACCTATCTAAATCCGTAACGTGGAGAGATGCGAATTTTCTACGTTAGGGACACCAATATTCTCCCTAAAGATTCAGCAAATGTGCCAATTCTAATCAGCTACAAATGTAGGTTGAAGATCAGGGACAAAATCGTCCAAATTTTCCTGCGCAACCTGAAACACCAAACCAAACAAATCAGTACGTTCAAAATACTAAAATAAATGAAATGGCAACAAAAATCACGCCGAAGGTCCTCCACACGCCACCGCAAGCCCCGTCGGTCGCTACTGCCGCCTCCGCCACATGCCACACCACAGGGGGTGCCTCAACCTGTGGTCGTGGGTTTGGCCTCCGTTCGTCCAACGGAGGTCCGATTTAGGAGTAATATTTGATGTTTTCAGATCCGATCAAATTGAAGGAAATGCCAATTTCTTCCAATTTTTTATCTGATTTTCGCAAGGTAATGAAAACCTAAGCTCTGATACCAGATGTTGAACGTGTATTGAGCACCAAAGCTTGCCCAGGCTCAGTTTCTACCGATTTCTAACACCACAACCCGACAACAATGACCCAAGACAATAACTAAGCTTCCACTTTCAGTTGCCAATGAGATAGTGCACTTAGGAGACCACAAAGATGCAAAGTATCTCATATAATATCACGACCAAGGTAGAAATCACAAAGAGGCATAAAGAGTAGAAGAAGAAATTACGCAGAGACTGACCGAATAGAGAGGCAGATGCTAAGTGCGGGTTTTTGCACTATTTCGGGCTATTAAACTTAGATATTTGTGAGTTTCAAATGACCCATTGATATTGAAAGATTTTCTACCATTTCTCACTTTATCAATAAGTTTTTCTTTTCACTTTTTCCATCAATGTTTTGTAAGAAATTGTTAGTTATTTATGAATATTTCATGGGTAACTAATTATATTTGTGATTGGGGATTATTTTAAACTCGAGTTATGATTTTCAATTAATGAGTGCTTTATAGTTCTCTTGATTAATGTGTTTAATCCATTGTGTTAAATGTTTATTCTGTTCTTCTTGATTGTTTAGGTGTACAACTAAATGCTTAAATTGTTTCGATGAATGCTATTTTGGGATTAGTAGTACGTAATAGCTCTTGATTCTAAAACCTAACAATAATTACATTTCGATAGATTATGAAGAATTTTCAATTGAATGTATGTGGATTAACACTTAAGTTAGTAAATCGAGCTCGCGAGTTTACTCTTAATTCAATTCATCTCTTTTGTCGTAATGCGTTTGTTAAATTAAATTTAGAGAGCTTGTCTTAGGTTGTTTAATGAATTGGGTTGAGTAAAGAATTTATTTTATTTGACTAACATATAAGAAGAGATTGAGGTAATTGAGCTTGTAATTATTCTTGAATTGTTGTTAATCTTGAGAACGAAAATTTATTGTGGTAATTGATAAGAAAATCATTCTCGTGGTGACGAAATATCCCCCAATCACATTTTCTCGCATTCAATCAAGAACTAATTTGTTTATTTCAAATTTCAGTCTTTTCTAGTTTAAATTTATCGCTTTCCTTAGTTCAACAAACCAAACCCCCTCCCCATTTAATCTATTTTGTATATTATTATTAATTTTACTCTTTAGTGCGCAATTGACATAATTGAATCAATCCTCTGCGGGAAATGACCCTTACTTGCCATAATACTATTTAAGACAACACATTTAAGTTAAGGAAAATTAATTGGAATGTGATTTGCAACGTATCAGCAGAGAAGACGTCTCATACTGAGAGAGAAAAGAGACTTATTTATCTTGTAATAATGGCCCAAATAAGGTAAGTATAGGTAGGTTAACAAATGGGTCAAAGTATAGGCCCAATAGATAGGTAAATGGGCTCACAAGTAATCCGTCTCAATTATGGTCATCCAAGGAAGCGGGTTGGGCCACGAGCAATACTAAAATATTTAGGTTGCTTCGAGTGACTCAATTAACCTTTGAGTCATATCGTCTTGATTGTGGTGTTAAATTTCGGTTCAGTTATTTGGTTAAACCGACTAAAAAATAAAATCGAATAACATCATAGTCCGGGATTTATTGGGTATCAAAAACCCAACAATGGCATCTTATGTAGAATATGCCTTGGAAAACGTTTAATTAAAAACTGAAAAACAAGCCACTCACAGTAAAAAATTGCTTACTGTGGTAACATTTATTTCACATAGTATATTTTCATCTAGATCAACAGTGGATAGTACCTGCCACAAATATCTGAGTTTATGTCAATAGCGCCAACACAGATCCATTTGGCAGCCTTGAAGCCAAACGCTACTGGGTTTGACTGAGAGAATCACAACACAAAGATTACCAGTTCGCATGCTATATGTTTGCTTACGCTATTGACAACATTTCTGTGAAAATTATCAAATAAAAAGAACCTGCAGTCCCAATTGTCTGTCTCCTTCAACACTATTGAAATCATTCACAATTCCTATACCTAACTAAAACATAAAAATGGAAAAAAAAAAATTAATAATAATAATAATAATAAATAAATAAATAAATAAATAAATAATAATAATAATAAATGGAATCTAGTTGTATATGTCCTGATATAAGCATCAAGATGTGAAAACTGATAGCATACCCCAGCTATGCTCTACAGAAGGGTTAGAATAATACTGTCCGGTGTAAGGATCCGAGATGAAGCTCGACCAGCCCACCTGCCACTCAAAAATCCATACAAGATGTGATGTGCAATGCAGAAATAAGATATATCATATGCAAATAATAATTTTTTTTATCATCTTTATAAAAACTAATTAATTTGGATTTTGGATTTTGTATTGAAGAAGACCAAAGTCAATGTTTATGACATAATCATCTTTATTTCGGTTTTCTATTACCTCTTTTGATGTATCATCCGGAATAAAAATTTAGAAGAATCAAATTGATAAGATAACATATTTCACATAAATGCTAAGCATGTTTGAGATTATCAACTTATAAGAACACTTTCAATAGAGGGAAATGAATAATTGCCAATATCTTCAATGTCAATGATTTTTTTCCTTTTGACATTATCACCAAAACTAACACACCACTATCATTCTTTCTGAACCTTGATAACAAGGTTTGATTTTCGATCATGTACTTTGAGCATCCACTATCCAAGAACCATTTTCTCTTTATCTTCTTTGTTACCTACAAAAATAATTCAATTTTTGTTCTTTAGTACCCATACAACTTTGTGTCCATGGTTGTTAGTGTTTGTGGACTTTTGAATCCACTTGTGTTTCCTTTCAAAGTGCAACCTCGTTTTGATTGCACAATTAAAAGATACATGTCCATTTTTATTGTAAAATCCACATATAACATTTGCAATGGGGAAGTAGAGGCTTTAACGAGGAAATTTTTACGAGACTATTGATTTAAAAATGGTTTGTATCCAATTTTTCATTTATCAAAAACACATTTTTGTTCACCAAGCATTAAATCAAGCTTTTTCTTGCCTTGAGTAAATTTGTGAATAATTTGAGTGAAATCTAAAATATTTTCTTGTAAAAAAGAATTCTCCTTGATTAAAGAATCGTAATTGACTTTTTCTTTTTCAAAATAATTCAAAGTTTCCAAAAGTTTCTTTACCTTTTTCTCCAATAAAGAATTTTTCTTTTCTAGAGTGGAGTATTTGAGAGCAAGTTTTTCAAATTCTTCAAGAAGTTCATCCTATGAGATAGATGATTCATCATATAAAGAATTATCATTTGTGTTTGCCCAATTTTCGATGGCCATGAAACACATGTTGGCAACTTCCTGTTGACTTTCATCTTCATCATGATCTTCATCATCACTTTCATCCCATGTCGCTTAGAGTGCTTTCTTTTTCATGAATCTTTTCTTGTTTGGACACTCTATTTTCTTGTGACCGAATTTGTCTTAATCATAGCAAACAATTTTATTACTTTTCTCTTTGCCATTTTCTTCTTTCTTTTGAAATCAAGTTTTTCATCATTTAAATTTTTGCTTCAAGTTCCTTCATCCATTACCGACTTTAAAGTAATTTGGCATTTTTCTTCTTCTATGCTTTTCATTGTTTTCTCCTTTGTCTCGATACGATTTAGTTCATGCGTCATCACTGTTCCATAAAGCTCTTCTAATGGTTATGGTTGATATCTTTGGTGTTTTCTATCAACATTCTCAACAAGCTCCAATCATTTGAGAGAGGCCTAAGCATTTTACTCACAAGTTCACTGTTAGTAATTTTTTTTAAAACCCTTTGAGATCATTAATAATATCGGTGAAACGAGAAACCATATCAATGATAGGTTCATTTTGTTTCATAAAGAAATTTTCAAATTCCTTAACCAAAATATTTATTTTTTCCCTTTTAATTTGCTAGTGCCCAAGTGTGTGACTTCTATAGCACTTTATATATCAAAAGCAAAATAACATGTGCTTATGCGATTGAATTCATTATTATCTAAGGCAAAACAAAGTATGTTTATGGCTCTAGCATTCAATGATAATTTTCTTTTATCTTCTTCATCATATTCCTCTCTGAATTTTAAAATTATTTGATCCGATTTACTAGCCTCTTTAATAACCTTTTTAGCATGTAGGGTCCAAATTCAATGACTTTCTGAACGTTATAATCTATAGATTGAACATAAACCATCATCCTAACTTTTTAATAATTATAATGTGTGCCATCAAAAAAGAAAGGACGATTTGTATAATGCCCCTCAATGTTTCGAAGAATATGGTTAGCCATTACTCAAGATTGTGAATTCTTTAAAAATGAGTACCTAATTGTGATACCAATTGAAATCCCAGGAATAACTAGCTAAGTGGAGGGTGAATTAGTTTTTAAAACTTCTTCAAATAATTAATCTAAATTCAAGCAAATAAAGACTATATATTAATTTAAATTATAAGCACAAATATGAACAATTGATTTTGGATTTGCAAAAATATAGGAGTGTTATATCTTTAACTTCGGATATATGGGAGGGAATTAATAAAAGAGCTTATATAGCTGCAACTGCACACTACATAGACCCACTTTGGTATATTATGCATAAAAAATTTATGGCTTTTAAAATTATTGAATTCCCCTGTAATGCTAACAATATATATAATGCGATTATGACTATTATTAGAGAATATCTTGCGAAAGTAAAATTCATTCTTTTACATTTAACAACACTAGTGTTAATAAAGTGCCCACGGTTAGGAGCCGGCTGAAAAGAAGATATTTTGGAAGCATTATGTATACGAAGGATTGTCAGGACACTCATTTCCGACTACAAGATAAATATGACAAAATTGTATGGTCGTCGAGTAAGTGATATTTAATTACACCATTCTAATAAAAAAAATTATTTTATAATTCTGTTTTTAATTTTTTTTAAAAATTGTACACGTTACAAGTTGTTCGTATACAATTTTTAACACCGCCAACTCAAAATGTAAGTAGACGGTCCTAAACCCGAATAAAGGAGAAGGATTTATATTTTATCTATTTAAAAAAAAAAAAAAAAAAAAGAGCCATGAGCCACCGGTCGTGGGCTCATGGGTATTGCAATTTTTCTTCCTTCTCGTGGGTATTGTAATTTTTTTGCTTCTCCCTCTATAAATACCCGAACTTAACACATTTTTTTCACACAATTGACAATTCATTGAATTCAACAACTCTCTCTCTCTCTCTCTCTCTCTCTAATCTCTAAACATCCTCTTCCAAAGTTATCAAGCCTTTCCATACTCTTGAGTCTTTACTCAAGTCTTAGGTGAGGTCTAAATCTATGTGGCATACGATAAATTAGGAGCTAAAAAGTGCTTTATATACCCAATTTATAGTATGTCATAACCCTGAGCCCCATAACATAGATTGATAAGTGATATTTAATTAAATCATATTAATCATAACTTGTTATTTTATAATAATATTTTTAATTTTCTTTAAAAAATTGTACACGTTAAAAAATATACAAGTTTATATTTCATCTATTTTTTTGTAAAAACAAAAAATAATTGCAAGTTTGCTAGCCCAAGCTTGGCTCAGCCCACGAAACAAGAGCTCGGGGCGTGACGAGCACATGCCAAGCCCATGGTTAAAAGGGAGGAGCTAGCTCAGCCCATTGCGATCCCTAGGTGAGATCCTACAACCTATCATCACTTTCCTCATCCGACATCGATTTCAATCTTCAACAGAAATACTAATAATAGATTGAAGCTAACTTTTTAAATTTAAAAAAAAAATAAAAATAAAAAAGAAGAAGAAGAAGAAACAGTGATGAAAGAAATTGAGGAATACCATCGATCCATCTATGTTTATCCGTGCTAACAAATAAAAAGACGACACATTGTAAGCTACCATATTCCACTCACGAGAAATAAAGCAAAAAATACCACAACTTACATGGACAAAACCACCACATTTGGTGCAAACTTATATTTCAACTTGTGGATTTGAACTGCCCCAAGGGAAATTACATTCGATCACTGCAATTTGAATTCCATTCTCTTTTACAAAATTGAGACAGATTAATCTAGTTGTACAATTAGTGAGTTGTCAAGATTCGTGCAGTCGATTTAAAAACAATGTAGAATGAATGGATGTGATATCTATCAAGTGTGAAGTTGTAAAGAAAGTTATACAAATAGCATGACTCAAATGAAACTCTCTCTCCAATTACAGCAAAGGGGATGCTCTCAAAAGTCACACTTCGGCAGCCTGGTGCCTTTGATGCTACTTCGACCATTGAGGTCTGCCACCTATCTTTGGACACTTTTCTTCATTTTCATTTGTACTTGATCACCATGACTTCAATACTTAAATAGGAAGAAGTGTTTTTTCTTGATTATGCCATGTACTCGTTATTATTTTTTCAACCTAAAATCAAATTTCAATTGCTTTCTGAAAGTTGTTTTTTGAACCATAATCTTTTATATTCTGAATAAATATACATCTACAATTTGGAAAATGCAGATCCTATTCAGAGTTCTATCAACTAATAAGTAATAAGAGGTGAAATGCATTTAAAGTTTAAGCTGTAATACGTGCATATGACACATTAGTGTGAGCAAAAATGACTAGCTTGAACTCTAATAGAATCAATGCACGACCAAAATAATATATTGCAAAATCACAGAGTGTTGTTCATTTTAAGGTTGCATACAAATGAGTTTTCACCAAGACGAAATGAAACTCCGACCTGGGCTGGTACTCTTAAAATTCTATTATTGAACAAACTAGATATTCAATTATCATGACCTAAATAAATAGGGAAACAGGCAAAATATATTCTGGAAGCATCAACGAAGCCATCTTCTCCACCAATACGAAGCTCCTTCAGGAGGCGGTGGTGTGAGGACCTCTAGCATTGTTTCCTTCTCCCTCGGGGTTAATGGGACTCCTCTAACGAGGTTTAAAGCCATAATGTGCACATTAGTCTTTTGCCTATGCTTTTTGTATGCCCACATTCCTCCAGCGACACCTGCAGCTAAAAGCTATTTCCAAGTTTCAATTTTGTGTCGTTAGTTCCCAGATTATGAATACAACCAAGAAGTTAGACGGGCCTCTTTAACTAACCGGTGATAACCATAGACCAGCTGTCTGCAAATCAAATTTCGGCTCATAAAGCACTGTCTCACCATATTCTTCCCCGAGCTTCTTGTAGATCTCTTTATCAGATTTCCCATCCCGAATTTCATCCCGTATTAACTTAAGCAGAAATCAAAGAAAATATCAATTCCCACATCCGTGTTGTATGCGGGCAATCGATTAAAAAAGCATATTTAAGAAAAAGGACATATGATGCAGACTCAACTAACTAGATTTTGTAAGTAGCAATGACAAGAAAGTGAAATAACACCAAAAGATAAATAAACTTTATAAATTAGAATTGCGACTACTGATAACAAGAATACACTGTATTAAAAACAAACTCTAGCAAATAAAATGTTTTGTTGAGATGCATGGATCAACCTCCTAAATAATCAGCCCCATTTATTCATTCTGAAAAACCAAAGATCCATTATTCAAAATCAGGGACAGCTAAGCACTTAATAAAATTACTCACTTATCTATCTAGCCTCATTCTTACTAAAGATTAACCAGGTAGTCATATTAGACGTCTTTATAAGTGCGAACATCTAAATGTATTCCGTCCAGGTAATGTTCGTCTTCATGTGGGCATTTTAGTTCTACAGTTGCATTCTACAAACAGCACATCAAATGAGAGTGCTCAATACAAAAATATCGTACCATTTCTCAATGTAACAAGATTTTCTTAATAGTAACGAGAAGAAGTTTAATGTGCACAAGAACTATTAATAGATATACCTTACGAAGGAGAATGGCAATGTCAGCTTGGGATTCTTCAATGGACTGACTTCCACACTCTGTGCACCGCACATTGTGACTTATGTTTCTAGCTCGCGCTTCCACCACACGTTTCTTCTTCACTAGATCCTCTTCGCTCTCCATCCACACGTATTTTAATTATCTACAATCACTTTCACAACACTACTCAACAACGGCTGCAATGTCAACAAGAATTTATCACTGTCGAGTATGTTAAAGAATTAAAAAATTAAAAATTAAAAAAATGCCACACTACTATCACTGTTGACCTTCACTCAGGCATTTCATCAAACACTATTTGTTAATATTTTTTTTCTGCTGGTATCTCCGCAGCATTTCCTATACTGCTATTTTATTGCAATTAAAACTATATCTCGAGTCCCATTAAACTTCAATAAGCACACGTCATAGATTCATAGCACCACGTCAAACAGAAACAAATCCCACAAAAAACTAAAATGAAATCCAACAGATAAATTTCTCCACACAATTAAAATGACAAAATGACCAGTGACCACCGGTACTCAGCAGCCAAATAACCCAATAATTAGTAAACAAATAGAGAAGGGAACTTCAAAACTCAAAGGACCAAAACAACAATAAGATGAATATGGTAGCGATGACAGATGTGAACGTTGACGGAGGGGGTGCTTGGCCGCGGCTTCGGTGTGCAGTGGAAACTTGGTCGACAGATGGAGCTGGGTTGTGTATGCTGCAGTGGGAGAAGAAATGCAGGGATAACGTGGGGCCGCGACAGGACTGTTGGGTGATCGAGTTGGAGCGTCGCGACTGGTGACGGTCGGTGATGTAGAGGTGGTGGTGGAATTTGGAGGAGGAGACGGTTGAGGATCCAAGTATTCGCGGTTGGACAAGGGCTTCGATTTTGTGGCTGGGTTGGTGCTTTTGTAATAGGAGGGATTTATGATCTCAACGGGCTCGATTGGGTGGTATTTAGTTGAGAAAATTACAACCACACATGTTTTTTAACTTTTAACTTCAAAAATCAGGTTTAAAATTTATCTATTCAAAAATCAGGTTATAATTAAACTTTTAATATTAATAATAATATTATGAACTTAAATTAATATACTAATTATGGATAAACTCTTAACCCAACGGATATTTTTCAAAAATATCTCCTTCTGCAGTTTGCTAAATTCATAGTCTTTACGAGAGACCGTCAACTCCCTGGGAGCACTCTACCTCTACCAGAGACCGTCGACCCCTCGGGGGCGCTCTACCTCTATGCGAAACCAGCGACCTGCATGGAATTACCTTTAAGGTCATCTCAACACTTAGCCTCAAAATCTCTGATGAATTACATGGCAATTACCACGAACACAACCTCCGTGGGGTAGTTAAAACCCCCCACTCAAAACGTGAGAATAATGTGAAAGCCAGCGTGGGACATGTGGCATCACAGTCACCCCGCTCTCACTCGGCTTCTGACGTCTATAAATACCTCCCAAAGGCGATACAGGTATGGATGATTGCATATTTTTCAGCTATCTGAATTTCGAATTTATTTTCTCCTAACACGCCCACTAATTCTCACACCGGGGGTAAAACGGGGAAAAAAGCCCCGTCTTCACTTTTCAGGTTGCACACGTCCGTCGGAGTAGCAAAAACACCAAAGGTCGCAAATAGATCAGGAGGCATTACTCCACTACCATTTCATTGGCGCCGTCTGTAGGAAGATTTGAACTAAAAAGCTATGTCGAGAAGACAAACAAGCAGTGATACTCATTTGGTTGGGAATACGGTGGAGATGGAGTCGGAGTCAGTTGCGAGGGGTCACGAACCACCGCCGTCCCCGCAATATGTGACGCATGGTCAATTTAACGCTTTGGAGACTCAGTTGGCAATGATGATAGCACTCTTACAAAACCAGTCGCAGAGAGCCACAGTCCCCCCATTGAGCTCGACAGAAGTGACAAACCAGCAGTCGCCTCAAGCACCGCCCGCGGTATTCCACCCATCGCTCAGTAGGCGACGGGAGATTCGGGGGCTCCTATGGTTGTAGCTCAATAGCCCCCGCAGGCCATGGTGGACCTGGAACAAAAGATGGAAGAAATCATAGCCCAGAAGATAGATGACGCACTATCCAAGAGGCAGGATAGGCGAAGGCAGATGGTTTTGGAGGAAGGCCCGTTTGCACCTGAGGTCATGGCGGTCCCTTTACCTAAAAGCTTCAAACAGCCCATGATAGAAGCGTATGACGGAGTTACGGATCCGCTTGACCACTTGCAAACCTTTGTAGATTTGATGAGACTTTACGCGACCCCGGACGCAGTGATGTACCGGTCCTTTCCCCCCACACTCAGGAGGGAGGCTAGGGACTGGGTAGCAACCTTCACCCCGTGGTCTATCAAGATGTTTGATGAGCTCTCAGGAGCTTTGTGGCTTACTTCCTAAATAGCAAGAGGAAGAGGAAGACGGCCATTGGGTTGATGCAGGTCGTACAGAAGAAGGATGAGTCATTGCAGGAATACTTGGCTAGGTTCAGTCGGGCGACTCTTGGCATAAAGGACTTGCAAATGTCTGCAGTGGTTACCGTCTTGATAAATGGAAAGCGAAATCAGGCCTTTAAGATGTCACTCTCAAAGAATCCCCCGGAGTCGATGCATGACCTGTTGAAGAAGGGAGACAAGTACGTCGATGTAGAAGAAGCGGAGAAGGTAACTAAAAATCTCAGGGATGGATGGAAGACAGAAGCTCATAAGCAAAAGACAAATGATGAGCGGAGGCACGCTGATAAGAATAAGCCGAAGAACGAATGCATAAACAAGGGTTGCACCCAGGACCGGTTAGTCAAGCAGAAGCGAGAGGAGGTACAAGCGCCCACCCCTTTGAATGCCCACGTACAAAGTTATTAATGGAAATACAGCACATGAAAGAGCTCGAATGGTCTAAGCCGATGCTGACTCCCTCCAGCAAGAGAAATCAAAGTAAGTACTACCATTTTCATAAAGATCATGGACACGATACCGAGGAATGTCTGCAGTTGAAGGAGGAAATTGAGCACCTACTAAGGTGGGTACTATTGGCTAAGTATGTGAAAAATGACAAGGGCAAGTAAAGGCTCGAGGATCGACCCCCGCTAAGGACAGGAGTAATAAACATGATCATCGGGGGTATAGCATCGGGTGGCAACTCAAATTCTACTAAAAAGAGCTGTGCGCGTTCTGTGGGGGTCTGCTCTATCTAGGAAAAAGCAAGATTCAACCAGAGGATTACTTTCGATGAAAAGGACTTGATCGGTATAACGCATCCCCATGATGACGCCTTAGTGATAGTAGGTGATATAGCGGATTTTGACGTGAAGAGAGTGCTAGTTGACGGGGGAAGTGCGACAAATGTCCTCACCTAGGATGCCTTCTTGGGTCTAAAGATTCCCCCCGAGAAGTTGAAAATGGTGACTACCCCTCTACAAGGCTTTAGAAGAGCAACAGTGATACCGAAAGGAACTATGGAGCTTCCAGTTACACTAGGCACATATCCCACGACAATGGTGATTGTGACTAACTTCTTGGTTGTCAAGACCCCCATGGCCTACAATGCCATCTATTGCCGGCCATTGCTAAACGTAGCTGTTGCTGTCCCATCAACCTACCATCAGGTTATGAAGTTCCCAACTAGCAGGGGAGTCGGGTGCGTGCGAGGGGACCAGCAGGCATCAAGGAAATGCTATGTGGATAGTATACAAGCTAAAGGTTCAACACCAATCATGATGCTAGATGTGGAACTCCTAAGGGGATGGATCGAGCCGCTCGATATGACTGAAAAAATCTTTATAGCCGAGGGACGGGAGTTTAGTGTTGGAATAGGTCTGGAATCCGAGGAGAAGGAAAAATTGACAAATGTCTAGCCAGTAACTTGGACGTTTTCGCTTGGGGCCCAGAAGACATTCTAGGGATCAGCCCAACCATCGCGCAGCACCACCTTGGTGTCCAACCAGGGGCTAAGCCGGTGAAGCAGAAAAAAAAATCTTACCCCGGAAAGGCAGAGCGCAGCCAGAGCAGAGGTAGAAAAATTGCTACAGGCAGGTTTTATTCGAGAAGTGCAGTACCCCCGAGTGGTTGGCAAACGTTGTGCTTGTGAAGGAGTCAAACAAAAAGTGGCGCATGTGTGTAGATTATACTGGGTTGAACAAGGTATGCCCAAAAGACTCATACCCGCTTCTCAGGATAGATCATCTGCTAGACACCACATCTGGTCATGAAAGGCTCAGCTTTCTAGATGCATTTTTCGAGTACCATCAAATTTCAATTGTCGAGCCCAATCAGGAGAAGACGTCATTTATCACAGACTTTGACACATACTGTTACACAGCCATGCCATTCGGTTTAAAAAACGTCGGGGCAACTTATCAGAGGATGGTGAACAAAGTCTTTCGAGGGTTGATCGGGGATGTTGTAGAGGCCTATGTTGACGACATGGTGGTCAAGAGTTTCGAGGCTGATGACCATGTTGCCTGTTTACAGGAAGTGTTTGATGTTGCCCAACAAAACAGATTGAGGTTCAATCCAGAGAAGTGTGTTTTTGGTACTGCGGGAGGAAAATTCTTAGGCTTCATGATCACGCAAAGAGGCATCGAAGCGAACCCAGACAAAATTCAGGCGATACTGGATATGAAAAGCCCCACCAGCAAGAAGAAGGTCCAGAGACTAACAAGGCGGGTAGCCGCTTTAAATCGTTTCATGAGCCGGGCGGCGGACAAATACTACCACTTCTTTAGGGCTATAGGGGTTCCTCCGATTTTGAGTGGACCCAAAAATGTGAAGAGTCACTTAGGTGCCTAAAGCAGTCATTACAAGAGCCCCCAATCTTGACCAGTCCATTCCCCAGAGACGTGTTGTGTCTCTACTTAGCAGTCTTACCACGAGCAGTCAGCACGGTGTTGGTGAAAGAATTCTCGAAGGCGAAAAAATCGGTCTACTATGTGAGCCAAGTATTGAAGGGCGCAGAGGTAAGATATAGCCTGGCTGAGCAGCTAGTGTTTGCATTAATTGTCGCGGTTAGAAAGATGAGACCATTCTTTCAATCTCACACGGTGCAAGTAATGACCGATCAACCTATCAAGCAAATCCTACATCGACCAGAAACCTCTGGGAGTTTGTTGAAATGGGCAATTGCGATAAGTGAGTTCTATATTGAGTTTAGGCCAAGGACAGCTATTATGGCATAAGCTCTAGCAAACTTCATCGCTGAACTCACAATTCCGCCCAAGCACCCACCAGGGTAACAGGCAGACTGGAAAATTTTTGTGGACGAATCTTCAAACGATGAGAGATTCGGGGCGGGGATCATAATGATAGGGCCAAATGGTGAAGAGTTGGAATACTCACTACGTTTCGAATTCCCAGCCACCAATAACGATGTCGAGTACGAGACGGTGATTACGGGTTTGGGACTGGCAGCCAAACTGGGGGTAACTTCAGTAGAAATTTGTAGTGACTCTCAGTTAATAGTCTGGCAAGTGAGGAAGTGTATTTGATGGAGGTTAAAAATTTGTAGAAGGGGTTCACCAGGTTTAAAATAACAAAGGTCTCCCAAAAAGATAATGAGTGGGCAGACACATTGGCTAGGCTTACTTCTGCTAACCCCAGACATCTGCCTCGCACAGCAAATGTGCAAATCTTAAGACAACCTAGCATCCAGGATGTTGTCGATGTCGTAAATGTCGAGCATGAGGAAAGTTGGATGGAACCGTTGATTGAATATCTCATGAAGGACAAGCTGTCGGAAGATGCTTTCACGGCAAGAAGGCTAAAGGCTTGGATCCCAAAAAGATAATGAGTGGGCAGACACATTGGCTAGGCTTACTTCTGCTAACCCCAGACATCTGCCTCGCACAGCAAATGTGAAAATCTTAAGACAACCTAGCATCCAGGATGTTGTCGATGTCGTAAATGTCGAGCATGAGGAAAGTTGGATGGAACCGTTGATTGAATATCTCATGAAGGACAAGCTGTCGGAAGATGCTTTCACGGCAAGAAGGCTAAAGGCTTGGGCAGCCTCGTTCGCCATCATTGATGGACTGCTTTACAAGCGAGGTTTCATAATTTCGTATTTGAAATGTTTGTGGCCGACAGAAGCACGAGAGGTGCTAGTCGAGATACATACAGGAATTTGTGGCAACCACCAAGCGACAACCGCCCTTGCGTTCAAGGCACTACGGCAAGGATATTATTGGCCTAGCATGAAGGAAGATACTAAGGAGTTGGTGAGGAAGTACGATGCATGTCAACGCCATGGAAATTTGATCCACATTCCAACTAAGCAGCAGACGGTAGTTTTTGGGGTGTCCTTTCTTCCAATGGGGGATGGACATCTTAGGGCCTTTGCCCCTAGCCAAAGGGCAAAGGAAGTTCTTGCTAGTTGCCATAGACTACTTCACTAAGTGGGTAGAGGCTGAGCCCTTGGCTACCATCACAACAACAAAGGTGCAAGGTTTCGTCTGGAAAAATATAATATGCAGGTTTGGCATACCCAGAGTAGGCATTACAGATAATGCCAAACAATTCGACAATCACAGTTTTAGAGCCTTCTGCACAAGCTACCACATCGACCACAGGTTGACTTCAGTCGCTCACCCTCAGTCAAATGGACAAGCTGAAGTGACCAATCGAACTATACTATGGGATTTGAAAACAATGCTAGAAAAGGAGAAAGGACTTTGGGCGAACGAGTTGCCCAATGTACTATGGGCTTATCATAGGACCCCACAAGAATCGACCGGTGAAACGCGTTTTAAGTTGTCATCGAGATAGAGGCAGTTATCCCCGTCGAAATTTTGAGTGAGACTGGTAGAATGAAAACCAAGTAGCCTGACGTCACAGCCATCAGGGCGGAACTCGACTTACTTAAAAGGGCTAGAAAAAGGGCAGCGATAAGGATGTTAGCGTACAAGCGAAGGGCCGCTGAATATTTCAACCGAAGGGTAAGATCCAGAGTTTTTCAACCTGGTGATCTTGTACTAAGAGATGCAGCCGCAGTAAAACATCTCCCACCGAAGCTCGGGCCGAATTGGGAAGGGCCATATGAAGTAATCCGCAGCCTCGAAAAAGGAGCCTATAGTCTAAAAGATATGAAAGGAAAGCCATTGGGTAGGCCATGGAATGCGGAATATCTCAAAAAGTACTATCAGTAGACCCATCAATTAGAAAGATAGGTTGTTTCTTTTGTAAATATAGTAGAAAAGGTTGCATTGTTCATTTTCCCCGTGGAATGCCTCACGAAGGCACACTTAGGTAAAATAGCTTATCTTATTCAATGAAAAACTTTGGCAGTGGTGAATGATGAGGGCGCTACGGAAAGGCCAGCCTAGCTGAGACATCTAGGTGCACCTATTGAGCCCACGAATCCAAGTATTTTTTATGCTAACAGGCAATCTTGAATCTCCACATTTATCCCGTGAAGACATACGGTCGACATAGCCTACGAGGCTAGGCGGAGAGCCTTGAAAAGTCAAAAAATTGGCTAAGGCCCTAAACCGCCAAACCACTTCCCTATGGTCGACATAGCCCATGAGGCTAGGTGGAGAGTCTTGAAAAGTTAAAAAACTGGCTAAGGCCCTTAACCGTCGGACCACCTCCTGACGATCTACATAGCCCACGCGGCTAGGCGAAGAGCCTTAAGAGTTAAAAAATTGGCTAAGCCCTAAACCGCCAGACCACCTCCTGACGATCGACGTAGCCCACGTAACTAGGCGGAGAGCCTTAAGAGTCAAAAAATTGGCTAAGGCCATAAACCGTTAGACTACCTCCTACGGTCGACATAGCCCACGAGGCTAGGCGGAGAGCCTTGAAAAGCCAAAAAAAATTGGCTAAGGCCCTAAACCGTCAGACCACTTTTCTGCGGTCAACACAGCCCACGAGACTAGGCGGAAAGCCTTGGAAAGTCAAAAAATTGGCTAAGGCCCTTAACCGTCAGGCCACCTCCTGACGATCGACATAGCCCATGAGCCTAGGCGAAGAGCCTTGAAAAGTCAAAAAATTGGCTAAGGCTTTTAACCGTTAGACCATCTCCTGACGATCGACATAACCCACGTGGGCAGGCGGAAAGCCTTAAGAGTCAAAAAATAAGCTAAGGCCATAAATCGCCAGACCACCTCTTACGGTTGACATAGCCCACGAGGCTAGGCGGAGAGCTTTGGAAAGTCAAAAAATTGGCTAAGGCCCTTAACCACTAGACCACCTCCCTACGGTCGACATAGCCCACGAGGCTAGGCGAAGAGCCTTGGAAAGCTGAAAAAACTAGCTGGGGCCCTTAACCGCCAGACCACCTTCTAACGGTCGACGTAGCTCATGCAGCAAGGCGAAGAGCCTTGAAAAGCTAAAAGATCGGCTAAAGACCCTAATCAATATACTCCTCTCTCAACTCCGTCTCGACCCACGTGGCTAGGCAGAAAGACCTAAATGGTCAGAGCATAGGCTAAGGCCATCGATCATTGTAATCAAGCACGCGGGACTAATGGCATTCACCCACACTATCAAACAACTGAACATGAAAAATAACACTGGGAGAAACAAGTTTCAACATCAATAACCGCTGATAACATAGCATTCATAAAAAAAAGCATGTGATATACTCTTGCCCACACCCCCGGGCAAGTAGGAAATGATGCTACATATAGAAATAAAAGGCGACAAAAAAAGGGGAACTAACAAAAGGAGCTACTGCTAAGCCATGCTTCAACTCGAGGGAGAAATACCACCACTACCGCCCTACGACGAAGGACCAAGTGGACTAGATAACTGCACCCCACTCTCCTTTACCTTGCGCTGTGCAAGGAACTTATCAAAACCTGAAGGAGCAATAGAAGGGTGCTCGATCGATATCCATTCCTTGGTCAGCTTGATGGACGCCGCCATCTCCTTTCCCCGTACGAATGCAAAGCCTTGGCGTAATCAGACGATGACTTGTACTGCTCAACAGATGCCTCCAAGTTCCTATTATACTCAGCAGAGGCCTTATACCTCTTAACCGCCTCCTCCAGAGCACGAGCCAACATAGACTGTAAATAATCGTTCTCCGTCTCTTGCTTGCGGGCTCGAGCCTCCGACACCTCTAGAGATTTCTTCAAGGAAGATATCTTCTTCTTATAGTGATGAGCCTCTTTTTTCCTTTCCTCTGCAAGAGTCTTCAGATCTAAGGCCTGGCGACGACTCGATTCAGTAAGCCCGGTCTGAAGGGCCACCACCTAAAAGATAAAAAGACAATATGAGAGTCGAGTGGTATAACCATGCGCAAAAAATAATACTCAACGTAATAATAATAATAATAATAATAATAATAATAATAATAATAATAATAATAATAATAATAATAATAATAATAGAATTAGAAGCATGCCCTCTGGAGATAGACCGTCGCAGCCCTCTTGATGTCGTATGCGCTACATCCTGCTATCGCCCTGACCTACGCAGGTGTCACTAAAGACTTAAGTACCTCCATCTCACGATAACCCCGGGTGGGAGGAAACCCGAAATTAGGGGGTGAACCCTCACGCTCCCCCCGCATGCGACTGGAAGAGCCCAACCTAGGAATAAGAGCAACCTCGATAGGCTCGTTTGGGGGCTGGGGAGTCTCTTTTGCTACTTGAGACTTTCCTCCTTGGTCAACCATCTTTTTCCTCTTTAAGGGGGCGGGGCTTGGCTCAGTGTCACTTCCATGCCCTTGTTCAGGCATAGAGTCCATGGTCCCTTTTAGATCAAATTTCATTCCTGTACATGTAAGGAAAGGCTTGTCAGGCTTGCAAAACAAAAGAGTGTGAGAATACAAAACTAGGAAGAGAAGCTCAAGAGTTTACCGTCAATGGGAGCGTGACCCTTGTCACCTCCCAATAAGGTCTTCAATACCTCGTTCAGATCGAAGTCCATATCCGTATGCACTTGCCCAAACAGATTAGTCCCAAAAAACAACAAATAAGAAATATGTGCAAGTCAAGAATAACAGGAACCGGTGGAAGTAGCCTACCAGTAGGACGACTCATCCCCACTATCAACATGTTTCTCATGATCAAGACCGATCCTAAGTCAAGCGCGAGAGGAGATATATGAACCAGCTATTGGATTTGAACTTTTAGAGTAGAGGAAGCTTCTACTTGACTATTGAAAAGGCGAATTTGAGGATGCCGCCAATAGGTATTGAAAGGAAACAGACCTGTTGACGGCCAGACAAAAAAAATCGAGATTTCCAACCGCTATTCGAATTCCTGAACTTAGGAAACAGCAAAGGGACCCTAGCGGTAAAAAAGACAAACGCATTGCACTGATCTAATTCATGCATCTCAAAGACACACCTAAAGAGGTCCATGGAAAGTGGAATTCTTCTCCTAAGACAAGCATACAAGAAATACAATGCTTTTCTCCAAGCATTGGGATTTATTTTACTAAGAGTGAGATGAAACTCATTGAAAATCGACACGAAGAAAGGATGAATGGGTAGCCGGAAACCACCATCCATGATGTCCTTATACATTGCTATCTCGCGGGGGTCGGACCTAGGGAGCCTCTCTTTAGGACCGGGGGCTCTATAGATATAGTCATCGACCCGGTCATACCTAGCAAGATATTTCTCTGGCTTAAGCGAAGAATTGTAAAGGCTATAACTTTTTGGAATTTCAAGGGGGATGACTTCGCCAACCGGGTCTCACTCGATTTCTAAGTTTTGGTTTGGAGACTTGGTAGAGCCAATATGTCTCTTGGGGGAATTTGAAATAAATGCCTAAGAATCAACTGAAAGGATTTGACTATTAGACTCATAAGGAAACCCGTCAGACGGAAGGGAAGAGGCTGAACCAACCAACCGCGCGGACAGGCGACGGGGGGCTGGTTGATCGACTACCTTGGTCGATTGACCAAATGCTGGTCGATCGATCCACGGTCGATCAACCAGATGCTGGTCGGTCGACCGACCAACTGGTCGGATCTTTTTCGACGTCGATCGGTCCCTCATCACTATTTTCATCAGAAGAAGAAGAAGAAGAGATGATAGTTTTGTACATGATTTTACAAAAATGAAGAGAAAAGAGAAGAAAATTACCTTGGAAAAGAGAGAACCTTGGAAGAGAGGAAAAACTAAAATGTTTGGAGGAGAAGAAAATGGCTCACATGTGAGAGACCACTCCCTTTTAGAAGCAAAAGGGATTCAAAATTTTTGGGGAGAAAATTCCCTCCATGATCATGCCCATTTGTTGGATGCCAAGTGTACAGTGGAATAGCTGCCCGAACCATATTGCACTGTTTGACTTGTTCACTCGAGTTAATTTTATTTTAAAAAAATAATAAATAAAATAAAATCCTTATAAAGGAAGTTGCTACCCCTCCGTCGAAAAAATATTGACAGGGAGTAGGGGGCTAATGATATCAGTTAACATAAGAAATCGCTTCCAAAGATATGCAATGTAAATCATGACACGCCAATGCGAAGTCATCAACCCTAGGTTGCGTCTATCTCTACGATAGACCATCAACCCCTTGGAAGCGTACTACCTCTACGAGAGACCGTCGACCCCCTGGGGGCGCTCTACCTCTACGAGAGACCGTCGACCTCCCGGGGTGCTCTACCTCTACGAAAAATCGTCAACCCCTTGGGGGCACTCTATCACTATGCGAGACCAGCGACCGGCATGGAATTACCTATAAGGTCATCTCAACACTTAACCTCAAAATCTTTGATAAATTATCAAAATTACATGGCGGTCACCACAAACACAACCTCCATGGAGTAGTTAAAACCCCCCACTCAGAACGTGAGGATAATTGGAAGCCCAACGTAGGACACGTGGCACCACAGCCACCCGGCTCTCACTCGGCTTCTGACGTCTATAAATACCTCCCAAAGGCAATATAGATATGGATGATTGCATATTTTTTAGCTATCTGAATTTCAAATTTATTTTCTCCTAACACGCCCACTGATTCTCACACCGAAGGTAAAACGGGGGAGAAAGCCCCACCCTCACTTTTTAGGTTGCACACGTCCGTCGGAGTAGCAGAAACACCAAAGGTCGCAGATAGATTAGGAGGCATTACTTCACCACCATTTCACTCACCATGTTTACTCCACTAGACTTTGACTAGTGGAACCTTTCAATTTCTCAGGACATGGTCCTTTCTCCCCTGAATCACTGCAGGAGCTTCCTCGTACGTCATATCACTCTGGACATCCAGTGATTGAACATTTACTAAATGATTAGGATCCGAAATGTACTTTCTCAACATAGAAATGTGAAATACGTTGTGCATTGCTGAAAGATCGGGTAGCAATGCTAATCGATATGCCACATTCCCAATCTTTTCAAGAATCTCAAATGGATCGATAAATCTAGGGCTTACCTTCCCTTTCTTTCCAAATCGTAGTATTCCCTTTATCTGTGCCACTTTGAGAAATACTTTCTCTCCAATCTCGAAAGTTAATTCTTTTATCCTTTTATCGGCATAACTCTTTTGACGATCTTGGACAGTCTTAATTCTTGATCTAATTTTATATATAGCCTCTATAGTCTTCTCGACCAATTCTGGGCCTAAAATTCTCATTTCACCAACTTCATCCCAGTTTAATGACGAACAACATCGTCTACCCTACAAAGCCTCATACGAGGTCATGCCAATAGTGGCTTGAAAGCTATTCTTGTATGCGAATTCAACTAACGACAAAAGATCTTCCCATTTACCACCCAAATCTAGGACACAAGCTCTCAACATGTCTTCAAGAACTTGTATAGTTCGTTCAGATTGTCCGTCAGTTTGAGAATGGTAAGCAGTACTAAATGTTAACTTAGGAGCATGAAGCTCTCCGTGAGCCCACAAAAGCATGAGGAGAGCTGTAATCCGTAATTTCAGCATTCAATGTGTATTCCTGAATAATCTCATTTTTCAATTATTCAACCCTACGCTTTTGTAGGTTACGAGGGACCCTCATGTTCCACAGATCAGAGTGAGTGGCTCTTTCGCTCGGAGCTGTAATCCGAGCACAGCTCAAAGAGTGAGACAAGAATAGGCTGTGAAGTGAGCCCCCCGCATTCAATTCGATTCAATGGAGTACGGGGAAGTCCTTAGCTGCTCTAACCTGTACTCGTAGCTTTCTGAAGACTTATCCAAAACTTTGAAGTAAACCTTGGGTCTCTATCTGATACGATAGATGTCGGAAACACATGAAATCGCATAATCTTCCTGACATAAATTTGTGCGACCTGTTCTAAGCTGTAGGTTGTCCGAACTGGCAAGAAATGAGCAAATTTTGTAAGTCGGTCCACAATTACCTAGTTTGCATCATGATCTCTCACCGATCTAGGAAAACCACTGACAAAATCCATTGTAATCTTTTTCCACTTCCATTCAGGTATGTCCATGGGGTTCAACGGTCCCGACGGTCTCTGATGTTCAGCCTTCAATTGTTGGCAAACCATGCATTTGGACACGAACAGAGCTATTTTCTCCTTCATATTTCTCCACCAAAATGTGTTACGCAAATCTCGATATATTTTAGTTCCACCGAATGGGCGGCAAAAGGAGTTGAGTGAGCCTGAGTCATAATTTCATTTCTCAACACTTCATCCTTTGGCATGTAAAATCGACCCTTAAATATCAAGGCTTTGTCTTTGGCTATTTCAAATCCTTTCCTCTTTTCAGTTCCTACATCGGCCCTGATCTTTTCCAAAAAGGGATCATCTTTCGAAGCGGCTACTATTTTGTGCCTGAGTGTCAATTTCACAGTAAAACTTGCTAACTTCGCCGATGTCCTTACTGGCGACGTTAATACTTCAATTCTCAAGTTTTCAGAATCTCTTATTAAATGATCCTGCCTTGTATACAGTGCTGACAACTGTCCCATGTTCTTTCGACTCGGTGCATCAGCAACTGCATTAACTTTACCCGGATGGTGCAGGATAGTACAATCGTAATCTTTCACTAATTCAAACCACTGTCGCTGTCTCACATTCAACTCCTTTTGGGTGAAGAAGTATTTGAAACTCTTGTGATCAGTGTAGATCTCACACTTGCTCCCATATAGATAGTGGCGCCAAATCTTCAAGGCGTGCACTACCGCTGCTAGTTCAAGATCATGCGTGGGATAATTCTGTTCATATTGCTACAACTACCTCAAAACATAAGCTATCACATTCCTATGTTGCATCAAAATACATCCTAAACCAAGCTTGGATTCATCACTGTAAATCACAAAACCTTCTGAACCATCAGGAATAGTCAAAACCGGCGCAGATATGAGCCTATCCTTTAACTCTTGAAAACTCTGTTCGCATTTCTCCGACCATATGAACTCAGTACCCTTCCGAGTCAATTGTGTCAAAGGACCTATAATCTTGGAGAATCCTTCTATAAATCGCCAATAATAGCCAGCTAACCCTAGAAAGCTCCGCACTTCTCCAACGTTTGTAGGTTTCAGCCAATTGGTTATGGCCTCAACTTTGGATTGATCCACTTCAATTTCTCGTACTGAAACAGTATGGCCTAGAAATCCCACTCAGTCAAACTGAAATCCTAACAACTGCAAACAGATTGAATTAGAATAATATATATAAATTTAAATTAACTGCAGAAAGCAAGCATGTAGCTCATACTTGAAATTCCATTTTTATTATGGCAATTGATTACATGCATTTACTTACATCATATCGTTATACTTTGTGTGGAAAAATAAACAAAGCAAAAGGAACATAACAAGAAGAGGCAGTACCTGATTAGAAGAAGACAGAGGTTGCAACTGAGGGCGTAACTTTTGATAAGTAGTGATCCAAGCATCTTCTGGTGGAGGAGAAATTATTGAAATTCCACTGGTTGATGAAGATGACGAAGCTAGGGTTTGTCTTTCCATTTTTTACAGATTATAGTTATGGAATAATTTTCAAAGGTATTTATTTCTGTTCACAAATCGGTGGCCATTTTCTCCTCCTCTGGTCTTGTAGTTTGGTTGAATTGCGGGATGGGATTTTTTGCCTTTATCAAATGAAATTAATAAAATCATGCTAAATGACGCCATCGTGTGTCAGAAAGCCCATAATTCAAGAAAATTTAAAAAAGCAGTCATCAGCAGCTAGCTTATATGAATAAAAAATAAAAACATAAGCAGTAAAGCAGTCATAATCTCACAAACGTCGATGTTTAGTTTATGCTAAGTATTGAATAACATGGTACATTACAATAGGTGGGGAAAGATAATGGTTAATTTTAAAAATAATTACTTCACCCACCTAAATATAGTGCTTAGAAGATCAAATTCAAACAGTAAAGGCCAGAAAAAATGCGTTGACAGCAGGATTAGAACCTGCGCAGACCCAGCCCAATAGATTTCAAGTCTATCTCCTAAATTGGAAGCCATTAATATATGAAAATTATTGATAAAACATATAAATAAAATATCAAGATTTCTAGTCTAGCTAAAATCTTGCTAGTCAATCGAACTGTAATATTGAAGACGAGAGAAGAATATTAATTCTTTCGTTGAAAATGATTAAACTTCACACTTGAAAAAAAAAAATTTTTTTTTTTTATAGTAAGGTTGGACAAAACTCCCGAACTGAGCGATTCTTTTTAGGTAAAATACTCAAATGGGTATCTGAATCGAGAACTGATGGGCTCGGTTCAATTCTCGATTCTAGATCAAAAATCGAATAAGAACAAAATCTCCCTAATTTTTTTATTTAATTTATTTTAAGTCAAATTATTTTATTTTTATACATAAATTTGTTGACTAGTTAATTTAGTTCAAAATAAAAAATATGACTTCCTATTTCTAATTTTCAGTTCAAAGTCCACTTAATCAAATTGACTTAAGTATTATTCAAATTTGTTACTCAACTGTAGTGTCGTTTCTATCATTCTGAGGAAATCAAATTGAAACTCAACAACACCTCTCTTAATTATTGCAAGCTCGCTATCTTCCTCTTCTTGTGATTTTAACAATAAAATTATGAAGAACTCAGCAAAAAGAGACTCAAAAGACACATAATATTGGACAACATTATTTTGTAAAAGCTAAAATTGAACATATCATTAATTGAATTAATGTAGCTTTGTAAATATTAAAAAAAATTTAATTATAATTCAGAACTTGGGAACCGAACTTAACCGAATGGAAGTGAACCCAAACAATTCCATAATTAAATTTGGACCCGACGGTTCCACTTACTAAAAATCGAAAATTTTGGATCCAGTTCGATTCTCGTTAGACCCGAACCGAATCAAACCATTTCCAACCGTAATAGTAAGTCTTGTAAAGCGAGATTAAGTAACAAATAAATGCCATTTTCATAGATGACACAACTAACCCTTAATCAACAAAGTGTATAAATTGACATGTAAGTGCTTGTTTGATAATAAAAATTCCAAAATTTTTATCAACTTGTAGTGTCTTGGGGTTATTCGCGATAATGAATGTTTGGTGATTGCTACCTATTCCCCAAGATTCTTGTGTATTTTCAGTTCACTGCTTTCTAAGAAAGATATTCACTTAAAATATCCTATATAGGAATTTATCACAAAGGAGTACAACTTATAATGCTATAGCAGCGAGTATCGTAAACAAAATCATACGAAACAAAAAAGGAGATATGAATATCCATAACAGATCCATCGATTGAACAAATAAGTAGTTGATATTTGAAATCAAATATTTACAATGACATTAAATTTTGATTTATCTTTTCTTCTTCAGACTTATTAGATTTTGTCAATTAAAACTTTATTTACTTGTTTATTAGAGTCAATCGTACAATTTTAAACAGTATTTTTTTTAAAAATGAGTATCCTTTTGAATTTGGGATGGATAAGAAAAACAAGTCATCTAAGCAGATCAAAAATTTTGGGAAAATGTATAGCAAGTATTTTCGAATCACAAATGCTAATTTGAGCATCTAAGCAAGTCAAATTTAGGCAAAAAAGTATTGAAAGTAAAATTTAAGCTAAGTACTTCTAATCTCAGACTTAGCTAAACATGCTCCAAGTATCTCAATCTAGTGGCTTAGAGAATTTAAACATGCTTGCGTCCTAAGATGACATAGTATCCATCTTTGTTCAATCTAGCAGCATCTCCAATTTTGAAGAATTTACTGTTAGTAAACAACTCCTTAGTTACATAACAAATATCCATGACTTCAATCTCCTAAGCTTTCTGCTTGGCCAACTCGATCTCATTCAAAGGAGGTGAAACACTGGTGTACAATAGAGATTGAGGCGGAGGTGACAAGCCTTCGCGCTATGACCACCGACGAAGTCTTATGGTGCTCGTATTCATACCATGTGCGTAAACCTTAAACTGCATGTTAGGGATAATGTGGAGTGAAAGCACTTATAAAAGAGATATTTTAGTCTACAGTACATAAATGTACTGGGAAATGGGAACTTGGAGAGAAAGGGAAAGGCAAACGGAAAGAAAAGGAAAAGGATGAGGGCTATTTTAATTAATTGGACAATGAATAGTACGAATTTATGAACAAGTTTGAAGGTGTGTGAATCTCACGAGTGAAGACAAGTACATATTTGAATGTTAAGGGTCGGGAATGGAACAACTAATGAATTCATGATGCTATGCTTAATTCTTCACACACACGTCTACTTTGCATTGGAAAGTAGACTTTGATGTCTGTATTGTAATCTTGAAGCTATCTTCGATTTAATATCATGATTTCAATTCTGAGATAAAATACCAAGTTAGCTAGCTAAATATTTTTGCAGGCTTGTGTGTTTGTTTTAAATTAGGTTTTGATTTTTTTTTAAGGACAAATAAATGTTCAAATTTGGGAGTTTGATAAGTATATTTTATATACTTATTCAGGGCTTTAAATAATGATATTTTGTAGTTCTTCTAATGAAATATAGCCTAATTCATCTTATGTTGTGTCAAATAGGTAAAACTCGATCTTTGATGAAAAATTGGAGAAACGAGTGTAGAAATATAAAAAAATGACGAAATCCAAAAGTCGAGGACTAAATTGCATATGATCCATAGATAAGAAGGGCAACGAGATGAAGATCAAATATTTCAAGGATTTAATTGGATGCAATTGGAAGATTACGGAACAAGATTACAAGAGAAAATGGCTCGATCAAATCAACAATAAAGCTTGGGGACTAAAATGTAATATTTCAAAATTTGAGTTGGATTGCAAAATGATAATTCAAGAATGCAAGGGTCAAATGGAGATGAAGAGAAGTCGATGGGATGAGAATTTGTTGAAAATGGTCAAAATACATGCATGACAAGTTTGGCAAAAAAATTGTACTATGCTTAAGCACAAGCCTGCAACCTTGCAAACACACAAATGAATTATGGAGTTACTATGGCCAATTCATGTGTACTATGCGTACGTATCAAATGAACCATGTGTACATGTAAACACCAAACGAACCATGCGTACGCATGGTTCAATTTCAGGAAAAATATTTGTTTTCTTATTTTGCTTTGGAAACTTTTGGTATGCAATATTTTGACCCTCTATCTATATCATAAGCCATTTAAAACAAGGTAGACCACTCAAACCTAAAAATCTCTATATGTATGGAGGCGAAGAATGATGCTAAGTATCAAGATCAAGCCAGATTATTCAAGTTTATTGAAGAATATTCATTCATTTTCAAGATTCAAACTAAGAAATTGGATTTCTCACTTTCTTCATTATTTCTTCTTTCCAGGTAATATTTTTCCAATATTTCTTGCATAATTTAATCATTAGAATGATGTGCTAGTTCGTCTATTGTATTGGACAAATGATGAACCCTGTTGTATATTTGTTTTGATTTAAGACTATTAATTTAGTTATTTCTTAATATTCTTGATTGATTTTGTATACCTATTGCATTACTTAATTGATTGGCCGCCAATTGAATAATTAGTTATTTGTTGTAGTGTTGAAAGACTCGTAATAAGTTTAAAATATGGCAAAATTAACATATGTAGATAGAATTAGGAATAATCTTTATCACATATGCAATCACATAGATAACATATAATTTAATGCATTTTGATTATATGAATTCAGACTAGGAATAAAATCAGGTCGTGACTAAAATAGACTTAATTTCTCTTAAAAAAGAGAATTAAATACACTAGTGTTATCGATTGTCACGAAAGCATGAAATTGACTATATTATGAATCAAGAATTAAAATAAATAGCAGTAAGGGATACAAAATTCAATACGATTATTCACATATTTGACAAAATATTTTTTATTGCTTCCTTAGTTTAGAATTGGTTTAAATAACAACAAATCATGTCTTTTGTGTCATGAACATCGAATGTAATAGTAACTAATGAACTAGAATTAAAAATTATTCATTGTGGGACGATAACTAACAATTAACTTTATTATTACTTGTAAACGATCACATACGCTTGCAGGTTTCACGATAACATGGAGTATGTATTGGTTTTGTCAAATTGCGTTCATGCATCATTTGGCAATGTTTATAGTGCCCAACACATCTAGTCTATGCTGCATAGTCTCATTATATAAGCTGTCATTGTGATTAATAAAGTGTATGTT
Source organism: Olea europaea var. sylvestris (assembly GCF_002742605.1). Lineage (NCBI taxonomy): Eukaryota > Viridiplantae > Streptophyta > Magnoliopsida > Lamiales > Oleaceae > Olea > Olea europaea. The sequence continues at coordinate 9,469,377 of NC_036244.1, read as the reverse complement.
GCAAAGACCACTACTCATTTCCCCTTCCCCTTCCCCTTCCCCTTCCCCACTCCCAAACCTACTTTTTTGACAGTTTACTATCAATTTCAAGCATCTATAGAATCTATTCGCGATTCTCTTGCTGAGGAGTTGGTCAAAATGATTGAACAAGTGAGATATCGAGATAATTATTCTTTCCCCTTCCACTGTCATATTTTGTGGCAGGTTTGACTGGTTTACCGTGCATTATTTATCTGAGAGTTGATTGTTATGGTATAGTGCGAGAAGTTACGTGCAGAATCTACCATGTTGCCTAACTTAAGGGCAGAGCTAGAATGATGCGAACTCGCATACCAATGAACACTATCGAACCCATAGGAGATTGCCACTGGATCACAAGAAAGTCAAAGAATCAAGGTTTAGAAATTGACCCGCAAAAGTGAACCAGGTAACCGATAATATATTAAATTATCAACCTCCTAATCACACGATTTTGAAATCTCCTTCGGATTTGTTTGAATGCTAGAAGATGTTTTAAATCTTGATAAGTTCAATGATTTGTCCCATCTAGAACAAAAGAATTGAAGCAATGCTTCACAAAGAGAAAATTCTCATTAATTCATAATTCAAAGTTCTTGAATACAATGAAATAAATCCTACTTATACTAAAAAAATCTAGAAAATAATTAAAAAGGAATAAAATAAGAAAAACCTATTTTAAAAGGAAACAATTACTAAAACTTGGCAAAAACGTGGTTGAAGAAATCCTAAGAATATAAACTTTCCAAAAATAGAAGGTCCTAACTAAACTAAAAGATTTGCGGAATAAGGAAATTTCTCTCCCGGGTCTATGCCATGCGACCGCATGGTATTGAAACTTGTAAGCTGATTTCCTGCCATGTTCTTTGCGGTAGCATGGTCACTCACAACGGTACGGTCGCATACTTTTGCAAAATAGCTCCAAGTTTGCTGCTTCGTCCCGATTTGTTCCAAGCCAAACCTCTTCATGCTGTCTTCCTCTTCCAGCTTGAAACTTGTTGTTTTGTTAGTCAACTTCCTGTCTCGAACCAGCTGTTCCAGCTTGCTTTGGCCTCCAACGTTCGAACAAGTATTTCAGCCTTAAGTTTATTGACTTCATTCCATTGCTTGCAACCAAGTTCCACCACCTCGTTTGCCTTCGTTTTCCCAGCTGCTCGACCAGGTCGCTGCAATTTAAATTGGCGTTCAACCCAATTAACAATCTTGGACTTTGGATTGTAAACTTCAACCTCTCGAATTCCATGGCTTGGTTATGAAATTGATTGATTAATTTGGCTCGAATTCACCTCAACTGAAGCTTAATTCTTGGTCTTGGCAGCCCTCCAATAATCATCAATTCTTCGGTCGTTTGCGGCGAATACCAGATCACATCATAGAAGCTCTAAGAAAGAGACATTCAGTAGCATTGGAGTTGATGGGTGAACGTGATGAAAATGCATTGTTAAATTTTTCTAGTATATCTTTACAGATGGTGAACATTCCTCCAAAATTTGTAGATTTAGGAACTATGAAAATAATTTTCCCCAGGGTTAATCATCAGTATTCCAGCATGGAAGTAAGGGCCATTTGTTGTCTGAGTTTTGTTCCAGCATGGAAGTAAGGGCTTTTTTGACAGTGCTTCCACTTTTTGTAAAAAGCTTCCACCTCGGGCCAGCTTATTCTAAAAGCTCTTCTAACCGATATAAGTACTTTCAGAAAATTGTTCAAACATATCCCAAAAGCAGCTTCTTAGTCTCAAGCTACTTTTGTCTTTTCAAAATCCCTACCAAACGAGCTCTAAGTTTAATAGACATCGCTCAGTCATGTATTCTTTTTAAATTTTATAATTCTCAATTTATTTTTATGCCTTAAAGATCACTGTTTATTAGTATCAGTACATTATAGAATGTAAAGCAGAAAATTTTAATTGCATCAATCCAATTCTGACATGCTAAAATAGATTGGTTGTACATAGTTGGAAGAACTGCGTGCAGATATTGTTGATTTGAAAGAGATGTACAGAGAACAAGTGAACTTACTCATAAATAAGGTATTCTGGTCTTTAATTTTGAGTACAAAGCGATCTTCCCCCTTTACAGCTTATTTGGTGAGGTACCAAAAAAAGTGCTTAGTGTGTCAACTAATGTATATACATTCATCTCTAATGCAGATTCAAGTACTGAGTTCTTCAATCGATGCTGCCTAATAATGTATTTAGGGCGATGGGCAATTTCAGTTATAGCAATATCATGAGATGATAGTAAATCCCGTGTATCGAATTTGGTTTACTTAATCACATATGTCTTTTTACGTGAGTTGTTTGTTTATACCCTGTCAAGAACATGCTATTTTTGGAACTTTTTAATGTAATTGGTGATGTTGTGTAGCAAGAGTTGGTTATAACGCTGGGATGAATTGTCTGTACTGCTTTAGCTATTGAAACTTGATATTACTTTATTCTTTTATTTGCAAAATAGATAGCGTATACACGTGAAACACTCGCAATTTTATATTAAATTGAAGGATTTATTATTATTATTATTATTATTAGTTTGCAGCTTCTTTATTTCTTTCTCGGAATACTTCTTTTATGGTTTGGGTAATTGGCAATCTGTGATAATCACAAGAAATTTCCAATAGTGCAATGATCGAAAATCTAACTTATTTAATGGATGAATTACAGTTAGTTGTAGGAATGTGAATTGATTGAGAGAATTTGATGTGCAATACTAAATCTTTTCTTTATTTTTTAATCCCACATTCTCCATCAATTTACTATTGCAAAATGTATTTTTAGTCAAAAATGGGCTCAAATAGGCTCTTAATTAGAGGTCTTATTAATTAATTAATTAATTAGCGGGAATTATACCACCAGTAAACATCATTAGGTTAATTCAAGATTCTACCTAATTGTTAACCTCTTTATCACCACGTCAAAAATCGGCAGGCACCAAATGATTCATCCTGTGCTTCACACCCCATAACTTGAAGAATCATGCTACACTGTGAGGGCCACATGGGCCCTGGCAAAGCGGCTAAACCTAAACTTGAATCCTAATCTATTTATAAGGTATCATAATTCTCCTATAATTTATTATATGTATTAGTTTTTGGAACTAAATTAGTCTCCACTCAATAACTGTTTAGTTTTTTGCTTCTAAATGGTGTTATGATGGAATTCTATTTAGTTAGCTTAAGATAATAATAACAATATGTTAGAATTTGAGTCACACCCAAATTCATTGTTGAAGATAATTGAGAGCTCTAATTAAAGTGCACATTAAGAGGAATTCTATTTAAAATGCTTTTGGAATCCTTTACGAAATCTATTGGATAAATTCTAGTAGAAATTCTATTTGGAAGCCTATTGGGAGTTTGGACATTCTATCCCATCACAACTCTACTTCTAGGAGTTGAATTATTCCCTATATATAGCTAGCTTTTCATTGTATTTTAAAATAAGGTAGAATCATTGTAAACACATAATTTTTGTTCTATTTCTCTGTATTATAATAAAATTTCCATCTTCTGTAAATTATTTTCTTCCTATGCTCTTGTGATCTTCACTTCATATAATTATTTTAATTTCTTATCTTTTCATAACAAATTAGCATCAAAACTATACCACATTCAGCAAAGTGGTTTCAAATTTGGTTCGATTTATGACAAGTGATATCAAAGTTCAGGCTTAATTCTTCGGAAAATCAAGATTTTTTCATGATGGCAATATGAAGTATGGTATTCCACTATTAGATCGCAATATAAGACTCTCTTTGTAGTAGGTAAAGATTTAAACAGTATTCGCTCATATAGATTTGGATGATATGTTGGGATTTAACAAGATACCTACAACTTGGACTATGGAGAGAAACAATTGAGGGATCGTAATACCCTATCTCAAATACATCTTCATCTTTCCAATAATATTCTTCAAGACGTTTCGAAAAAAAAAAATCAGCACTGCTTTATGGTTAAAATGGGAGCAATTATGCATGACGAAGAGTCTTACTAGCAAACTGCATCCGAAGTAACATTTATATTCTCATTATATGACAGAAGGTACATTTTTTAAGGATCACCTAGCTGCTTTTAAAGAAATCATCACGGATTTAGGCCAAATATGATGAAAAAGACTTGGGACTAATTTTGTTGTGCTCATTGCTCGCCTCATACATTTCTTTTAGAGACATGATACTATATATTCGTGATATTCTTACCATTGAAGAAGTCTATGATGCTCTATATTTAAAGGTAAAGATGAAGCATCTTATAGCATCTGAGGATCATAGAGATGGTCTCATTATTCATGGTGGTCGTTCAAGGAAAAGTCAAAATCTAACTTCAAAATTTGTTATTATTGCCAAAAAAAAAAAAAAAGGAGCACTTGGTAAACGATTGTTATAAATTGCAAAATAAATCAAAGTCTATTGTAAATCAGTAATCAGAAACTTCAGAAAAAGCAAGTATCATAGAAAATCGTAGCAGTGATGGAAAGCTTCTACTTATTTCTGACTACAACTTCAAACCTAATGAGGCTTGGATTTCTAGTACAGCTTCCACTTTTCATATATCACCCAATTGAGAATCGTTTTCAACATATGAAGAAGTTTTGATGACCAATAATAACACACTCGTTGAATAGTTGGTATTGGTCTGGTCAGAATAAAAATATTTGATAGAACAATTAGAGCACTTGATGTAGTGAAACAAGCTCCAGATCTGAAGAAAAATCTTATCTCCTTGAGTACTCTTCATTCAAAAGGTTATATGTATACCATTGAAAGTGGAGTTTTCAAGATTATCAAAGGAGCCCGTGTTATTTTGATGGGATATAAAAAATCCCATTTATATATATTGCAAGGTGATATAGAATTCTCAAGTAATCAGCATATTTTAAAAACTCAAATGTATTTCGAGTTGGCTTCTGTATCGTTGGAGTCTAATTTGGGAGTTTCGTTTAAAAACACATCTCAGTTGAATTTTGAAAATATGGGTAAATCCGTTTTGTCACCATTATTGACGATGTTATCATATTCACTTGCTAGAAATAGATCCCTTTTTACCATAAGATTCCATATAGGTACAATTCTGCTGATTTTGTTGATGTTTTGAATGCGGTTAAGGGTGTTGATTCGAGCCAAGAGATAACGACCCAAATTTTAAGTATTTGAAATCGTTACCCAATTCATTTACTTTAATCGTGAGAACAAATAAATCTTGTGAGTGCAATTTAAATGGTAGAAGGAGCTCATAGCCAAACAAAATATATTTTTAAAAAAAATCGTGCATTTCACATTTATTAATTAAATGATAAAGTATTAACCCTAAAAATATATTTTTCACAAATCAAATTATAAAACCAACTAAATCATGTCTTAAATCATAAAATAAATTCCCTAAGAAACCAAGATAAAATTTTAAATTAAAATGTTTCGCTACATTACGCGAATTTGAGTTATTAATTCGAAATATCCTAGCACCACGACAACACCACATCACCCGCCAACCAATAATCTGTTCTAACCTGTGAGGAGTAGTGAAAATAATGAGCACATGAGAATAATCAGAAGGATACAAAAATAGTGGTGCGATCCCGGATAAAATATTTAGATCATGCTTCAAAAATAATCATACCATCATCATATTATTTTAAACCAATAAGATCTCATGGTATACTGGATAATCATTTCATATCATATCGAAATCATCATATCATTTCATAACTTTCAGAAGTATAATAATTTATTAACATGAAAAAATTAATTTGAATGGGACAAAACACTTGCATCTCGTAGTCCTACCTTGATTGATAATAAGGATTGTTAGAAGGAAGAGTAAGAATTTTTTTTACGTTCCCAAATCTTTAATTTCTACTGCTATAGTAACACGTATCCATGCTTTCTCTTTAGGGTGGAAAATGATTAGTTTTACATGATATTTTAAACTAATAAGAGAAAATGGATTTTGTTAGGCCCTAGACTCTACAAAATATCGTGTTTTTCCTAAAATTTTCCAATCTCGGTATCTCAAATAGGGCTAATTTATTCAATTTCAAACAAATCAGCTAACAGATTGATAGGAAAAGTAATAATCGCCTTGTACTATACCAAGAAAATTGCCCAATCATATATTATGTAATAAGCCATTCAAACCATTTTATCTCTCCATCAAATCATTACCATATAAGAGAAATGTTTCTTTACTCAACTAGTGCACGTGTGGATTGTCAAACCATTCTAAAAAAATGCTACTTTATCTCTCCATCAATATCAAGTCATTAACATCTAAGAAAAATACTTTTTTATTCAACTAGTGCACGTATGGATTGATGTGGAAGAAATGTATATTAACTTAATTAATTATAAATTTAGGTAATATCTTCCAATATCAATGATATAACCATAACTAATTTGAAATAATTATTTCTTGAGCCTAATATACATGATTACTTACAAGCTATCTAACGAGCCCGATATTGATAAACTTATACTTGCTCTATCAAATTTTTATTATTTGACTCAAATAAAATATGAATTTAAAACCTATTTCATTTTAGTCCTCAAATTTTTGAAATGTAAAAAAAAATAACATATATAATAAATACATTTCTATTCTATTATTATTATTATTATTATTATTATTATTATTATTATTATTATTATTGGGCCTTACACAAGATCTTTTTTTATGCATTCAGTTGTGATTCTATTACAGGGCTTGTGTCAGCCCTGTTTCATGGTCTAATCACTTTTGGCCTAGTTGGGTAGCAGAAGTGGAGAATATTTTTAGTTGGAATTGTTGATGAAGAAGTTCATTTGTGATTTTCATTGAAGAATTCAAGTTTATTCTTTGCAATAGAATTTGTCTCCAGGTGGAGAATTTTTTTTGAAGTTTTGTTCATTGCAGTGGAATTCGTGTCAATATGGAGATTGTTAGAATTTGGGTGTGACCAAAATTCTTTGTTGAAAATAATTGAAAGTTCTAATTAAAGTGCACATTATAAGAAATTCTATTTAAAATGCTTTTGGAATCCTACTCGAAGTCTATTGGACAAGTTCTAATTGAAATTCTATTTGGGAGCCTTTGGGGAGTTGGAATTTATGTTGAACTTAAAGAAATCAAGATAAAGAAGATTATGGGCATTCTATTTCATCTACAACTCTGCTTCTAAGTCTTGAATTATTCCCTATATATAGTTGACACTTTATTGTATTCAAGAATAAGTTAGAAACATTGTAAATACATAAACTTTGTTCTTTTTCTCCATATTATAATAAAATCTCCATCTTCTACAAATTATTTTCTTTTCTTGTTCTTATGATCTTTACTTCATATAATTGTCTTAATCTCTTATCTTTTCATCACAATTTGGTATCGGAATTGTTCTCTTTCAATAAAATGGTTTCAAATCTTGTTCGATTCATAACACAATGAATGTTGAGTTTGTTGTACTTTTCTTTTATTAATCAATGGTAATGAAATAGAATTTTTGGGCAGTTGACTTCATTAATGGCAAGGGACATCTCCATTTACTATTATAAAATTTAATTGCTAGGATTCTAGGTAAGTAAAGCTCCAATTATCTTCACACGTACATTACTTCGCTATATGTATGAATGCATTATCAAAATTGGTACTATGTGAAATTAATATGCGATCATTATATGTTCTGTCATAAATGCTTTTAATGATCATTCATGCATATCAATTCATCCATAAACATGTATGAAATAAAGAGGTTTTATGTGACAATGAATGTTTTTAAAAACATATGTATTCCAAATGTTTGTTACGAGGTATTTATCTATTCCATGAATGTGTGAGTCAGAAATGGAGTGTGGTGGACCAACGCACTCGACCAATGTTCAATGTTAATGTGAATGTTAATCATCTCGCATACTATCGGTAGATTTCATTATATTCAAATAATATGGCTCCCAATATTCTGATTGACTAGGCAATACACCAAGTGAGCTCATGATGTCAAAGTTAATGTCTTTAAATAAATGAAATAAAAATGGATACATATTGAGAAATGCCATTTATTTTAAATTAATCCGTATGCATATCATAAGTATGCATCATATATTTGAGGTCTGTTTACTGAATGTTAGCTTAATCAACATTCTCTTATCATATTCAGATGATGAAGGTAAGATGATTCGAGATGATGACTTGTGGTGACATGAACTTAGTATTATCATATAAAAATATTGAATTCTTTTTTGTAAATAAATTAAACAATTAATTCAATTGTTTTATGTTTTTATTTAGTACAAATTATTTTCATAAATAAAGTCACTGATATTTTTTATGTTGAAAAAAAAATTAAATAGCTTTTCCACATTTAATGATAATACTTCTAAATCTAAAGTATCTAGATTTGGTGGTATTACAGTAGGGATACAATGGTCATTCATTATTTAAATATAATTTACAACAATCCTCATTGAAGGACTCATAACACAATATTTGTCTTGTTAAAATTTTGGTTGACAAAAAGTTAGTAGGACAAAAATATTAAATGAAGAAAAAAGTGTATAGTTATTTATTGGAGTATTAAAAATAAATGTTGACTTATTAAATCCTTGCTATGAAAATTCAGTGGCGATAAAGTCCAAGCAGAGAAAATGAGTACAACTACTCTTTTTGATGTTGATCATAAAAGATTTTTGAGTTGACGTATCCCTCAGGCCCATTATTACTTGAACGAATTCGTTGAACATCAATATCACCAATCTTTTGAAACTTACGCGTAGAGAAGAATTTTATAGAAATATACTTTGTCGTGTCTCTTTTGATCTCCATTGAGTTGTGCAATATAAGCTACATTATTTCCATAAAATATTGTTTGACTATCTTTTATTTAAACTATTCATCATGATGATTGCATATGATGGTTCATATTCCTCAATCATACTTATTCTCAACTTGCCGTCTTTGAAAAAAACCTTGAGCTATAAGTCGAGTTTGTATCTTAAAATTTCTATATTTTCATTCTTTTCCTTAAAAAATCCACTTGTATCCTATAGAAATTATATTTTTAGGTGTTCAAACTACATGTCTAAACAAATTTATTTCTAAGAAATTTAAACTCTACTTGTATGACTTAATTCTATTTTAGCCAAAAATGTCAATGTTGACTGTCCTTAACAGATAACGATTTATTTATTGGACATTTGTTGGTCTACAAGATGGTGAATCAAAAGCAACATAAATTCAAAGTTTTCATTGGAGTAATATTAGGTTCATTATCAAATGCAAGATGCAAATGTAAATATTAATAATAAACAATTGGTCTTAAATGAAGCAATGATGCAACGTTTAATATGACATGAGCCCAAACAAAAGTTGGAAGTTTATTTTCATGAGTAATGGTCTAACAATGAATTGTAAATTTTTGATAAACAATTTCGCTAAGCCATTTTGTTTCTCATGAGCAACTGAATGCTTAATGACAATTCCATTTGATATGCAATACTCATTAAATTCCCATACTAGGAATGCACCAATATTATTAAGATGAAATTGTCTCGATTGAATAATCAAAAAATTGAGCTCATAATTTTATAATTTGAACAAGTAGTCTAGCAAAAACAATATTTCGAGTGAAAAGTAGGTAAACATGTGACCATCTAATAGAAGGATTAAGTAAAAGCATAAAATAACAAATTGTCCAAATGGTTGATGTATTAGCTCATTTACATCTCTATGAATTCTTTCTAGGAAAGCTAAAGATTCGATATTGACTTTTATCGTGGAAGGTCTCATGATTAACTTGCCTTTCAGCAAGCATTACATGAACAATAATTAGGTAAAAGAATCATCTGATTCTTTAGAGGATGTTTACTTAAGTTTTTATTTTATCATTATTGCTATAGATGTTCAAGTCGATAATGTCAAAATATAAAACTTTTTGGGGGTAACAAACTTCGAGTTCATGATAATATTTTATTCAATCATTTTTATGAACATACGGTACATGCTCAAGGAAGTTTCGAGAGTTTTCTTTTATCTGTTTTTTACCAGATACAGAAGAAAATTGGTAAATATCTTTAAAATTAAGTAAATTTCTTCCGAATTTGTTGGAATAAAGTGCATCATTAATATATATATTGAGAAAATAATAATAACTCTTCCTACCCTTTAAAGATGTTGGATGAACCTGATATCATATTAACATTATTTTTTGTTAATGGTAGGTCCAAAATTTCTTCTTTTTTTGTCTTGAAAAATGGTATGCATAATTACACTATCAACTAAACCTGTATCTTGACAAATTCATTTTGAATCATTTGAAGGGGATTGATGATGATAACAAGTTTAAACGAGAGAGAGAGAGAGAGAGAAGAAGAAGAAGAAGAAGAAGAATAGTGAAGTCTATTGACTTGGATGTATTTTATTGAAAACCAAATCCTCTATTTATAAATAATAATTAGGATTGCAAGGAATATAATACTCATAATAACTAGGACTGCAGGAATACAATGATCATTCACTATTTAATATATAATCCATTGACTACCGACCTACAATCTCACATTTAATGTTTGCAGGACCTACATCATGCACATACCAGTTCGGCCTCCGAAGATTAGCTCGGTCTCATTTTCATCGTAATCTCAAGAGAAATAATTATTGTCGATTCTATTCATATTATTAGATCACCCTATCAATGTCATGCACTTGGTGGATATGACGTCAGTACCGTTCAAACTCACCAATCAATCACCTTAGCTTCCACATCCTCTGCAGGCCATCACTACCTGAAGGGAACATTGATGGGAAGACAACTGGCCTCATCAACCAATCGAATGAGAGATCGATGGCTTGACGTTCGAGCTCGACACTGTGGCTAATTTGATCGACACGACAGAATTCCAGCTCAACCCCCCATAAATAGTGGGAAATAGTTCCTTTTTAGGGAAAGGGAGAAAAAAGAGACTCACACATTGTATGATTTGGCTTTATGAGATTAAGAAAAAGGCGTCCTCTTTCTTAAAGTTGGCTCAAAAATAGTCCCTACAATTTTTTACATCAACAGTTTGGCCCTAGAAGGAGGACCCAATTGTAAAAAATAGCCCAATTTTTCCACAAAATAACGATCTAGACGAGAACCATGAATCATAGCTCTACTTTCAAAAATCAGTCTAATACCCACCCCAATGAGATTGATACCCCGCATAATTTCTCAAGACGATCAAAACAGGATGAGCGACCCGTAAATGATCGCTCTGAAGGATGCCCTGGAAAAGCTGACAAATGTAGTTGGCCAATTGGAACGAAATCAAGCTCACTTTTCCCCCACCAAACACTAAGGTGGAATCTCCAGCAAGAGCAAGGGCCAGACGGCCTCTCACCAGGAGGACCCTTCACTTTTCCAAAGGATAATCCTCCAAAAGTCAAACTAAAGAAGTTAGAAGCCAGGTCCTGCAATAGAGCCAACTGCCAGAAGAGTTGGTAGTGTGTCTAATAGGCTGGGTACTCAGTATTCGCTAACCCTTACGTGAGGGCACTCTAAACTTGACCTAAAGCATTCCTTGGAGTAGGCTGAACTTGAAATAAGCGCTCTGAAAATGCACATCACCGATCTAGAGGCCAAAAACAAAGGTGGAACCGAAGACTACTTCACCATGCAACATTCTCCCTTTACTGAAGATGTTCTTGCCGAACTACTGCCCGAAAAGTTGAAGATTCCCCAGACGATTGCATACGAAGGAGAAGGAGATCCCCTTAGCCACCTAGACAAATACATTTCATGGATGGAGCCACAAGGGACAAGTGATACAATCATGTGCCGTGCTTTTCCCCTGACCTTGGGAGATAAAGCCCAAAGATGGTTTAAAAGACTACATCAGATGTCAATAAAGACCTAGAACGACCTAGCCACGGAGTTTTTGGCCAATTTGTAGGCTCCAATGCTAGGACACGCCTAAAGAGCGATTGGTGAACATTAAGCAAGGGAAAAGTGAATCCTTTAAAAGCTATCTAAGCAGATTCAACAAACAGTCCATGGAAGTAGAAAAGATATTTGACGATATCGCATTTATGTCCGTACATACTAGACTAAGGCCCAGAACGATATTTTAGTGGTCAATACACGAGGACGGACCAAGAAATTACCACAATTCCTGAACCAAGCTAAAAAATACATAAGTGCTGAGGAAGCAACCTCTGATCAGGAGGAAGCCAGATGTGGTTCCGACCCCGGCAACATAGTGAAAGAGAAAAGGTCAAACAAAAGTTATCAGCCCAAAAGAAGAAAGGACGGGAGAGATAAGGACCATCCCAAGACTCATCCATACAGATTTCAGGAGTATCACCCATTGAAAGCCACCCTAGAAGAAGTATTGCTACAAACTAGCGATAAAGAAGCATTCCATAGGCCAGCAGCCCAGACGAAAGGGCAAGTAGGAAACCACCAAGGCCAATACCATCGGTATCATAGAATGGCAAGACATGACACTGACAATTGTCGGGAGCTAAGGGAAGAAGTTGAGTCCCTGATCCGTATGGGACATTAGTAAGAGTTTGTCGTCGAACCAAAGGAGGGAGATCGACACTAGCCACTGTTGCCTCCGAAACACAAGCTTAGCAGACCATTCATGATCGTAATCCATCCCCACAAGCCGAGATCAAGATGATGGTTGGAGAAAATCAATATATTGAAGGGTCTAGGAGGGCAAGGTGTAGATAAGCCTGAGATGCTCGAATCATGCCAAACTACAGGGACAAACTCTACAAATTGGCACAGATCCTAAATGGTTCTGGTTCACAAAAGGAAATTTCTAAGGAATCCTTCAAGACTAGAGTGATGCCCTAGTGATCACTATGCCAGTGGCCGAGGTGAAGATACATAGGACATTAGTGGATAACGGGATCTCGGTTAATAAATTATACTCCCGGACCTTGAGGCAGTCAGAGATATCAGAGTATTATCTCTGGAGATCCTATCGAGGCTCGGGATCAGATTGTCCCCATTGTAGAGCTGGGCAAAGCCCTTCGCCAAAAAAGGATTCTGGGTGATTTCGTGGTAGTCAACCTGCCTTCCAATTATAATGTCATATTGGGACGACCCATATTACATGAGCTTAAGGTCGCCACATTAATCTAGCATTACTATATGAAGTTCCCCACTTCCTATAGAACTAGAATCATGCAAAGAGATCAGGCTGAAGTTAGGGCGTGAGATGTCGACTTACCTAAGCACTAGGTCAATATGTTAAACAATAGACAAGATGTACGAGCTAAGAAAGCTAGGCTAAAGAGGTCTATTGTTGATGATCTCTCTAAGATCGACATCACAAAGAAGCACCTCAAGAAACCTACAGATGATCAGTTGTCCTTTAACGAAAAGGAGGCCGACCCATACCTTTATCACGAGGTCCTAATAATCTCGATGCCTGTGGCAAGGGTGATCATCCCAAAAGTCTTAGTTGACATGAGAACATCCCAAAAGTCTTAGTTGACATGAGAAGTGCTATCAACATCCTCTTTACCAATACCCTCGAGTGGATGGGCATACCTACTAACTTCCTACGACCATATTTCTAATATGGTCCTTGGATGAAGTGGAGCCCTAACTACAGCTAAAGGGTCAATCAAGCTCACTGTTGAGGTCGGTATGGTACCCCGACAAACCAAATTGAACACCAAATTTGTAACATCCCGAAAAAAATTTTGGTGTTAAATTTAGTTATTCTATTTTATTTTGGAATTTGAGGGAGTAAGATGAAAATATATTAAATTCTTTATTCGTTAGGTCAAATAATTAGATTTTGATAGAACAAAGATAACTATATCAATATTATACTCGTTAGGTAGCTCGTATTTAATTATGTATTTTAAGCTCAAGAAAAAAGTTAATTTGGTAAAGTTAGGCACAAGATATTGCAGTTCTAAGAATGTAACCTTTGTTGGCAAGTAATATTAATTTAAATAATATGGTAGCCACGTGTAGATAATTTCCTACTTTTGATTAGGATAAAAAGGCCAATTGTTATCTAATTAAAACTTCTAGTTACTTTATTGTTATGCAATTAAATTAGAATAGGAGAAAATCCAAAATCTAGGCTGTGGAGTCAAATCATATCAGTTTGGGGCGCCACATGAGGTAGAAATAAATTGAGTGATAAAGGCAAATCTTGCAATGACTTCTGATTATAATAAGGCATTGGAGGACTTGGATAAGTTGGTTTTTTTATGGTTTATTAGTTTTGAATTTTGAGATTGATATGTGGCTACCACGTGTATTAGGATGGAGATAGTGGGGTTTTTGTTTATTGAAGAAGATAACAATAAAGTCCATTTTGAATAGACCTTTGTTGCAAGATTTGGCTCTATCAAATCAAAGTTTTGGGTTATCTACTACTCTAAACTACACCTATATATATAGGTATGATGAAATAGTTTTACTCACATCAATTCTTATAACACGGGGCCATTATTTGGCATTATAATGAGATGAATAATATTTTTATTGAAAAATGTGTAGTTGAAAAATTTTTAATTTACGTGTAATATTATTTTATTAAAAATTGTGTGGTTAAAAGTAGGAAAGCGAAAAATTTAATTTAATGTAATGAGAAATAATGAGACTCAAATGGAAGCTAAATGCTATCTTTTTTGGAGAAGTGCCAGAGCTACAGCCCCCTCTACATGGCGGCTAACAGCCCCTCACAACAGGGGACCCATGCCTTTTTTTTATTGGTGCGAACCCTTGTTGTGAAGGGGGGGGGGGGGGGGGGGGGGGGGGGGGGGGGAGAGAGAGAGAGAAAGAGTGTGTGTGTTTGAAATTAGAAATTTTCATACCTCAACTGTCAATGTCGATCAATAAATCTTTTACCAAAGTAGAGGGAGGAATTTTGGAACGTGCATTCAAATACTATTTTTATATATTTTAATAATGAGGTAAGATACTTTATGTGCAAGTGTTTTCCATTTACTTATACTTTTATATTCAATTAAATATACATGGATTGTCGGAGGACCTTCGGGCTATTTTTTAGAGATATGAAATTCGACGGGATTATAAGAGGACTTAACATGGGTTGGTCACTGATACACTCCATAAGAGCTAAATGGTATGAAGTGTAGATTTTATCGTTATAGATTTGTTTATGAGAACTACATGTATCTTACTGGGTGTTTTCGAATACTTACTCTTACAAATTTTTACATTTTAGTTCGGATCAATTGGACTATGGTGAATTTGTGATGTGGACTGCCAAGTGAATTGAATAAAGGAAAAAGGAAATAAACAAGTAGTTTGCTGTTATGTTTTTTTTTTTTAATTGTTAGCTTTAATTGTTCAAAAGACCCATTTGTTTTATTAGTCATTTGATTATGCTTAAATCTTTAGAAATTCAGATCTCGTGTTTTAATTTATGTTTGGTTGAAAATAAAGAATTTATTATATTTGTGTCGTTCCGCATCTATTAAAAGGAAAAATTGAGCTTTTAGTAACGCTCAAGTGTTTATGAAAATTTGGGGCGCTACAGAATTCGTAGTATTCGACACTCCATCGCAGTATGACACCATTATAGGACAATCGTTGATATTCAGTCTAAGAGCCATAGTTTCCCTATACCACTATTCAATCAAATTCTCCACACCTCATGGTGTCTGGGAAATCAAGGGGAATAGGGACTTACTGAAGGATGTCAACTGAAAGCATGTCCCAGTCGTCAGCGCACTCTCCCAAGAGTATACATGGCCTGCAAATTGAAACCCGAACTTGACTCGCTGGATCAGCGCACAAAGATCGAAGGAGAAGAACTTGTGGAAGAGTTGGGAAAGATACATGTTTGTAGCGGTGACTTGTCAAAGGAGCTCAAAATAGGGAGTGAGCTGCAACCCTCAATCCAAGGTGAAATAATAGGATTCCTCCTGCAGAATCTCGACATTTTCACCTGGAACCATAAAGATATGAAGAGGATTGATCTCAAAATTGCTTGTCATAGGCTGAATGTCGATTCCACAGTTCAGCTGAGGCAACAAAAATGTCATCCTCTAAACCCAGACGGATACAAAGTACTTAACACGGAGGTACAGAAGCTACTATGCAATAGATTCATACGAGAAGCAAAATATCTCCAGTGGATTGCAAATTCGGCCCTCTTAAAGAAAAAAAATGGAGATTGGAAAGTGTGCATAGATTTCACCAACCTCAAGAAAACATGCCCAAAAGACAGCTTCTCACTCCCAAGGATAGACTAAATGGTAGATGCTACTATGGACACGAGCTACTGAACTTTAGGGATGCGTACTCAGAGTATAATCAGAACCGATGTACGGACCAGACCAGGAACACACCTCGTTTGTCACTAATCGAGGTCTTTACTGCTACAAGGTAATGTCATTTGGTTTAAAAAATGTTGGAGCCACTCATCAACACCTAGTCAACTCTATGTTCTCTATAGATCGAGAAAACCATAGAGGTTTATGTTGATGATATGTTAGTCAAGAGCATACGCGCCAGGGACCATTGCCAGCATCTATCAAAAATGTTTTATATCCTAAAGAAGTATGGAATGAAGCTAAATCCAAGGAAATGTGCCTTTGGTGTTAGCTCGAGAAAATTCTTGGGATACATGGTGAACAATCGGGGAATTGAGACGAATCTGAAAAAGATATGAGCCATCATCAGCATGAAAGCCCTAGCTAGACCAAGGGAAGTACAAAGTTTAACAAAGAAAATTGCCGTCCTCAACTGATTCATATCAAAGTCTACAGATCTGTGCAAACATTTCTTCGATACATTACAGGGTTTTTGAGTGGACTTTGAAATGCTAGGATACCTTCGACAAGCTAAAGAAGTAGCTAGCCAACCTCCCGTGGCAAGCGACCTTTTGAAGCTATATTAGCCATTACTGAACACGCCATCAGTGTCATCCTAATTTAGAAGGAGGACGAAACACAGTATCCTGTCTACTACACAAGCAAGGCACTCCATGAAAACTCCGTTATTTCCCACTTGAAAAGCAAGCCTATGCATTGTGATAAGTGTATTTTTGCACACTTATTTACTTCACAAACATGACTTAAATACAAGTAAAATGATTGAATTGTTACTTAACTTTGTCAAATTCATGCAATGTAGGAAATCCTATGGAAATAGTGGAATTCAGGAGAAAAGAGCCGAAAAAGGACCAAATTGAAGCAAAATGAAAATTCATGGACCAAATTGCAATTATCTGAAAGTTGACCCGATGAACACATCAAGCAATTGATCAAGCCAAGCACCAATTGGAAGTTATAAGGGAGCATTGGAGCAACTAGGAACAAGAGAGGAGGTCGAGGAGTGAAGGAATGAAACTTGAGGACCAAAATGACTCAAACTAGAAGTTAGCTCTACTATGCGGTCGCATAGTATAAAACCTATGCGGTCGCGAGTGAACCTCCAGGGATTAAAAACGCCATTTTTCTTAAGCCTATGCGGTCGCATAGGTATAATTTTTCCCCGATTTTTGCAGTTTCCTTATATGATTGCAACTCCTTTGGTAACCTAATTTGGATGGGTTTAAATAGCAACAAAACATCCAGAAGCTGCACGAACGACTTGGGAGGCAAAAACATTCATCTTGGAGTGGATTTGAAAGAAAGAACAAGAATTGATGCAAGATTTAGAAGATTTCTTCAAGTTTTGATAACCCGGTGGTGTATTTTATTCATACTTTATTAGATTTCGTTATTTTTATCATGATAGGCGAGATTTTTGCAACTAGGTGATCGATGAACCATGTAATTATTATTAAACTTGCTATTTCATGATTTTGAATTATTAGTTCGATGGGATATTTGAATGGATTATATTGGTTTATTTATTTCCATAATTAATGTGCACTTAATTTGTGTGAACTTGGTGGTTTAATTCTGAATTTGAGAAAATTAGATTAAACTCGACATATATAATTCATCATAGGGTCCGATAGGGGATAGAAATATACCCCTATACCATATGTAAATCTTTAATTGCTCACAAAAAAATTATATGCGTTCTTGTATAATTGCATCCGTCATAGAGATATAGGCTGATGATTTATGAGAATAGGTTCAATACATCTTGAGAGAGAGTATTGAATAGATTTAGGAGCATTGATTTGTCAAAATCTTATTGGATTATCAAAATTGTGAAATTAGGGTTTAATTAGTAATTATTTGGGAATTCGTGATCCTAGTGTATTCGTTTCACATAGATTTTAATAAATTGACAATACATTTCATTTATTTTTCATAACATTTTGTAATTGAGTCATTCGTTAAGTGAATTTAAGTAATTAGGGTTTGATTTGAAATTAGGGTTTCTCAATTTGGGGATTTCCCCCAAATTACGGTTTGATTTGAAATTAGGATTTTTCAATTTGGGGATTTCTCCCAAAATTAGGGCTTTTGATTCAAAAATTCATTTTAATTCAATTAGTTTCGGTTAAGGCTAAAATAAGTAAAATTGAACTACTCTTTCTCTGTGAGACGATACTCGGACTTCTAAAGTCCACTTTATTACTTGTCACGACCTGTACACTTGCGGTAATTTAAATCGAAAGAAATATTTCGCGAACACATTGGTTATAGGAGCTCAAAAATTGAGGCCATACTTCTTGGAGCACTCCATTGGGTCCTTTCCAATTTTCCATTAACGCAGAGCTTGCAGAAGCCAGATATATCCGAATGAATGGTCAGAAGGGTCGTAGAGCATGAACAATTCGACATAAGATACAAGCCCCACACCTCCATTAAGGGTCAAGCTCTCGTAGGCTTAGTTGCAGAATTCAGCAATGAACCTAGAAAGGAATCACCACTAGAGACCCCTTGGGAACCTTTTGTTGACAATTCGTCAGTCGGACACAAATCGGGGGCAGGGGTTGTCTTAATTAGCCCGGATCAAGACTATTTTGTGATGGATATTTTTTGCCTACAATAAGGCGAGACGCCCTCGAATTTGTAAGGGTATGTGACAAATGCCAGTGCTTCGCTCCTATCATTAGAACACCGCCATGCGAGTTGAATCCAATAATCGTCCCTGGCCCTTTGCAAAATGGAGAGTCAACCTAATTGAACCTATGCCCACCGGAAAAGGAGGCTTAAAATTCACCATCGTTGCAGTGGATTATTTCACCAAGTATGCCGAGGCAGAACCACTTGCCAAAATCACCTAGCAAAAAACAACTGACTTTATTCAAAAATCCATCATATGCCGATTCGGCATCATTCACTCAATCGTCATTGACAATGAGAAACAGTTCGACAATGCTCGTCTTGTAAATTTTTGTGAAGAATAAGATATCCAAAAATACTTCTTCATACCAAACCATCCATACTTCTTCACACCAAACCATCCACAAGCCAATAGCTAAGTTGAGGCCACAAACAAAATTATCAAGCACACGTCGAAGGCAAAACTTGACGAGTTCAAAGGTGAATGGGCAGAAGAACTCTCCCGTGTACTATGGTCCTGCCGCACACTACCAGAACAGGCACAGGCAAAACCCGATTCTCCCTAGCCTTCAGCATAGAGGCTATAATCTCGTTAGAAATCGGGATCTCATCATTTTGCACAGCTACCTACAACAAAAAAGAGATTCAAATGGCTCTTTGTGGAGAACTAGACCTAGTGGAGGAAAAAAGGAGTAACGTTGAACTCAGAAATGCTGTCTACAAACAGCGTAACGCAGGGTAGTACAATCAAAAGGTGAGAAAATAGGAGTTGAAGTAGGATCCCTAGTCTTTAGAAAGGATTTCCTTGCCACAAGGGAAGCCAGATTTGGGTCCCTGGGTCCCAGTTGTGAAAGACCCTATGTGGTATCGAGAGCCCTACCAAAGGGATCATATAAACTGGAAAACTTAGGCGGGAGGCCTTTGCCTCACCCCTGGAATGCCAAACACCTAAATTAATATTATCAAGCAAGCATGAAAAGCCCCTTGTAACATGAAAACCCACTCATGGTATCGACTATATTGATAAAAGAGTCAAAATTCTGTAAATATCCTACGCATAACCAAACTGATGACATATGTTCTCCTAAGGAATTCTTCAAAGCCCTACTCCTATGTATGTCGAGCTAAGGTCGTATGTGCTATGACACTTGGATGGAATTTCTCCCGAGGAATTCTTCAAAGCACTGCTCCTGTGCAAACCAAGCTAAGGTCGTATGTGCTACAACACTTGAATGATATTTTTCCTAAAGAATCCTTCAAATCCTTGTCCCATATACAAACCAGTCTAGAGTCTAATGAGCTACTAAGGAAACATTCTAAGCCTTGCTTCAAAGGCAAGACAACTTAGGAACACATATATTGCAACACTCGGGAAAATTACCTCTTCGATTGCTGAGGTCACACGGATTGCCAACAACACTGTTTCTTATTAAAAGACAAGTTCATATTGATCAAAAACCATTACCAAATGTTTAGAGGCCATCACACAAGGAATAAAACACTTAAAATAAGTACAATAGAATAGCATTCTAGGATGTTGGGAGGTCCTGGAGAATAGAGGCATCATTTTCCAAGCCTTCTCCAGCAGGAGAGATCCGAACTTCCACTGACTCAGATAGTCTCTGTAACTCTTTCATCTGCTCCTTCAGGGATTCCTCTAAGAAAGCAGTGTTGAAATCTAGCCTCTCTTTGCGAATATGCTTCATTAATTCCTCTAAGGCCATGACGTATGTATCTCGAGCTAAGGCGTCAAATTCAGGAGACTCTCTCCAGATCTCCACAGCCCTAATAGCCTTGGCCTCAGTTTCGTCCGCTTTCTTCATTACCTCCTTCATCGTCATGTTGGCCTCCTTGACCTTCTTCACGGCCTCTACAGCTTTAGCTCACTCCTCTTCCTTTCGAGCTCTCTCCACTTCAGCTTTTTTCTTTTTAACCTCAGTCCATTGACCGGCTTTCCCCCCATGCCCTCAGGACCTCGTTATCATCCATTAGTCTAAGTTCAGATGTCGACTTCACCTCCAATTCTACGGCCATCTTGTTTAAGCAATCATCATACTCCTTCTCCTTCTCCCGAAAGCTAACCCTTTCTGCCTCGATGCCCTCATAAAGGCCCATTGCTTGGTTCTTCACCTTCAGCATCTTGTCGTGCCCAGCCCTCACCTAGTCAAACACCAAAAAAAGGGTTATAACATGATGTAAGGGGCCAAAGAGCTTATGAAGCAAGTTAGATCAGAAAAATACCTTGTCAGCTACCGCCATCATGCATAAGACATACCGATGGCTATGAAGTTGGGTAATGACTATAGCTTTCTCTATTGGCATCTCAGCCAAGAAATTTGCTCTTTGTCATTCCAAATTCTAGTAAAAAAAGTGGTATAATCACGCAAGGATGGAGGGAGCGCTGCTATTGTCTCTCTCGATGGAGAAGGAGCTCGGAGGTAGTCTAATAATATTTCAGGCTGACGATCCAAAAGCCGTCCAAACTCAGCCTTGCAAAACTGGGCACCTTTCTTGTGATCTGGCGAAACTGTTGGAAGCAATCATAGGTGTAATGGTGGGAGGCAAGGCTAAAGTCGGTGATGACGCAATAAGAAGGACAGCTAGAAGTAAGGTTGGTGGCTCCAAAGGCGCAGCTTCAGGAATCGCACTCAAATCTCAGGTTGTTGGATCGTTCCTCTTGAGAGGTGGAACTTCCTCTTCAATCTCCTTGGAATGGCTCACAATCTGAATTGGAGCCTTCCTTTTCTTTCTCTTTGCAGTAGCCGTCGCCTTAGTTTCCTTATACCCTAGCATTTCTGACTTATGAGCTGAAAAACATAAGTCAACACAACATTTAGCATTTCTATAAAAAGCTAACGTGCTCTTCCATAAAAACTAATTTATCCCTCACCTGAACTAGCTATGATAGAGGTGGATGCACCAACCTTGGATAGACATGAGACCCTCGTTTGGATTAAACCTGCCTGGAAGAGGTTGGAGTTCAGGATCACGTATTTACAGGATCTTTATCTATTTAGCAAGGCCCTTATCTCCTCAGCTCGTCTATGAGTGTCCTTTGTTAAGGTTGCTTTCTTGTAATCTGCAAAAACAAAACAAAGATTAGTATTGCTTCACCAATTACTTCGCTCAAAACTTCAAAAAAAAAAAAAGTTACTTACACAAGGAATGATAGAGTATAAGAACGACGTCCTCCCGATTCACTTCGACAGGGTGAAACTGCCACTCCCCGACACATAAAAAATTCCTCCTTCCACTTCTTAATGGATGAGGGAGAATCCAAAACTAAGGGACCACCCGTCCTCGGCCTAACACTGGTATACCACCATCTGGAATTCTTCCCATCTTCCTTGAATGTGAAAAGGAAATTAAATTGCTCCACACTCAGCTCAGGATTCCCTATCTTATTCCACGGGACCAAGTTGACGATTAGAGTTTACCACCTGTTGAGGCATAGCTGGGTGGGAACTATTCCCCAGAAGGAGAGAAACTTGTATATAACTCTAGGAACGGAGAGTCTAAGCCGGATATGTAAAATGGTTGAATTCAGAGCGACACATCCCACCGAGAGAGAGTCAGCCCTGTCGAGGTTTCAAGGATTATCATTATTACGAGCTTGGAATGTCATACTTAGCCCGCCAGCTAGCTAACATATCACCCATTACAACCAACCTATACGAGCTCGCTCTCCACTTTGGATAATTTTCCTCACTTCCTCCATAGGATCCGACCTCATCTCTAGACCCCTCTCCACCTAACTCCATATTCGCAGGGCGTTCTAGATCTATTGGGTTAACAATCGAAATAGGGACAAGGGTTAAGATTTCTAGACAACGAACTAGAGGTGAGAGGTACTGACTCTTCATGCTAGTTTTCCCAGGAGTGTACTCTAGACTTGTCGGAGCTCATGTAAAAGTCAAACAGAAAGAACAAAGAGAACAAGCAGAAGAATACCTCGGAAATGAGATCCAATGACCTCACTCTAAAGAAGGAAAAACGCACTCAACTATTTTTCTCGCTGCCGTAGAGAGAATAGTTACACTGAATAAAAGGCAAAATGGAAGGCTAAAAGAGATTTAGTGAGAGAAGGCGAAGAGACTTATTCTAGACCGTTCATTTAATAAAAGGAGAGAAAGTGGATGATTGAGATTCACCTGGTCAAAACTACGTCATTTTGACAAAGCTTCATGGAGAAGCCACCCACAGTGTGGTACAGCTCACCCCAAACAGAAGCCCATACCTAGCACTGATATAATGACATTTCTAGGAAAAAGGGCCAACCGAGTCCAGAGGTCAGCCCTCCTCAACAGCAGGACTGACCTATGGGGTCTCTGTTGACTACCGACCTACTGTCTCACATTTAATGTTTGTAGGACCTACCTCATGTACATACCAGTTCAGCCTCTGAAAATCAGCTTGGTTTCTTTTCCCCTGTAATCTCAAGAGACGTAATTATTGTAGATTCCTTACATCTTGTCACATCACCCTATCAATCTCATGCACTTGACGGATATGATGTCAGCACCGTCCAAACCCACCAATAAGTCGCTTTAGCTCTCCTATCCTCTGCAGGACATCACTACCTGAAAGGAACATTGACGGGAAGGCATCCAACCTCATCAACCAATCGAATGAGAGATCGGTGGCTTGACGTCCGAGCTCAGCACTATAGCTGATTTGATTGATACGATAGAATTTCTGCTGAGACCTCCTATAAATAGTGGAAAATAGTTCCTTTTCAAGGGGAGGGAAAAAAAAGAGACTCACACATTGTATGATTTGGCTTTCTATGATTAAGAAAAAGGCGTCCTCTTTCTTAAAATTGGCTCAAGAATAGTCCCTACAATATTTGACGTCAATATAATCTATAACAACTTTAATTAATATGCTAAAATTTTATAGATTTTCGACATTAAGATCAACTCATATTTAAGAATACAAAAGGTTTGATTCAAATAAGATCTATGTAAATTCAAATTGGAATCAAACAATGATGCACTTATTCATATTCAGATTTTTTCTTAAAGTTTCTTTGCCTAATGAACAGAGACCACTCTATTTAAATATCAACTAGAGGAGCTCACTAAATATTAAATTTTAGTAAAGATGGCATGACTTTTGGGAGTAAAGTTTTTATCGATAGAGTTTTATAAGAAGTGTTGTCACGAAAAGGCTTATGAGTATTTGGTTGTAAAAAAGTTGATATTGACATTAAATTAATTGTTTGGTAGCATAACTACAAACATACTTCTAATTTGTTAACTGCACGTGCCATATAATTATTTGACTAAATATTATTTTTTCATCATATATAATTTTAAAAAAATAAATATTTTAATTAAATCCTGATGGTAAATTTTTTTTAGAGTATAAATCATATTATTTGAAATTTATTTATGTAAGATATTAAAATATGAAATTAAATTTTTGAAAAAATTTTGGAGGTTCAATTAAAAATATCAAATTTGTTTAGAATTACAGAAATCCAGCAATGTAATTGTAGAAATCTGGGTAAAATAACGAATGTACATAAAATTATTAAATTATTTTCTTGTGAACCCTCTACATGATTGTCCACGTCGATCGACCATTCCTTCTTGTTGGGAATCTATTTATCATATGCAGCGAAAAATAAAATAATTTTCAATTCCCACCAGGAATTGTCTTTGTGTTTAGATAGAAATTGTGATACAAGTCATACCTTTTTCTAGATCTGCAAACTCTTTTGCTTTTTCTTCGTTCCAATGATCTTGATTCGCTACCCATAGCTGTCCAATTGTCCAGCCTCCAATGGTGATCCACACAGAGAACAAGATTGTAGGATTGGTGTTTTTTCTTGTGCTAGTAAGAATAATAAATTATCTACAGATTTTGAAAATCCTAATCATGTTTATATAAGCTCGAACGGGCTTAGCCTGACTCGATCCAATATTTAATTAACACATTTAATTAAATTTTGTCTTTGAGTTAATTAATCCAATTAATTAACTCAGGCCTATAAATAAGCAACTCAATTGATTAATTTATACAATGCTTGTTAAATAAATTAATTGATAAATTACAATCTTCTAATTTTCTTTTTGTGTGCGACCCATCAGACTCCCTATCACGATACCTAACGACGTGAAATATTATTTTGATCTAATTAAAATTGATAAATTAAAACACCCTTTTAATTTATCATCAATTCACACTCGACATCCCAAGGTAATACATGTGACAGGAAATGTCACGTGGTATGATAAAATCAAACTCGTTCGTTTACCGTGAAACTATAATCCCTTCGTCAATAGGATCGATCAATTATGAGATATGAAAGTGTGTCAATCTCGATTATCGACCATATATTTCACTCTACTATTAAGTCAATATAAGTGAAAAACTCATTTTCGACTTATGAGTACACCCTGACCAAGGATTTCATTATCGATTTAATTGAATGAATGCAGATCATAATCTCTTGCTATCTTAGAGTGACGAATCCTCTATTGGTCATTCACAACCTTCATATGATTCTTGATATACACGAACAATGTCGTATTAGCGGCCCTTGACAGAGCAACATCCAACACCGTCAAAGCATAACTGTCCTCATATAAAGAACTTTGACGATCTCAAGTCAAATGACTAATTCCACTATCAAACGTTAGAGATTAATCACTGGCACTCAGATAGATATTTGGAATCTCTCGAGCTCTCCAATGTTTTGTTCTATGACAAAACATCCATGTATTCATTCAAGTGTCACAACACTTTGGCTTGTGAGATCAGCTACTTACTTCACAAGAAAGAAATTCCACACGTAATGGTCTATCCGTAATAATGATATCCGTATCTCATCATTACTTACGATCACGAATAATTTAAGGTTCGACCACATGTAATTTGTATCTCACAATCACAACTCCTTGTATTTAACAAATTACTAAGATTTGAATCTACATACTCCATATTTAATTCGATTAAATATTAATTAATTAAGTAATAGATCTGCCATAAATCGCATCAACTATATATTAAAAGTGTTTATGTCCAAAGTCGATTGGATCTAGGACATAGCACTTACAAACTCCCACTTGCTCTAGATCCAATTACTTATGTATCAAATACCATAAGAAGCTAGATGATGATCATATTTATACTGCGACAACTCTTTATCAATGGATCTGCAATATTATTAATTACGGAAATTCGTTCTTATCTTTACGTCATTTCTATGTACTATCTCTCTAATGAGATTATATTGTCTCAATATATGTTTGGATCATTGATGAGACCTTAGTTCCTTTACTTATGCGATAACTTTATTGTTATCACAGTACAAAGGTATGTGATCAACAATACAAAGAACTACTCCAAGTTCATTAATGTGCATCTTGATCCACATTTCAACTCCTTACTACTTCTAAAACAATTATATATTAGGTTTTTGCTATTGAACCAATGGTTGTTTCACATTTTGAGCCATTCTAACACACCACTTAAGAGTAAATCAGTTTCTCCATATAAAATCTTTTCAAGATTTTATCTATGCGGATTGGAATGAGTTAAGTAATCTTCTAGATCTATCTCTATAGATCAAGTTGCTTCTCTCATATCGTTGATGAATAAATCCTTTAACTACCATTATTTCAAGATTGAAACACAGGGATGTTGTTTCCTATAATATTAGGAATGCGACAGTATTCCTACTATCTTATTGTAAATACACAATTCACCTTCATATTTGATAAGATCAAACATTTTGATTTTTGTATCAAACTGAAGATTTTAGCTCCAAGAGGCTTGCTTTAACCCATAATCACGGTATACAACTATTGCAACCAAAATTCAAATGGCTCTTAGTATGGCTACAGGTAAAATTTTTCATCAAAGTCAACACATTGTCTTTGTTTGTTACATTTTGATACTAGCCTTACTTTGTATGTCTAGATATTCCCATCCATGTTAACCTTTTATTGTAAACCATTTACAACCAATGGGCTTTATCCCATCAGGAGGGTCAACCAAGATCCAAACCTTGTTCACATACGTCGAGTTCATCTCCGATTTCATGGTCTCTTGCTATCTCTTTTAACACTTGACTTTATTTTTGTGCAATTAGTAGGTTCATTATCCTATATCAGTAATACCTGATTAGTAATTACGGATTCGCACCTTCTTGAAGGTCGAATGATCCTACTAGATTCATACAGAGCTGACATGTCCTCAGGAATCTCTACTTCCTGATCAAGAGTATGCCCCACATTAGATATGTGATCAAACTTGGATTCATCTACTTGGTTAACTATATCTGTGGACTCTTAAATTTTTTCAAATTCTATTTTGCTCCCACTGTCCTCTCTTAGGGTAAACATTTTCTCTAAGAGGACGATATGACGTGAGATGAAGACTTTCTTCTTAATAGGATAATAGAATTGATGTCCAAATATTTGTTTTGGATATCTTATAGATATGTATATATCGGACATATACTCAAGCTTATCTGAATCATTATGTTTCAAATAAGTGTTATGGTCCCAAACTTTCGTATGAGATAAATTGGGACTATTGTCTTTACATAGCTCATATGAAGTTCTATTAACCAACTTAGATGGGACATGATATAGTGTGAAGCACACTGCAATTAGTGCATGACCTCAAAAAGATTTTGGGAGGTTTGCATGGCTCATTATCAATTGCACTATATCTAATAGTTTACGATTCCTCCTTTCAAATACACTATTATGTTGTAGTGTATATGAAGGAGTTCACTGCAAGAGAATTTCATTCTCTCTTAGATAATTTAAAATTTATCTTTAAGATATTCTCACTTCAATCGGATCTTAGTGTGAGGGTATTTTTACCTATTTGTCTCTCTACTTCTAGCTTAAATCTTTTGAATTTTTCAAGAATTTCATGCTTGAATTTCATCAATTATACATGATCATTGATGATATAAGAAAAACCTCATCTGACATTAATTGACATGGGTCCATATACATCACTATGTATTATAGCAGTATTTATGCAGACTTATTCCTTTTCAAATAAAAGGAGATTTGGTCATTGTGTTAAACTGGCATAATTTGTACTTGTCAAATGATTCAAAATCAATTGATTCCACTCATACATCTCTATATAATTTTGGAATTGCATTTCATCTATATGATCAAGTCTGTAATGTCAGATTTAGGTATTATTCAGATTATCACTTTTCTGTCTCTTAACTTCTATACTCATTATATAATGCTTAATATTTAGAATATAAATGTCATTTTGTAATTTACCATAACCATTAAGATCTCAATCAAGATAAATAGAAACAACAATTGTCCTTTATATTAAAACAATTCATGTCCGAACATGAAATGCATATAATGCTCTAGTTATGGTGGGTACAAAGTAACATTTCTCTAATTCCAATGCTAAGTTCAAAGGCAACGGCAAGAAGTATGCTCCTACAGGCAATGCATCAACCTTTGCTCATCTTTAACGTATGGTTCATCTTCAACCTTTGCTCAATGAGTGTGCATTCGAGTTTATTTGTATCATAATTCATAATTAGTATGAATAATTCTCTGACAGATATTTTAGAATTAAGTCAATACGTAGTTCTTGGTTCATGATTGATCTTAAGTAAGACAATTTCTCAATGCTAATAATCTTCAATACACCGAAGATTGCTTTGTCATTTTGAACAAGTATAGTTGCTTAGAAGTCTTATATCCTTTCATATATGATTATTATCATACAACTCTTTATAATGAAGAATCATATGTTAACATCTACACTCTCATGTTGCTTCCGTAACTCAGGTGACATAGTTACAAGTATCACATACTTTGTAGTACTATTATCATCACTGCATTTATTATAGCAGTCAAATCTTCCTTAATCAAGTCATCAGCAGATATCTCTAGAAATGACTACTCAAGGATATAACCAATTTTCTTATGACTAAGAACAATTCTCAGATTATAGTGCCAATCAAAAAATTTTAGTTTTGGTTGTTGGCATTCAGTATGCCGTTCAAATACATATGATTACTCAAAATTCAATATATAAATGACAAAAAGAAAAACAATAATATATAAAATACATCAATTAATTTAACATGAATTTTTATTAAATAAATTATGCTCTCATTATTTAACTCAAATTTATGACCCTCTCACATAAATTTATGAAATCCATACTTGACTCCCAGTAGACTGGGATCCCATTTGTTATATTAAGACCTTTAGTGTATTCAACAAGCCTTTAATAAAATATTTAGGTAGATATTATTATCAATTGTATCTCCATACAACTCCTAGATCATTAAGCTGACAACTCATTGTCTTCACACATCTTATATGTTAGTTTAATATACCTCTAAAATTTATCTTCTTGGGTGTACTCAAAAAAAGATAAATTTTAATTAAGTCGAACCCATCATTCGGAAATATCTAATATTTCATAGTGTCAAACATATCCCTAATAGACCAGCCTTGAGTGTACTCAACAAGTTGAGACGATTTGAGACTCTGATTTTTAACTATAATGATGTAAGGCAAATAATAAATTGACTTAATATCAAACGTTTCATCAACATTGATACAATCATATATATAATTTATTACGCATCAAGCATGAAAATAAACATATATATAATATAATAATAATAGCTTGGACAATTATGGAGTTTTACTATCTAGTCTTCCAGAGCTATAAAGAAGACTAGTTGGTCAATTCCTAAGGGTCTAGCATTGAATCAGTATCACCATGGTTTCATTCTCTTCTCATGTATTCAATTAGTCCAATTGCAACATGTATCATATACTAGATGACACGTAGGCCTAAATGAAATTGGACTCGCAGGCCCATAGTAACAATAACAATAACGAACTCACAGGTCAAAAATGATTAACAGCTTGTAGACCCATAGTAATAACAATAATAGGGGGCTCGTAGACCAAAATAATTAAGTGGTCGAGGCTTATAAAATGACAAGAATAAAATTAACTATTCAACACATCCATATGATCGAGTCCATATCAATCCACTAATAATACATTCATTACATAAATGTATGCCGATATAATATCTAATATTATGTGCAAACACGCTTCAATTTTCTAGCAATTAAAGTCGTCTAAACTCTTTTAGACAAATGAATCGGAACAATTAAATAATTGATTAATCGTATTAATCTTTATTTAATTAGAGAGCATATTTAATTAAAATTAAATTTTAATTAAATATCGAATTAGAATCCAACTTTAATTCCAAAATTATAGGGCTGGACTATTTAATTAAAAATCAAATTTTAATTAAATATCAAATTAGAGTGCAACTATAATTTCAAAGCTTAAGGAGATGTAATTTAATTAAAATCAAATTTTAATTAAATAGCAAGATTAGAGTCCAACTCTAATCCTTAAATCTAGGGCGAAATTATCTGATTAAAATCAAATATTAATTAAAACCATATTAGAGTCCAACTCTAATTTTAAGGAAAATTCTAGGGCGACACAATTTAATTAAAATCAAATTTTAATTAAATGTCAAATCAGAATCGAAGTCTAATTTCAAAAACTTATTTGGGTGAATAATTAATTAAAAGAAAATTTTAATTAAGTATTAAATTAGAGTCCAACTCTAATTTAAATTAAATTAAGATTTTAATTTAGGATAAAACTCTTAAATAAAATAAAATTCAATTAGGGGTCAAAATTTATTATTTAAGTTAAAATCTAATTTTAACAAAAACATAAAAGTCATTAAATTTAAATAAAATTTTAAGTATGGGCCAAAATTTAAAATTATAGGTCAATCCCATTTAAAATATAATTTTAAAACCATTTTAAAATTCAAATTCAAAACTATTTTGGAAATTACAATTTGATCCAATTAAAATTTATTAACAGGACCCTCAAAAATTGAAATTGCATAGGGGCCCCTCCATTTAAAATTTACAAACTGATCCTTGTCATATAATTGTAGACGGACCCCTAAAATGTCGAAAATTGCTTGGTAGCCCTCCTTTCAAAATTTACAGATTGACCCCCTTTTCTTTTAATTGCAAACGGGTCCCCATAATTTCATAAATTTCAGGAGAAGCCCCCGTCTTCATTACCCCAAATCTGAAAACCCTAGAAATTTTTTTTCTTTTTGTGGCGCCGATTCACCCCATGCGCTACCACTGTCAAAGCGATGACGCGTCCTTTTAACAGCTGCGCACGGGTTGCTGCTGCTATAGCGACGCACATTGCAACACCCAGCTACGCCAGGCATTGCTGTTGCGCACTGCTGCAACCACGTTAGTCGACGCTGCTGCAGGGCCACAATTCCAATTCATTTATTTATTTTTTATTCCGAAATCAAATTTCACAAATATGAAACACAAAATTTTCTAATTGCTAGAAACAAGAAAAGAACATCAACTTTTGATTGTCCCAAAAAATTTAAAATAATTTCTAACAAACACAAAGTATGCTCTGATATCACTGTTGGGAATCTACTTATCATGCGCAGCAAAAAATAAAATAATTTTCAATTCCCAACAAGAATCGTCATTGTGTTTAGATGAAAATTGTGATAAAAGTCATACCTTTTTTCTAGATCTGAAAACCCATTTACTATTTCTTTGTTTCAACGATCTTGATTCGCCACCCATAGTTATCCAATTGTCTAGCCTCCATTGGTGATCCATATAGAGAAAAAGATTGTAGGATTATGATTTTATTCTTGTGCTAGCAAAAATAATGATTTTTCTACATATTTGAAACCCCTAGTCATTTTATATAAGTCTGAACGGGTTTGGCATGACCCGATCCAATATTTAATTAACATATTTAATTAATTTTGATCCGTGAGTTAATTAATTCAAACATATAAATAAGTAACCCAATTAATTAATTTATACAATGCTTGTTAAATTAATTAATTGATAAATTACGATCTTCTAATTCTCTTTTTGTGTGCAACCCATCAAGTTCCCTATTACGATGCCTAACAACGTGAAATATTATTTTGATCTAATCAAAATTGATAAATTAAAAAACTCTTTTAATTTATCACCAATTCACACTCGCCGTCCCAAATTGACATTTAGCAAAGTGTCAGGGCAATACATGTGACAGAAAATATCATGTGGTATAACAAAATCAAACACATTCGTTTACTATAAAACTATAATCATTTCATCAATATGATCCGATCAATTAAGAGATATGGAAGTATGTAAATCTTAATTATCAATCATATCTTTACTCCACTATTAAGTCAATATAAGTGAAAAACTCCTTTTCAACTTATGAATACACTTTGGCCAAGGATTTCGTTATCAACTTAATTGAATGAAATGCAGATCATAATCTCTTATTATCTAAAAGTGACGAATCATCTATTAGTCATTCACAACCTTCATACGATTCTTGATATACCTAAACGATGCCGTATTAGCGGCCCTTGGTAGAGCAACATTCAACACTGTCAAAGCATAACTGTTTTCATATAAGGCACTATGACGACATCAAGTCAAAGGACCAATTCCACTACCGAACGTTAGAAGTTAACCACTGACACTCAGATAGTTATCCAATGTTTTGTTCTATAACTAAACATCCATGTATTCATTCAAGTATCACAACACTTTAGTTTGTGAGATCAGCTACTTACTTCACAAGTAAGAAATGCTACATGTGATGGTCTATCCGTAATAACGATATCAGTATCTTGTCATTACTTACGATCACGGATGATTTAAAATTTAATCATATGTAATTTGTATTTTACAATCACAACTCCTTGTGATTAACAAATTACTAAAATTTGAATCTACGGACTCCATTATTCAATTCAATTGAATATTAATTAATTAAATAATAGATTTGTCATAAATTGCATCAACTATATATTAAAAGCGTTTATGTTCAAAGTCAATTGGATTTAGGGCATAACACTTACACCTCTATGTTATGATGTTATCATTTCTACTTTTACATTGATGGATCATGCCCATATGTATGATGGAGTCTACAATACTTAATTAGAGACGAGGCTCTTGCCTTGCCCTGATATCACTTTAAGCCCTCATCATGTGATACCTTTGTGTTAGGATCTTAATCAAGAAAATGGCAATGACATAGGGATATCTTGTCTGATGTCATGCCAGAATGAAGGCAATCGGGTTGTCCAAGTAATGCACAAATTCAAGTGGGATGAAGCAAGATATTGTGTTGGTTTTGTGATTCTACAGCAATTGAGACATGACAATGTTTAATTTACTCGATGACGACATCGTAGGACGGAATTTGGAAAGACAAGTCAGATTAGACATTGATCGATGTATTGATGAAGGCATGTATTCGATAGCATTGAATAAGAATTAGTTGTTGACAACGACCTTACCAATGACATGACGATGCATGTCAACATATGTTAAAATGGGTAAAATACTCTTGATCTTATGTTTGCTAGAAATACTCTATGCATTGTGAAGAAAAAGGTATGAAAATTAAACCAGCCAAGTCTATGTTGATTTTGTTTCTCTTGCACAGTATTCTTATTTTTAGACAATTGAATTGACCATTCAAATTGCAAATTGTTGGACAAACCCCTTGGAAGGCTTCCTCTTTGCAGGCTAGCGGTGCTAATTCGGTAACATGTGAATAGAGATGCAATACGAATATGTTGACAGCTTAATCCTGCTAGATTTGGATTAATTTATATGTACACCATAAGATATAAACAATAGATTACACCCTCTCACATGGAGGGGACCCACAATTTTTTATTATATGTGAGCCCCTTCCATGTAAGGGAGTGTAATACTTTGTGTACACATAGCACAATCCACTAGATTTGCAGTAAATAATAATAATGTCTACTAGGAAAATTAAAAGTATGGAATTTTAGATAAACAACTAGACACTTATAATAAAATGGCAATTAGTCATCAAATTAGTGATGTCTAATTTGCCGAACAAAAATGTTGTTTTTGTGTGGTATGATATATTGAAAGAGTAATGCTATTTTCTATCTTTATTATCGTAGTTGTCTAACGTGGCATACATGTAATTGTTAGTTATTTGATATATTAATGTGGTAGTTTTTAATTGCCTCGTGTATTAAATCATTAATCGTCACATATACATCAAATAGAACGAATAACAATATTCCTATTGAAAATGCCAAAATATAATGACACTTAATGGTTAAGTTAATCACTTGAATTCATTAATAATGTGCTTTGAAATAAATTAATCCAAAGTGGATGTGGGATCTTTTCACTTTGATATTATCTTTGAGAATAAAGGTGACTCATAATTTTACTAGTTTTGCTACTGCTTTTCTACGTCCTTGACTTCTAATTGGTTTGGTTGTATGCGTTGTTTATTTTGCTTATGCCTAAATTTGGAATATTTTATGTGTACACCCT
Source organism: Olea europaea var. sylvestris (assembly GCF_002742605.1). NCBI lineage: Eukaryota > Viridiplantae > Streptophyta > Magnoliopsida > Lamiales > Oleaceae > Olea > Olea europaea. The sequence goes on along the minus strand of NC_036244.1, from coordinate 9,435,041 downwards.
ATGATATACACAATAGATTACACCCTCTTACATGGAGGTGGCCCACGATTATTTTATTATAGTGGGCTCTTTCGATGTGAGTGGGTGTAATACTTTGTATACACCATTGTGTACATATAGTACAATCCGCTTGATTTTGCGGTAAATAATAATAATGTCTAGTAGGAAAATTAAAAGTATGGAATTTTAGATAAACAACTAGACACTTAGGCCCTGTTTGATATAGAGAAGTTCGATAGAAAATGGAACTTCATTTCCATCTTCCACAAATTATAGGTGTTTGGTAGTAAAATAATTCCATAGAATTCACTCTCTAGGCATTCCTCTCATGCGTGTCTTTTCCAGCATTTGAAGGAATTGATTTTCCCACTTGTATGGTGGAAAAGTGAATTCCAGCTTCTTTTTTCTTTTTCTTTTTTTGCAATAGAAATAAATTATAGAAATAATTCTAAAAGAGGATATCCCTTAAATTGAAAATTTTTATATAAAACAAAGTCAAACGAACACCAAAATATAGATGATTTTTGAATTTTTTTTTATACAATAGAAACAAATTCTATCCTCAATACCGGTAAATTTTATCCCTCTAATTGACAATTTTCATGTAAAATAAAGTAAAATGAATACCAAAAAACACTTTTATTTTAACATTTTTCACGTAAAAAGTTATACCAATTAAACACAATAAATTGACAATTGTCAGGAAAATAATTTCTAGACAATTCAATTTTCTGGAATTCATTTTTTTCTACCCAAATTCCATCTTTACAATCAAACGAAGTTTTATAATAAAATGGCAAATTAGACATCTCATCAAATTAGTGATGTCTAATTTGCCGAACAAAACTGTTGTTTTTGTGTGGTATGATATATTGAAAGAGTAATGCCATTTGCTATCTTTATTTTCGTAGTTGTCCAACGTGGCATATATGTAATGGTTAGTGATTCGATATATTAGTGTGATAGTTTTCAATTGCCTTATATATTAAATCATTAATCGTCACATGTACATCATATAAAACAACTCCAAGCAACAATATTCCTATTGAAAAAGCCAAAATATAATGACACTTAATGGTTAAGTTAATCACTTGAATTCATCAATAATGTGCTTTGTAATGAATTAATCAAAAGTGGATGTGGGATCTTTTCACTTTGATATTATCTTTGAGAATAAAGTTGACTCATAATTTTACTAGTTTTGCTATTGCTTTTCTACGTCCTTGACTTCTAATTGGTTTGGTTGTATGCGTTGTTTATTTTGCCTAGGCCTAAAGTGATATTGCTTAATGATTTTTTTTACATTTTTTTTTTCGTGGCTTTGCCTTAATAAAAAAAAAAAATAATAATAATAATAATAATAATAAGTAACCAAAAAAGTTACATGGACCTCCGACTCGGAATGGACAATGCAATGATAATTCAAAAAAGCATATGCGAAAAACATTGGTAATATTCCCTTGCAAAGCTGCAGATCTTCACTTTACCTTTTATCATTTTTTCATGTTTTACTTTATCTGTTTTTAGCTATACAGCCTATACATAATCATGATTATGCGTGCATTTTCAGGTTATTACCGTCCATTCTGATTATTTGATTAAATAATATTATTTAGAGGAAATTGCAAAGAAAAATTCTAGATGAACAGTGCTGAGATGTCGGTGCCTCAACTCATAATCTGAATGTATCTGAATTTCAAAAATTCAGATGTAAGGCTGAGACACCCACCATATCAGCCCCTGTCAATAAGCCTGTCCCCAGGCCGTGTTTTTGTAGAAGAGTTCAATTGCAAAAAGTTTTTTTTTTTTTTTTGAAAGAATGAATTTTTGAATAGTGTATTGATGAGAAATGTATGGTTAAAAAATAATGAAAAGTTTTGAATTTGCGTGTAATATTTTTATTGAAAAATGTGTGGTTGAAATGATACTAAAACACTGTTGAAAAATATATTTATCCAAAAGAATGGAGTTCAAACAAAGGCTAAATAAAAGTATAGTGAATTGGGCTTAATAGATAATAAAAGCAAATGAATCCATTAGACAATATTAGCTAGCATTAATATAACTTCTCAAGAAAGCAACTTGTTCTTCTTCAAATTCGTGATTAATTGGAAAAAAATTGCTTGATTTTTTATTAAGGGTATAATAGACTATTTGATACCAAATTTGATCATTTTTGCAAGAATTATTAAAATTAGACAATTTTCAATTGACAAGCATAAAATACTAGTGTTTTGAGTCCGAAGCATTAGACTTAGATTTCCATTCAAAATAATTTGAATAAGAGCACGTTTGGCTAAGTTTAGGTCATGAAAAATTATTTTTTTACTTAATACTTGTAAAAGATACTTAACTCTTACTTTATATGAAAATATTAGCTTTTTCCCAAAAATTTTAAAATCAAATAGTACATAATTATTTACTCAAAGTAAACTTATGAGTATGGTGTTGCTGATCGTACATCACAGTCCACGTGGAAACCTCGTATTCGGCATTGAGGGGGAGAGGTCAAAAGAGTCATAAAAAGTTCAATGGCCGAGGTTGTTGCATTGAACGATGGGTAGTTTCACTACAGTCATCCGAAGTGGGTTTACTGTTAGATTTGAATCTACTTCTTTCTGCCGAATTCCTTAACGACTAGAAGAGGATCTAATAAGCACATTTTTGGAGATGATTGACTCGACGTTTTTGCTAAATAAATGTCAACCTTGGAATGTAGAGTGACTGACCTTTGTCAAATGTCTGTCAATGTAATTAATGTGAGGCAGCCAAGGTTTCGTAGATTAGACCACGTGGATTGAATCCAATGGACTACGTCGGCCTAATCACTATAAATAGTTAACTCTTGTAACATTTTAAAGGATGAATCTTCGAATGAAAAAGAGAACATAATGTATTTTTCTCATTGGATAATTTTCTTCTTCCACAAATATACACATTTACAGTAGATATATTACAAGGCACGTTCACATGTACATTGTTTTTAAACGACACCTATTGCACATTTTCAGATGTCAACATTTGGGTTTTGAGTGTAAACAAATAAAATGAAATGAATTTTGGGGTCAAATATGTGAACCACTTAAACTGATTTTGCCTGGAAGTTGAATGAAATTTGGTCGTGACCCTATACTCATGTTTGGTTTAGTTAAAAAATTTAATTAAAATCTAAGTTAAAATCAATAATTTATTTTAACTATACATTTAAGACTCACAACTTTTTATTTACACATTTCATAAATCTTATCAAAATCTACTAAAAATATTATTTTTATCTAAACCAAATAGGGAATAAATTGTATCTTTTCTTGAGGGGAAAATTAAGTTGTACCCGTTGAGTGAGGCATATTCTTTTTCTTAATTTATTCATGACCATATAACTGACAAATAAGGTCATGACATGGAGTAAGTTGGTTCGAATATTTCAATACCCGAAATCATCAATTACATTTCAAATATTTCCTTAAATTGAATGATTAAGGTCCACATAATTACGAGAATTGAACTAGAATTGCAGGGTTGGGTTGTAGACATAATTTTTTTTTTTTAAATAAAATTGTGAGCTAGAAATACAATTATCTCTTAGTATAAATAAATATTTCAACATTTTCTTAACCTGTTGCTAATATATCACCAAATAATATCAAATTTTAAAATAATAGAATCCAATATCTGGCGAAACGTATCATCGAATGACATCAAATATAAATAAAGCATGAACACCAAATTACATACCGAAAGAATAAACAAAAAACTAAAACCAACAATATGAAAGTTCTAGATTCTACATAATGTATACATAATTAAAAAGAAAAGTGCATTAATATGTTCGTTTGTCGTTCTATCTAATTTAACATAAGAGTCAAGCTACATATACAAGAAAAATTTCACGGATGTTTTATAGATAACACACAACGTTGTGGTGGATTGTTTAGTTTTTGTAATAAAATATTTACATGGGACCTATACATCCCCATGTGAGAGCCTATAAACCTTCTGTGGATTTTTTCTTCTGAGAATAATCCTTAACACAAATATAGTTTGGTCTTGGGTTGCACAAGTGGTTAACATCAACATTTTATATATTTGAAGACTCATATTTACATATTTATCCCTTGTTTCAGCCCCATTTTTTTGAAAAAATACATTCTTAAACAGTATTTTGATATCATTTCAACCATTCATTTTTCAATAAAATAATATTACACGAAAATTTAAAACTTTTCCTTATTTTTTAACCACACTTTTTACATCATTACACTATTCAAAATGTATTTTCTTGACAAAAATGGGGCTCAAACAAGGGCTTAAATAGTTTAGTGACTTATTATCTAATATTTAAAGATTTTGGATCTGAAACTACAAAATGCAAAAGTTAGGGGCTCAGCTATAATTTTCTAGTCATTTGGATCCTAATGAAACTCGACTCTTCAAGCCCAATTTCCTCCTATATATACACACGCACTCAGTAGTCAATACTCGCAAAGGAGCACACAGTCACCGAAAAATGGCTTTCCCTTCAACTATCTTCTCACTCTCTCTTCTCCTTGTCCTGTGCACACTCCCCAAAGCTACGCACGCTGGGCTCATATTAACACTTGTCAACAACTGCCCATACACCATTTGGCCCGCCATTCAACCGAACGCCGGCCACCCCGTTCTCGAACGCGGTGGTTTTGCCCTCCACACCTTAACCCACCGCTCCTTCCCGGCCCCCACCACCCACTGGTCAGGCCGCGTCTGGGCCCGTACCGGGTGTACCTATGCTAAAGGTCACTTCTCCTGCGCCACCGGAGACTGCGGTGGCCGTCTGGAATGTGAGGGACTTGGCGGAGCCGCCCCCGCTACTCTAGCACAGTTCACTCTCCACCACGGCCATGCTGACTTCTCCTCGTATGGAGTCAGTCTGGTCGACGGGTTCAACATTCCCATGACGGTCACCCCCCACGAAGGGAAAGGCCAGTGCCCGGTGGTCGGGTGCAGGGTTGATTTGCTCGCCACCTGCCCACATGGGTTGAAGTACTATGCTCCGGATGGGCATGTCATGGGTTGCAAAAGTGGTTGCACCGCCTTCGGCACGGATGAGCTGTGCTGCCGGAACCACTACAACAGCCCACAGACGTGTCATGCTTCGAGCTATTCTGCGTTCTTTAAGCACGCGTGTCCTGCGACAGTTACGTACGCACATGATAATCCTTCGCTGATGCATGAATGCTCTTCGCCGCGCGAGCTCAAAGTCATTTTCTGTCACTAATGGCCAAAAACTGGAGTTGGGCATGGAAAAAAAAGCAGATATTTTAGCTTATTTTAAGTTGTGATTGCTGCTATTGTGTTAGACTCGAGTAGTGTTTGTCTGTCTGTATTTTGATATCTGTGGTTTTTTTTTTTTTTTTTTTTTTTTTGTGGGTAAGCAACTATTGCTAAAAATAAATTATGAGGTTAAAATTATGCTATGACTAAACCCACTAGACCAGCTGTATCGATTTTGGTTTTTTATTCTTCAAAAATGAAGGTTTGGCTTTGCAAGATTACCAATTTATAGAATTTCGTTTCAAAAATATCAGAAAATGCAATGAGGAAATCAAGACGTGCAAGTAGAATTGAATTTGTCATAATTAAACACAATTATTTTTAAGGTCTCGTACTCTTTTTTTCTTTTTTTAAATGTACTTCTCTCTCCCTCTTCTTTTTAACCAAATATTTTTCTTTAAAATAATATTACAAGTAAATTAAATTTTTTTTAATTTTTTAATAATACATTTCCGATCTATTTATTATTTTGAAATGTATTTTACACAAAAATGGCTTCCAAACACCTCTAAGTTAATAGATTTTAAAATAATGATTTTTTTTTTTTGAAATGTATGTCTAAAAAAAAAAGAAAAATAAGTTTAAATTTATATGTAAAATTATTTTATTGTGAAAATAAAAAATAAATTTGAGAACAAATAATTAAAAAAAAAACAAATGGATTTTTACTTGCGTCTCTCTCTCTCTCTCTCTCTACATCTTTTAAAGAAGTTGCATTTTTACCTGTGCCACGTTTTACATATAAAAGTTATCTGAATTCTAACATGCCACGTTTTATGAATTTCTTTTCGAGACAGCATTTTGTGATTTAGGAAAGTTGATTTATGCGACAAGAAAGAAACACAAGTCTATCGACTTGATAATGGTAAGATTATGATTCTCATAAAATATTTAGAGGCAATATGATATGGATTAAAATTTAATTTTAATTTAAGTTAAAGTTAAATAATTAAAATATTAATTACTTTTTTTATGAATCCATAATTTTTCAACTACACATTTCAAAATTTTTTATAACAATTTATTAAAAAATCTACTTTTAATTTCCACCAAACACCCTTTTAGCCTTGTTTTATATTTTGTTAAATATTTTCAGTTAAAAATGCGTACCAAATAGTTTAATAAAAAAAATTGAGAAAAAAATGTAATTAATTTTTTTTTTTTTTTGGATTTTTTATATATATATCTTGACAAAGAATGTCGTTAAAAATGTCGAATATAAATAAGTAATTTTAAAATATTTTTCACGGACGGACAAGCAGTCACCTACTACATTTCTTAGAGTAATTAATTCCACTATCGAACACAACCCTAATTGCAAAAATTGTCGTAGTTACCCAATAATTAATGTATTTTGTGAAATAGAAAAATTGAGACAGGATTGGACAATGTGCAGACCAAGGTAAGGAAAGGGGAGAATAATGCTACAGGTACAATAATTTTGACATTATAATTGACAATTTTCTTACATACAAGAGATAGAGCCCAAGATTAAAATAATCACAGGTCCCAAATACAATAATTTTTACATTATAATTGACCGCCTTCTTATATACAAGAGATAGAGCCCACGATAAAAATAAGGAATAAGCCTCCCAGCCAGAAGAAAATTGATCGAAGCCCTTACCTATACAGTCACAGTGTGCAGGCTCGACGTGAATAAATAATTTCAAAAATGAAGTGGCCCACACCCGAGCTGTGAGTGAAAGTAAGGGCTTTTAGCAAATTCTTTTTGGCTTTGTAGCATGACCTTCAAAATAATCACGAATTTCATAATTGTGAAAGAGCTGTACGTGTACACCGTGCACAGGGTTGACAACGGTTCGGTTATGGGTCGGTTCAACCAAAATCATAACCTGACCACCAATATTTTGACCATACTATAACCGCACCATAACCACGTAAATCGGTTCGGTTTAATTTGTATCTTGGTTCGGCACGATTCGATTCGATTAATAACCACGAAAATAAATTATTTTTTATAGGTTCATTCATTAAATTGATATAAAACAATTTATGATAAAAGTCAATGAAAACAAAAACACAATATTCCAAACGAAAATGCAAACATTATCCTAATTTTCAATTGTAAAATACAAATTTAACAAACAATATTATAAATATAATAATACTAAATTTTTCCTTCATTCTTAATTGTTGAGCATCGAAGTTATTTGATTTATTCTTCTCTACAAGTCTTACTAGCATAGATCAGCATTAAAAATTGATTCCTATTCATCATTGGCATTACTATCACATCTAGAAAAAAATCGAACTCTGTTTTTACATGATCAACAGTAATAGAATGGCTAACAACGACTTGGACCGTAGAGACAGTGGAACCGTGCGCGAGTTTGTGGTTTGTGGAGAGTAGTGTTTGCATTTATATACTGTTATACTAATGCTATTATGGATTAATGGTAAGTGGGTTGACCGAATGAGTCAGGTAGATGTAATGAGGAGGGAAGAGATTTTGTTTTGGCCTGGACAGAAAAGTAGTATAAAGCCCATAATCAATTCAATTGTATTTTTTTTTTTGATTTTTTTTAACGGATAATCGGTTCGGTTTTAGTTCGACGACGTAAATACCATACCCGCACCATTACGAACCGGTTCATTAAAATCAAAACCATATCCGCCCCATTGCACCATCGGTTCGATTTTTTTCGTCCCATTCTATTCGATTAATCGCGATTTTCGATTTTGACGGTTCAAATTATCATCTCTAACCGTGCACACTGCTTTTTTCGAAAAAGGAAACGGACGAGTACACGTAAATTGTCTCTCTTAGGATATTGTGCAGATTGTGACTATTTTGTCCAAGTTTTCACGTTGTTGTTAATCTTTTACACGTTGCCTGTGCTCATGTTAGCTTTATCTTCTACTTTTTCTATTCTTTTCAAGCAAACTGGTCCCATAGTTTTATTATTTTTTTTTTCTAACACAAAGTTGATGGAAGAATGAAGATTATCCTATCATAATAAATAAAAAAATAAAAATCTTTTTTTCTTTTCTGATTTTAGAAAATAAAATTTTTTAAGAGGGTATTTGAGCTACATTATTTTGGCAATAATGCATTCTTGAATAGTATATTGATGGAAAATGTGTGGTTAAAAAATAAAGAAAAGTTTTTGATCTGCGTGTAATATTATTTTATTAAAAATGTGTGGTTAAAATGATGTCAAATCACTGTTTAAAAATGTATTTTTTTTTGGGAATAATGTGGCTCAAACAAGCCTAAATAAAATTTTACTAGATAAAAAAAAAGAAGAAAATTGAAAATATCAAACGATTCCTTATTTTTATTTTTCTTATAAATTTTTTGTTTTTGTTTTTGGATTAGTTTTATAAATAAAGTAGTATAGAATTATTATTTTCACTTATCATATTTAATAAACATAAAAATAGCATAAATATTTTAAAATTTGCTCAACAATTAATTTTTTAAAATTTCTTCATTATCATTATAACATATTTGTTTTTGTTTTTAGATTAGTTTTATAGATAACGTAGTATAGAATTATTATTTTCACTCGTCATATTTCATGAACACAACAATAGTGTAAATATTTTAAAATTTGCTCAACAATTAATTTTTAATGCATCACTTATTTAGCTAGAAAAATCCACATACTGATTTTTTTTCCCTTCGAAAAAGAAATCAATGTAATTTATGTATGCCAGAAAACTAATGAATAATAAAAAATTGAGGATCTGTTCGGTAGTGATTATGATAATTGATTTTTTGATCGTTGAGGAGAAAAGTGGAGGCTATCTGTGAATGAAGAAGTCAAAAATGACGGTTGAAATAATGAAATAACGATTAAAAATTTAATTTTTTGAAATAATAAAGCACTACCAAATGGGGGCTGATTGGCTGAATCTGTTTCAAGAAGGTACATAATATGAAATTTTAGATGACAATATCGAAAAAAGAAAAAAAAATTATAATTATAATATTTCAACTTCAAAAATTTATCACGTGATAGATCATAGAAGAAGTATCACGCATTGGGAGTGACACCCGTAGGAAACCGAGCTTGTGTCAGAATGCACATAGGATGCCTGTTGACACTCTGATTTGAATAAGGGACAGGCCCACGCAAGGAGCGAGTATCGTAGAGTGCAAACAAACAAACCACTTCACAAAAAATTATCATTTTTTCCTACATTTTTTAATAATATTATTTGCATTTGTTTATCATCGTGATCGTCCTATATAGCATACATATAACTACTAATAATTTGTTATATAAAATAATAAAATTATCACATTAATGTATACCATATGTATTCCACATAAGGCGACTACAACAGTAAGTGATTGCAAATAACATTATTATTTTAATCACTCAAGTTGAACAATGGTACATATTTTATCGCTTCTTGTGTAAAAATTAAAAAAAAAAAAAAAACCTGTTATTTCATACATTTTTGAATCATGTTACACTTACAAATTTTTTTTAGAGAATTATTTTACAAATAACACTTGGCAACAATTCATTTAAAGTTAAAAAATAAAAAATAAAAAATAAAAAAAGATAAAACTCCAATCAGATGACGTTTTGTAAAATGCCTATACGTATGGCTTTTTCCTACATTTTTAGTTACTCTAGTTGAACATCACTCCTTCTGAAAGGCAAAAAACCCTGTTATTTGTACAATATTTTTGACAGTTTCTTTGATTGATTGTATAAATGTAAATAATAATATATATACACATGATATGATGGGATATAATTTGGTTATAATTTCTTCAATTAGATAATAATAATAAAAAAATCTTTTTCACTCTTTTTTTGTCAACTCATCGGTAAGTAAACCATCATGTCACCTCAACATTTGTCGAATAATCTGTCAAAATATTTATATACAAGTAATTTAATTTGACAAAAAAATAATGCATTTTGTAGACAATATATTCAGTCAAAAAAGAGAAAAATTGCAAAGCTCAACCAAAATGCAAAGAAAATAGAATTTCTTGTGTTATAAGGTGATGCCAAATCAAATACACTTTACAGATAAAGATAGCGAAAAAGTAATATTTGTAACTTAAAATGATTCCACAATTGTTACTCATGTTTCCATGCGTTCCAATATATTTTAAAATTTTCTTTCAGTTTCAAAAATTGTTTGCAATCTTCTATTAGTAAATGTCGATAAAATTAACGCATAAATTTGCGGGACAAACGATCTATTCTATGTGGAATCTCTTTGACCATCATTCAATCATAACGTTTTTATCAAATGAATGGGTTTTTGATGTGATCCATTAAACGAATACAATCAAGACAAGTCCAGACAAGAATTCGTTATCGTTGAAGGACCGATGACTAGGTCGCGAGCAAAGCGGGTTAAAGAAACGATGGAATTACTCATGCAAGCTACAAAAAAATATCTTCTTCCTTTTTTTTTTTTTTAACAACTCAGAGCTTTATTAAAATAAAACCTCACTTATGGCGAAGGAAAACCGTGGTAACAGAAAGCCTTTAGTACTCTCAATAAAAGATTTACAAACGTATAGAAGGAAAAGAAGTTAAGTCTAGGCAATATGCACCTCGAGCTTCCCAAGGTAAACTACATGCATTTTGGTATATTTGCATCCGTCATAGATATATAGGCTGGTGGTATATAAGAATAGATTCAACTTTATTCGAGAAAGACTGTTTGATAGATTTAGGAGCATTGATTCTTCAAAAAATTCAGCATGTTGCCAATTTGTGAAACTAGGGTTAAAAGTGGGCATTGTTTGGGAATTCATGAACCTAGTGTCCTTTATATTCATTGATTACATCAATCTCGCATTCAAACATCCATTTTGCATTCTAGTTCGTTTGAGTCATACATAGTTACATATTAGTTTAAATTAAGATTAAATTAAATTACTCCAAATCTCGTTTGAAAATTCGATTTCGGATAAGGTCGAGTTAGATAGAATTAAACTACTCAATCTTTGTGGGACGACATTCGGACTCTATTTTACATTTTATTATTTGTCGCGAACCGTACACTTGTGGGTTTAAATCAAAATCAAAATTTTCATGAACAGTATGCAGTGGGAGAACTATTGGTTACGAGGTGAGCTCTTAGTGTTCAAATCAAGACGGATGACTTGGAACAACAAAGAAAGAAAATATTCAGTGCAACGTCAATAACAAAGTATGTAGTATGATTATTGATGGTGGTAGTTGTATTAACGTAGCTAACACTTCACTTGTTGAAAAACTAGGATTAACCATGTTATAGCATCCTAAACCTTACAGACTGCAATTGTTAAATGAACGTAGGGAGGTTAAGGTGAATAGGAATGTTGGTGAGTTTTCAATTGGTAGTTATCATGATGAAGTGTGCGATGTAGTTTTATGCATACCGGACATATTTTGTTGGGAAGACAATGGCAATATGATAAGAAAGTAATTCATTATGGGTATATAAATAGGCCCAGTTTTATCGAGGATAGAAAATATATTACTCTTGTGTCATTAATATCGGCACAAGTATGTGAATATCAAATCGAATTGAAAAATGAGGAAGAGAAAAGATTGAGAGAAATAGAGAGTAAGAGAGAAAATAATGAGAAAAAAAGTAGAGCCTCGAGAGTGAAAAGGAAAAGAGTCTTCCGAGAGGAGAGAAAAATTGAAAGTGAGTTTCTTTGCAAAAGGAAATAGTTGAAGAGTACAATAGTTGAGAGGCAACAAATGATTTTGTTAGTCTATAAAGAAGCATTCCTCAATTTTGAGAAATCTAATACCCCTCCTCAGTTTGGCTACTTATTTGTTGTAGGAATTCGAAGATGTGTTTCTGAAAGACATGCCTAGAGGGTTACCATCCATTCGAAGCATCGAGCATCAAATTGATTTCGTACCTAGAACTGTCATTCCTAATCGATCGATTTACCAAAGTAATCCCTAAGAACCAATGAACTTCAAAGGTAAGTGAAAGAATTGATAAGTAAAGGGTATATAAGGGAGAGTACGCATCTATGCATTGTGCCAGTGCTACTTGTGTCAAAGAAAGATGGAACCTAGAGGATGTGTCTGGATTGCCAAACCATCAACAACACAACGGTAAAGTATCATTATCCTATTCCTAGGTTATATGATATATTAGATGAATTACATGGCGCATGCATACAGTAAAAGTAATCTTAAAAGTGGTAATCATCAAATTAGGATGAGAGAATGAGAAAAATGGAAAGCCGCTTTTAAAACTAAATATGGATTGTATAAATGGTTAGTTATGCCATTTAGACTTACTAATGAACTTAGTACATTTTTACAATTAATGAATCACGTTTTGCTTGTATTCATAGGTAAATTCGTAATAGTTTACTTCAGTGACATTTTTGTGTATAGTAAGGACTTAGATGAGCATATAGGATATTTAAGATATGTGCTTGTATTCTTAAGATAAGAACAACTTTAAGCATGGAAAAAGTTATTTTTCTTGAGTATGTGGTTATTGCAAAAGGAATAGAAGTAGATAAGGATAAAATGAAGACTATTAAGCAATGGCCAACACATAAAAGCATAATTGAGGTAAGAAATTTTCACAATTTGGCTAGTTTCTATAAGCATTTTGTTAAAGATTTTAGCATAATTGCCACATCACTCACGAAAATGGTCAAAAAGAGTGTAAAATTTCAATGTGGCATTGATTAAGAACATGCGTTTAACACTATTAAAGACATGTTGTATAAAACACTAGTTTTAACACTTTCTAACTTTGACAAAACTTTTGGAATTGAATGTGATGCCTCAAGGATAAGTATTAGAGCTATTTTAATGCAGGCTAGGATATCGATAGCTTACTTCAATGAAAAGCTAAATGGAGCAGCTCTTAATTATCCTACATATGTCAAGTAGTATGCACTTATTCGAGTTTTGAAAACATGGTAGCACTATCTATGGCCAAAAGAGTTCATGATTTACACCAACCATGAATATTTAAAGCATCTGAGAGATCAAGGTAAGGTAAACAAGAGGCATGCAAGGTGGGCGGAGTTTATAGAGACATTTTCATACGTCAATAAGTATAAACAATATAAAGAAAATGTGGTACTGGATGTATTATCATGGAGATATGTGCTTTTAACTTCATTAAGTGCTAAATTATTGGGTTTTGAATATGTTAAGGATATGTATGCTAATGACCCAAATTTTTCTATATATGAATTATGTGATAGAGGAGTTATAGATAAATTCTTTAGACATGATGGGTATATATTTCGAAAAAAAGTTATGTATTCCTAAATGTTCAATAAGAGAATTATTAGTAAGAGAAACACACAGTGAAGGTTTAAAGAGACATTTTGGATTTAAGAAGACCTTAGAAATGCTAAGCGAATATTTTTATTAGCCTAAGATGAGGATTGATGTTGATTAGGTTTGTCGTAGGTACATCACTTACAAAAATGCTAAGTCTAAGGTTATTTAGCGGTAGATAGGTTTAGCAAGATAACACATTTTATTCCATGTCATAAAACTAATGATGTCACCAATATTACGAATTAATTCTTTAAGGTGCAATTACATGGGATTCCTAGAAGCATTGTATTGGATAAGGATATCAAATTCCTTAGCCGCTTTTGGAAGGCTTTGTGGAATAAATTAGGTATAAAGTTATTGTTTTCTTCAACTTATCATCGACAAATCGATGGGCAAATTGAGGTAATCAATAGGACCATGATACAATTGTTATGAACCATAATTAATAAAAATTTGAAGAGTTGGGAAGAGTGCTTACCATTCATTGAATTTATATACAATAGGGTCACGCATTCTACTACTTCGTGTTAACCTTGTGAGATGTATATGATTTTAATCTGCTAACACCTTTGGATTAATTCTTTTATCTGTTGGTGAACGAGATAGTTTAGATAGAAAGAAGAATGTCGAATTGGTAAAATCACTCCATGAAAAGGTGAGGATGCAAATTGAAAAAAATAAGCACTATGCATCGCAAGCAAACAAAGACGTGGAAGAGCATTACATTTGAACCCGGTAATTGGGTTTGTAACTCTTTTCAAAACAAAGAAAATCAAAGTTGCAATCACGTGGAGATGATACATTTCAAGTCCTTGAAAGGAGTAATGACAGTGCCTACAAACTAGATCTTACTGGTGAGTATAATGTTTCAGCTACTTTTAATGTGTCTGATATTTTTCTCTTTGATGTATGTATAGATTTGAGATCGAATCCTTTTGAAAAGAGCGGGGATGATGTGATCCATGGATCGAATACAATGAAGGAAAGTCCGAGCAAGAATTATTGATCGTTGAAGAAGGATCGATGACTAGGTTACAAGCAAAGTGGGTTAAAGAAGCAATGAGATTACTTATGCAAGCTATAATGGACGAAACATCGATCATGATCGACAAATGAACATGCATCATGTTGGGCTCGGGAGATGAAATAAGCCGGTACAACTTTATTCAAGTAAAGGATGGCAGAGTCACAAGGAACAACTATGCAACCGCATAGTTGTCTAGTGCATGTGGTAGCATGCATGGAGGCAAAAACTTGAGGAAGTCGCGGAATTTTCCAAAATTCTAGTGATATATTATTTTAGTTCAAACTCTACTTTTTGGTAACTTTTGTAATATTTAGACTTTAATTCCATTTAGACTAAGGTTTTATGAATATCTTATAAATATAACTCATTATTTCAATGTAAACATTCATTCATTCATTGATACAATTTGAAAGATTGATTTTGTAAACATATTTTGTTTTCAAATCTTGTTCTTTATTGAACTAATTTTCGAACTTATCAAGATTTACTTTCTTGTGGCATTCAAACAATTCGGGCGAGATTCTTAAATCTTATGATCAAGGGGTCAACATATTGCCGGCGATTATGTTGGTTACATGGTTCAATATTTTTGGGTCAAACTCTAAACGTTAATTCTTGGCTTTCTTAGGTTTGATTCAATCTTATGTAGGTTTCATAACTACTATTGTTACGTGTGTTCACATAAGTTTTTCTATAGTAAAATTGCATTGGTTCATATAGAATCTCTTCAACAATTATCTAGCGTTGTTTTTCCTCCAAAACATATTTATCAAACGAACGGAATTTTTCTACACTAAATTGCATGATTGACTCTATTTTTCCCCTTAGTTTCATATACATTTGTGTCATAGTGGAGGGATAACATTAAGTAATAGCTCAAGAGGTTGCACATATATTAGGGGGCCATTTGGGAGTGATTTTTCATCTCAAAAATTTGATTTTTTGACCGTTATTTCACTATTCGGTCATAAAGTTTGACTTTTTCTCTCATAAGTAATCCCCACTTTTTTCCTAACAGTCAAAAAATTAATTTTCAAAATTGCTCCCATACGGGGCCTAGGTTATTTGTCAAGCAAGCTAATGGGTTACTAACATCAACTAATAAAAGGATCAATTAGAAATAACTTTTAATTTACTAACTAATTAAAACAAATTGAAAAACTTTCAAATTGTTCCATGTAGCATGATGTATCTATCCCAATTAATCATGAAAGAAACACAGAGAAATTCAATGGTTTGAATTTCAAAATGTGGCAACAAAAGATGTTTTATTTAGCAAGGAAAAACTTTTAGGTTGTTTCTTGTAGATTTTTTCTCTAAATTTTCATTTAAAAAAACATTTTTAACATTCATTTCATATTTAGTCCTGAAATTGCAAGTATCATCCCAATAGATTTTAATCTCGATACTGAAAAATACGTATCGAATAATAAGGCCCTGTCATTTTTTTTAACATTTTATTACTATTCCAGCCTTATATTCTCGATGATTTCATCTACTCTCATAATCCACTTGAAAATTTATTTGTCACTTAGTGGTTTGTATCCTATAGGAATATCTACCAGCTTCCATGTATAATTATGTAAAATGAAATATATTTCACTTTTAAAGTTTTTGCCCCATTGAGGTCCTTTAGAAGATTTTATAGCTTCTTGAAAGCTTTGATGTTTATTTTTTAGTATATAAGTTTGAAAATTGAGATAATAAGATTCTTCTATCCTTGCTTTTTGCTAATCTTGGTTCAACCTCAATTTTGCCTTCTTGTCCTTGGTTCTAACTATTTTCATCATAGTTTTATGTGTCCATTTAGAGGAGCTTGCCTTTGGATTCATATGAAAATAAATGTTCAAAGTGTAAGTGTTATGCTTAAAATTCAATTGATTTAGGTTATAAAAACTTTTAATATGATTAATGCACTTTAGTTATAAACTCTGTCAAATGCGACATCAAAGCTAGCCAGTGCCGCCAAGGAGGAGGAGGAGATTTTAGGGTTTTCAAATTGGTTGGATTGGAGGCGAGGCTCTGATACAATTTATGAAATTGCAGGCCAATGCTTCAAATTTAGATTTCAAGAGTCAGGGTGCTACTTTTAAAAGAAAGAGCCCATCATGCAATTTATGAAATTGAAGGGCATATATATAATTTTAAACTTGGGCCAGATTGCAATTTTTAAAATTGTTTTGAATACTAATTTTGAAAGAGTTTTTTAATTTAGTTTTTAAAAAGGTTTTGACCTAAATTTCAATTATGACCCATTTAAATTTTATTTAAAATTTACTACTTTTTTTACATTATTTTTTAAATTGGATTTTAACTTAAATCTTAAACTTTGACCCGAAATTAAATTTTATTTTGTTTATGAGTTTTACACTAAATTAAAATTTTAATTCAATTGGAATTAAAGTTGGACTTTAATTTGGTATTTAATTGAAATTTGATTTTAATTAAATAAATCTACCCTAAAGCTTTGAAATTAGAGTTGGATTCTAATCTGTATTTGATTTTAATTAAATAGTCATACCCTAAAATTTTGAAATTAGAGTTGAACTATAATTTGGTATTTAATTAAAATTTAATTTTAAATAAATAAATAAATTTGCTAATTAAATTAATTGATTAACTTGGTTAATTAATTAACTATTTAATTATTTTGATCTTTTGTCCAAATTAATTTAGACGACCTTAATTGCTAGAAATTTGAAATACGTTAAATATTATATAGGAATGCATTATGTGATGAATGTATATTTAGTGAATCATCATGGTCTCAACCATGTGTATGTGTTGAATGGTTAATTTTATTCTGGTTGTTTTCTCAAGTAAATTCACGCAGTGGCTAATGTAACTTACATTTTCCATCGTAGTTTTTGCTTCTACGCCACGAATGATCAATACATAAAAATTGTCTATGTCCAATATATCCTATCTTACTTCGAAATCTTAAGGATAATCAATCTTCATTGCATACAGGACAAGCTTTGTACCCTTTCCTGCTCCAACTTGACAGCGTACCAAGAACTAAAAAATCATTAATAGTCCATAATATTGCCACTCGTAAAGTAAACATTTCCTTCATTAACACATCATATGCTTCAACACCATTTTGTAGCTGTATTATATCATCGACCAAAGGTTGCAAATACCTATCAATTTCTTTTCTAGGTGCTTTTGGACCCGAAACCAATAAAGACATCATCATGTACGGTGTTTTCATCATCTTCCAATGAGATAGATTGTATGGAATAAGTACAACTGGCTACATACTATATGAATTAAACATATTACCAAATGGATTAAACCCATCCTTCAACATGCTCTTTGACTTGTAGTGTGAACTCAATATGTTATTTGACATAGGAAAAGCATACTTCAAAACAATTAGATTAGCATATCAAAAGACTTGTTACTCTATCCATTAAGCGCTTTGATATGCATAAGTTTGATGATGAAGTTCAAGGTTAAGTGTTTAGCATAGTTCAAATGCTTGGTTGAACATGTTCTCATACTTGACATCATCTTCATTTTTTCTGAAAACCTTGACTACGGATATTGATGTGAACCCACATAAGCAAACGCTACGGAACCCACCAACAAGATGGAAATCTTTCCAAGAAAGTCAAAGAAAGGTTTTGGATTCGAATTCAATAAATCTAGAACCAAACAACCCGAATCGTCGATGATATGCGGACCTCTTGATTACGCAAAATTATGAAATCTCACCTGGTTGATTTGAATGCCACAAGAATTAGATCTTTATAAGTTCGAAAGTTATTCAATTGGAAGAACAAAGAGAAAGCAATTAAAGCCTTTCAATTAATCAATATGTCAAAGGTTCTTTACAATGAAGGAATAAACTTCTATTTATACTAAATCCTAGAATAGAAGTCCAAAAGGAATAAAATACTAATAATCTAGTAGAATCTTGAAAATAACCAACCAATATCATAAGAATTTGACTAGGAATAAAATTCTAGCAAAATATGGAAAAAAAACGCGAAAAAAAGGAAATTTTGTCCTCGAAATAACATTATGAGACCGCAAGCCCCGTTCTACTATGCGGTCGCACGGTAGACTAGTTTGCATCTGTTTTTGTTGGCTTGTATTGAGTTGATCCAATTTGATTCGGCTCTTGATCCAAACATGAAAGTTGCCTCGTTTTGCATCCCAAACATCGTTTCATCAATGATTTCTTGAATGAGCAATCTCATCGCCTCTTTTACTCGCTATGTCCTCGCTCAAGTCATTGGACTGCCCTCGACTATCAACGGATCTTTCTTCAGGCTTGACGTTGGACTTGACCTTGACGCTTAAGGCTCCTGGATCACATCATCCCCTCCCTCTTTGAAAAGATTCGTCCTCGAATCTACACTTGCATCAAAGAGGGAAAGATCAGACACATTAAAAGTTGCTGAGACATTATACTCAACTGGAAGATCTAATTTGTATGCGTTGTCATTGATCTTCTCAAGCACCTGAAACAGTCCATCTCCTCGTGGAAACGACTTTGATTTTCTTTGTTTTGGAAATTGCTCTTTCCTGAAATGTACCCAAACCCAATCTCCTGGTTCGAATGTAACAATCTTTCTGCCCTTGTTTGCTTGCTCTGCATAGTACTTACCCTTCTTCTCAATTTGCTCTCACACCTTTTCATGGAGTGACTTCAAGAGCTCGGCCTTCCTCTTCCCATCCAAGCTACCTCATTCATTCACAGGTAAATGTATTAAATCCATAGGTGTTTTAGGATTAAAACCATAAACAACTTCAAATGGAGAAAACGATGTAGTGGAGTGTGTGGCCCTATTATATGCAAACTCTATGAAAGGTAAGCACTCTTCCCAATTCTTCAAATTCTTATTAACCACAGTGCGCAATAGTTCTGTCATGGTACTATTCACCACTTCAGTTTATCCATCGATTTGAGGATGACAAGTTGTAGAAAATAGTAATTTCGTGCCTAACTTATTCTACAAGACCCTCCAAAAGTGACTAAGAAATTTGACATCTCTATTTGACACAATACTTTTAGGTACTGCATGCAAGCGCACAATTTCTTTAAAGAACAAGTCTGCAATGTTAGTGACGTCATTAGTTTTGTGACATGGAATGAAATGTGCCATCTTACTAAACCTATCCACCACTACAAAAATCAAATCCCAGACCCTTGTTAGTCCTAGGCAAACCTAACACAAAATCCATTGAGATTTCTACCCAAGGTTCACTAGGTACTGGCAAAGGTGTATAAAGCCCAAGAGGTAAGACCCTGGATTTAGCCTGTTTACAAGTTATGCATCCACTACAAATTTGTTCCACATCAACTTTCATTTTAGACCTACAAAAATGATCAGTTAGTATTTCTAAAGTCTTTGCTACCCCAAAGTGACCCATTAGACACCTACTATGTGCTTCTCTAACCAATAATTCATGCATAGAGTAATTAGGAACACATAATTTGTTTTTTCGAAACAAGTACCCCTCATGCTTAAATAACTTATCTACAGCCTCTTTATGACTTGAATTGTAAATGTTGGAAACTTCAAAATCATTAGCATACATGTCTTTAATGTACTCAAAATCAAGCAATTTTGCACTTAAAGTAGTTAAAAGCACATACATTCGCAACAATACATCTGCTACTATATTTTCCTTACCTAGTTTGTAACGAATGACATATGAAAAAGTTTCTATGAATTTCATCCAACGTGCATGTCGTTTGTTTAACTTACCTTGACCCCGCAAATGTTTCAGTGATTCATGATCAAAATGAATTACAAACTCATTGTCCACAGGTAATGCTGCTATATCTCCAAGGCTCGAACAAGTGAATAGAGCTCCTTGTCATACATAGGATAATTGAGAGCTGTACCACTTAGCTTCTCACTAAAGTAGGCTATAGGTCTCTTATCATGCATTAAGATTACTCCAATACTTATTCCTGATGCATCACACTCAATCTCGAAAGTTTTATTAAAGTTAGGAAGTGCTAAAATCGGCGTTTTACACAAACAATCTTTGATGGTGTTAAATGGATGTTCTTGTTCTACCCCCCATTGAAACCCCACATTTTTCTTGACAATTTCAGTTAATGGCGTGGTAATCGTGCTGAAGTCCCTAACAAAACGCTTGTAAAAACTAGTTAATCCATAAAAACTTCTAACTTCAGTTATGTTTTTAGGTGTTGGCCAATCCTTAATTGCCTTTATTTTCTCTTCATCTACCTCTACACTATTAGCACTAACTACAAAGCTTAGAAATACAACCATATCCATGCAAAATGTGCACTTTTTAAAATTGGCATAAAATTATTCTTTCGTCAAAACTATAAGCACAAACCTCAAATGTTCTACATGCTCATCAAGATTCTTGTTATAGATTAAAATGTCATCAAAACAAATTACAACAAATTTTCCAATGAAAGCACGCGAAACATGATTTATTAACCGCATAAAAGTGATTGGTGCATTTGTGAGTCCAAACGGTATGACTACCCGTTCATACAATCCATATTTAGTTTTAAAAGTCGTTTTCCATTTATCACCCTCCCTCATGTGAATTTGATGATACCCATTTTTAAGATCAATTTTATTGAAAATACATGCACCATGTAGCTCATCTGGCATATCATCTAACCTAAGAATTAGGTGACAATGCAATCTACGCACATTCTCCAAGTTCCATCAGTAACACAGGTACTGCTCATGGACTGATACTTTTCCGTACATATCCTTTCCTCATCAATTCCACAACTTGCCTCTGAAGCTCCTTTGTCTCCTCTGGATTACTTCGATAAGCCAATCAATTCGGAATGACAACGTTAGGTATAAAATCAATTTGGTGCTCAATTCCTCTAATGGGTGGTAGCCCACTAGGCACGTCATCCGAAAACACGTCTTTAGATTCCTGCAACAAAGAAATAGCCAAACTAGGAAGGAATGTGTTATGCTCCTCAAAATTGAGGAGTGATCCCTTGTAAACCAACAGTATCATTTGTTGCCTCTCAACTATTACCTTTTTCAATTCACTCCCTTTCACAAAGAAATTTTGTTTCGACTTTTCTCTCCTCTCGGAAGACTCTTTTTCTTTTCTCTCATGTGGCGCCACTCTCTTTTCCTCTCTATTGACCATCTCACTATTTTCTCTCTTTTATTAACTCCCTCACTCTCGCTTCTTCTTCATTGCCACATGTAACATGTCTTCAATTTCCACATAGTACTGCAATTCCACTGTATGTGCAATGTCCCTGTTCATTCTACGCAGAAATTGAGCCATGGTAGTTTCACTATCCTCCTCCACATTTGCCTTAATCATTAGTATCTCCATATCTTTAGGGTAATCTTCCACACTTCTGGAGCCTTGATATAAATTTTGTAATCTTTGATGAAGCTTCTGGTAGCAGTGAGTAGGTACAAACCTCTTCCGCATTATAGTTTTCAATTTCTCCTATGTATTGATAGGCCGCCTCAAAGTCACCACCTGCTCCCACCAAGTGATTGCATAGTCCGTGAATTCAAGAACTGCAATTTTTACCTTCTTCTCTCCCGAGTAATTGTGGTAATCAAAGATTAACTCAATTTTCTTTCTCCCAGTCCAAGTAGGCCTCGGGATCACTCCTACCTTTGAACGAAGAAATGGTCATTTTAATGTCACTCAAATTTCCATCCACCTTGTCTCCACTGAGATTCCTACCCTCCTTTCTTGCATAACTCTTCCATTTCTACCCCTACCAATATCCACATCCACAATCGCATCTTCATCCATCCCACTATCAACCTCAAATTCACTAAGTTCCTCCATCCTAGGTTCCCGTCTACCTTGTCTCCGTGGATTTAGACCTCCCCTTCGTGTATTGGCAAGCAATGAATTCTGTCTTTCCCCCCATGCATCCTGCCTATCCATCATATCCTCATATCTACATATATTCGCTCAATCCTTCACACCGAGCCCTCTAGCATGGAAACCCGATCATCAATTCTACCTGAAGTTGGTTCTTCCCTATCAGAATCCTAAATCTAAGTTATTTTTCTGCCTCACAATTGTTCACTCGAAATTTAACTCAATATGACTTTTTCTCTTGATTGTTCTCACCACTCAGCCTTTTACCACTCGTTGCTTTTACCAAGTCCCCAAAAGAACAATTTTGGAACTCAATAAAAAATTTAATTACGCGGAATTCAAACTGGTGTGAGTGAGATTACAAGGCCTAGGAATTTAGAACAATTTGACTAACAAT
The DNA here is from genome assembly GCF_002742605.1 of Olea europaea var. sylvestris. Taxonomy (NCBI): domain Eukaryota; kingdom Viridiplantae; phylum Streptophyta; class Magnoliopsida; order Lamiales; family Oleaceae; genus Olea; species Olea europaea. The sequence goes on along the minus strand of NC_036244.1, from coordinate 9,412,210 downwards.
TCAAACTAGACAAGTAAAGAAATTAACTCAAGAATGCAAAACAAGAAAGGAAACTATTGACTGAAAATTTAAACTAGACACAAAATAATAAATGGACTCAAGAAATCGGTAATTCCCAAGATCAACAATAATAATAACAATTTTTTTTTAAATTCGATTTTTTTTGAAATTTTTTTACTGTACGGATGAACAGTGTCGTATGGATGAACAGCAAATTTTATTTTTATTTTTTTTTACTCTTGGGATAGAAAAATCAAAAACTAAACTGACGCAACAAATGGAAGTTGATTTTGATGCAAATTGAATCAAAAAATAACTTTTGAAGTTTTTTTATAACTTTTTTGGATTAAAGACTCTAAAATACTAACGGACTCGAAGAACGGTAAAGAAAAGGAATAACTGACTCAACAAAAATTAAAAAGAGATATAACCTTGGATTGGAGCCTACCAACTGATGTGAACCCGCGTAGGGAAACGCTATAAAACCCACGAACAAGAAGATCTCAAGAAAGCCAAAGCAAGATTTTGGATTTGTATTCAATAAATTTGAAACCAAGAATCTCACCTGATTGATTAGAATGCCACAAGAATTAGATTTTGATAAGTTCGAAAGTTGTTCAATTGAAAGAACAAAGAGAAAGCAATTAAAACCTTTCAATTAATCAATATGTCAAAGGTTCTTTACAATGAAGGAGTAAACTTCTATTTATACTAAATCATAGAATAGAAGTCCAAAAGGAATAAAACACTAATAATCTAGTAGAATCCCGAAACCAACCAACCAATATCATAAGAATTTGACTAGGAATAAAATTCTAACAAAATATGGAAAAATGCGAAAAAAAAGGAAAATTTTGTCCCCAAAATAACACTATGCGACCGCAAGCCCCGTTCTACTATGTGGTCGCATAGTAGACCAGTTTGCCTCCGCTTTCGTCGGCTTGTATTGAGTTGATCCAATTTGACTCGGCTCTTGACCCGAACATGAAAGTTGCCTCATTTTGCATCCCGAACATCGTTCCATCAATGGTTTCTTGAACGAGCAATCACATCGCCTCTTTTACTCGCTTCGTCCTCGCTCGAGTCATCGGACCGCCCTCGACTATCAACGGATCTTTCTTCAGGCTTGACGTTGGACTTGACCTTGACGCTTGCGTCTCCTGGATCACATCAGACACGTTTAGTTCAACAAATGAAATGGACCCACCAACATTTCACTGCCTTAATCATTCAACATTTCAATCATATCATCCTCAAAGTCATTTTCAACAACTTCAATACTGCTACTCTCCAACCTTGAAGTGTGAGTCGCCTATAATGACTCACCATGGAAACTCTACCTTTGATAAGATATATCAAATTCATATTTAAACAGATGATGCTTGACCGCATTGATGTCCAAAAATGTAGTATTACGACAATCTTGACAAGGACATAGAATAGGAGATGTACCATTAGTAATATTATCACTTGCGGAAGCCAGAAAATTCTTCAACCCATCTTTGTATCTACTATCCAATCTATTTCGCAACATAATCCAACTACAATCCATGTTGAACAATCCATGTTGTTGATAGCATCTAATCACATAGACAAATGAAAAACCATCATAAAAACAAACTAACTTAATCGCAAAAAAAAAAAAAAAAAAAGCAAATTCATATTTAAACAGATGATGCTTGACCGCATTGATGTTCAAAAATGTAGTATTACGACAATCTTGACAAGGACATAGAATAGGAGATGTACCATCAGTAATATTATCACTTGCGGAAGCCAGAAAATTCCTCAACCCATCTTTGTATCTACTATCCAACCTATTTCGCAACATAATCCAACTACGATCCATGTTGAACAATCCATGTTGTTGATAGCATCTAATCACATAGACAAATGAAAAACCATCATAAAAACAAACTAACTTAATCGCAAAAAACAAAAAAAGCAAATTAATGATTGATTTGAATGAAGATTTTAGGTCGAATGTGATGATGAGAAGAGAGGATAAACACTTTACATATTTGAATGTGGTGACGGAAAGAGTGGATGTATAAAACATATATACACTTAACATCATAAATTCATGTAACTTACAACTAATCAATGATTTGAAATAACCATAATTAATAATCATAAAATTTGTCCAAATTATTTTAGAGAGCTTACCTTAACAAAAGACTGAAAAAGATCCTGAATTAATCGTGGAAGTTTCTTTCGGAAGCAAAAACTAACAAACTCCTTTTATTACACAAAAGAAAAAGTTCAATAACTTGAAATTAGATTTGAGTACAATGTCGCTATCATGCAATTATGTTAAAAAAAAAATTTTTGCTGCTTGCCACTACGTTGCTAGGTTGTGTGAAAGGCTGTGTCCGGATAAAATTTCTTTCAAACTGTCCGTGATGATAAAAATTACACAGTCCCGCCAAAATGCATAATGGCAGGCCTTAAAATGCTTAAATGACTATATCATTACCTGTATGAGAGGCTCATTTTATTAACAATCATGTTATTCGTACATCCGATGTACCGACCCCCTCACAACAGGGGGGCCATGGATTTTTTATTCCTCATGGACCCCCTCTTGTGTGAGGGGTCGGTACACAGTGGGGATGATTTATGTTCGGAGTTACAAGTCTTGAGGTGTTACATACCAAGTGAAGCAACAAGAGCAATTGAAGTGCTACAATATTTGAAGACATTGGATGTTTGTTTTCCAAATGCTTATATTGCTTACCAAATTTTGTTAACCATACCGGTTACAGTTGCATCTGCAGAAAGAAGTTTCTCGAAATTAAAGTTGATCAAAACCTATCTCCGATCAACTATGTCGCAAGAAAGATTAAATGGGTTGGCTATGCTATCAATAGAAAAAGAAATGGTTGCGCAGCTAAATTATTCAGATTTGATTGATGTTTTTGCCTCTAAAACAGCAAGAAGAATAGTATTTAACTAATTGTTTGAAATTTTTGGTTTGATGGTTTATAATATAAATCGTTTTTATTATATATTTCGTTGTTGTTTTAATGTTAGTTTTTTAAGTTAGCAATGAGTCGCATAATACACCTTTGAATTTTGTCGCTGGGGGGCCTACTTTTCATATTTCGCCTCAGGGCCCATTAGATACAGGACCGGCTCTGGGTACAACCGGTGTACAAGTATCAAAATTTTTTATTTATCACCATAACTGCTACGGCTAGATATAAGCTGAACTCAACGGTTGTCTCGTTAAAACAAAAAAAATTATACTCTCTTGCAAAAAGTCTAAAAATCCATTCATACATCTAAAACAATTCAAAAAAATAAAATAAAATCATCTTTGGACTTTGTTCACCACATGAAGAAGAAACAAGAAGCCCATAATTTAGACACATTTCCTATCCCCATCTAAATTAGTCTCCCTCGTCCACTCTGATTAAAACCATAGAGTAAAATAGCACTGAGCATAATGTAGTTTCCAATATAGAAAATCCTCATATCCTTAATGTCATATACACCATTACTTTTTAATCCCATTTTGATATTGACGAGTCACTAACAACATATAAAAACCAATATGCAAAATTTTTTGGTTCATGGCTACAATGTGCTCAAGTTGAGTCTTAATTTGTTGCAGAGCATCCTTGATAAGGAAAAGCCCAAAAAGAATCTCAAAAAGAACAACAACTCAACAAGAAAAAGGAAAATGCAATTTAACCAAACTTGTTAAAAGGTCATAGAAAGAAACTAACGTCAAGATTTCTTCTTATGATATGAAGCACAAGCACCACCTGAAGAAAAATCAGCACAAATAAGTTTCCTGTAATACAAAGCGAAAAAGTGAATAAATAAATAAGTAAATAAACTGTAAAGTGGGGGAGAAGTTAGGAATTAGGGTTGTACAGTAACAAAATTATCTTTGATTCTTCTCATTTTTCTGGCAAGAAAACCAAATATATAACATAAAAGTTAAAAAAATTCAAAGATGAGGGTTGGGTAAGGGAGATTTTTCTATTTGGCCTGTCACTATTCCTTTTTATGGAAATGTCTATATTACCCTTAATGAAATAATTCTTTCTATATTGCAACATATGTCCTAATCTTTTAAACATTTTATCTTCTGTTTACTCTATTTTGGATATTTAAATATAAAATCATTCTATGATCTAATAAATAAGAATAATCCGCAACATATATATCATATTTTCTTAATAAAATATCATATTCTTCAAATGGTAAATTTGTATTTTTTAATTGAAATATAATATTCTTTATTTCTTCTAACATTTTTTTCTAATAAATTATCTAATTCTACAACTGTATATCATTGCATTTAAAATAATTATCATGCAATTGTCTCTGTGATTCTTTTAAGACCTTAAAAAGATTCATTCTAATTTTAGCAAAAGTTTAATAGTTTTACCTTAGGTTTGATCTAGACTTGTATTCTTAGAACCGAATGACCTTCGAACTCTGAATTTGTAAGCTGCTTCCTTCAACGGCCTCTTGCCTTCACAAAATTGTTACTATTTCAACTACTTGCTCTCGCTGTATCAATTTCTAAAGAATAAAATTCTAGACTTTTGTTAAAGAAAACTCTCTTTTTGCTAAAATAAGAAGGAAACTTTTTATTAGATCCTTCAAGAATCTATGGGAAAAAGATTTAGAAACTCAGATATCAAAATATTGAAATTTTATTTCTATTGATACAAGACTTCTATTTGGTACAAAGGGATTTCCATAAAAACTGGTTTTTAAACTGAGAATAGGATATTGCTTACAACTCCAGAATTCAAGGTAGAATGATCTGATATTCTTCTATGGTAATGTCTCTATTTATACAAGTTTTTGAGACTCTATTACATTATTGATTACACCAATAAAGGCACTCTTGCCTCTCTATTTTCTTTCTTAAGCCTACATCTTCATATGTTGGTTCAACTTTTCTATCCATAGAGCATATTTTTCTATTATTTCTCTTTATTTTCAATGTCTTCACATGTAATATTATTGTCCTTCATACACCTTTATCAAAAGGGGCTTTGCCTTTTTTTTTCATTTCTTCACATGCAGCTGGGGCACTCCCTTAGCTGGCAGGATTCTTTTATAGTGGTAGGACATCCTGAAAATTGATGTATATCAAATCTTGTAATATAGTCTTTTAAAATTTCTGATTTTGCATATCCTCCATTGGATACCAACATCCAATTTTCATATTGGCATAGGCACGAGAATTTTTTATCAAACAAATTTTGGCAATGTTGTAGATGACTTTAATTCCAAGTGCTCTTCTATATCTAATCCATGATTTTGTAATTGTAGGGACTTTTCTATTATTCTCTATAACATCAATTTGGAAATTGGCTGCAACATATCCGATTGAGATTATGTGTTCAACTGGAGAGTAAACAACTCCATTATATTCTGGACTAATTGAATAGAATTTTAAAAATATCTTCCTTCCCTTGACAAATTTGGATACTTCCTTAATGAATATGTCATCAAACTTTGAAATTTCAATAAAATCTTTTTCCTGGATAAATCAAATCCATGAATCGATAGTCTGTCATGATTTTTATAAATAAAGGGTCACTTCCTTCCATAACTGTTATTCTGAGGTAAACATTATTTCCTGGAGAAATGAAATATGAATAACTTATTTTTTATTTCATAAGCAATTTTGACTATTTCGGCATATTTTTCTTCGTTTGGATCTAAAGGGAATTTATCTTCTTGGTCTATGATACTGATTATTTTGGTATCTCTTTTATCTGCATGTATCATAACTTTATTGGTTGATGATACAGAAATGGAATCTCCTTTATTATCAGTTGATATGTTGTCATGTCTGGATCCACTGCTGCTTTCAGCTTTCTCTGTTTGATATTGATTTGGTAAACTCATTTCTGAGCTCTTTGGTATATCTGTTTCAAACAGTATATTTTTTAGTTGTGTTGCAATAGCATCAACTTGATTTTTGAGTTCTATGGCATATTTATGATGCTCAGCAGTGATATTCAACAATATTTTCATATTTGAGTTGAACATCTCTGAGATCTGAGTTGCTGTAGAACTTATATCTTCAAATTCTTCTTTAAGAAAATTTGTCCTTTCTTGTATATGTATAATAGATTGGTATAACTTCATGGCCTTGGCTTTATCCATTATCAAATTCTATGTTTATGCTGAGAAAATTTGCAAGAAAATTATTGACTCCTTTAATATGGACTATATCAAAATTATAAAATGCTAAATAAGCTTGCAATCTATGAAGCCTTCTGTATTGTGGTTCTGAGGGTAACTTATTCCTGACTAATCCTGCAACTTGAGAATTATCAGTTTCAACAATAAATTTCTTGGATAATAAAAACAATGAGAACTTTTTTATTCCTCTAATAATTGCTAATAATTATTTTTCATGAATAGTATAATTTATTTCTGCTTGGTTAAAGGCTCCACTTGAGTATCTACAAATTTCATTAAAATTTTATTTTAATATTGCTGCCCAATATTTATCTGAGGTATCAGTATTAACAATTAAATTATCTTTTTCATCTAGTAATCTTAATTTTGGTAAATTTTTGCATTCTTCTTTTAATGATTTAATTATTTCTGTATGTTCTCCATTCCATCCCTTAGTATTTGTTTTTCTAAGTAAAACTTGGATTTTATCTATTTTCTTAGAAAGATTTTCGATAAATCCTTCTGCATAATTTAAACATCCTAAAAAATTTTGAATTTGTTCCTTGGATTCTAATTTATCTGAAAAATTTTCTATCTTTTTGAATAAATGAGTTTGTAATTTTATCTCTTTTTTATCTATTGATAATCCAAAAAAGTCTATCTCTTATTTTTCTATTATAGATTTCTTTTTAGATAGTACAATTCCTTCTTTTTTACATTCATTAATAAATTGAATTAAATGATTTCTATGTTCTTCTTTACTATTAGAACATATTAATATATCATCAATATAAATTATTAGAAATTCATTAAACTTTTTAAATATATTATCCATCTTTCTTTGATATATTTGTGGTGCATTTTTCAAACCAAATGACATAACTAACCATTCATATTTTTCTTGAGGTGTGCTAAATACAGTATATTGTATACTATCTTTTTCCATTTTTACTTACCAAAATCTCGATTTACAATCAAATTTAGAATAATATTATTTTCCTCTTGCAAGATTAGTACTTCTTTATTTAGTAGAAAGTAACCATCAAATTTAGTATATTTGTTTAATTCTTTATAATTTATAATCATTCTAGCTTTTCCTTTAACTTGTTCTGAGTGTTTCATAACCATAAAGGCTGGACCACTATGAGGTCCATTACTAGGTCTAATAAGTTTTTGTTCTAATAATTCTTTTATCCGATTTTTAAATTCTAGTGTATCTTCTATTGTATGCATCATTAGTCTTACTCTTATTATAACATTTTCTGTTAATTCTATTTTGGCTTTTGGGTGATGTGGTTTCCAAAATAATAATGGATTTTCTCTATAAACCTTTTTCTAATTGTTTAATGATTTTTTCTATATTCATTTCTATTAATGTTTTTAGAACTTTTTTTTATATAATATTCTTTTATTTTTTATCTCATTATTAAGAATTGATTTTTTCTCCCATTTATCACCACACTGGGCTGGCTGAACTTTATAAGGTTTAAATTCTCTAGAAATTTTTAATAAGTGTCAACAAGGTGTTTGTAACATTATCATATAATTATTTTGTTTATAATATTGAAATTGTTGTATGAAATCATTTCTTAAAAATATATCATATTCTAATTTATCATATTTATAAATTTTATTTATTGTTATTTGTTTACTTCCAAGAATTATATTAATTTTATCAGCATTATTAATTATTTGAGTACTTTCTCCTGTAACAACAGTTATTTTTATATTACTATTATTATTCCATGATTTTATTAAAAAAAATTTAAATATTGTTATATCACTTCATATATCTATTAAAACACAAGTTGTTATATTTGTTTCTACAATAGTAATTTGTATATACACAGTTAATGGGAAACTTATATGATTATTCATTTAATTCTTTCTACATAATGTAATTTATCCATTATGAACAATAAATAATCCTTCTCTTTTTATACTATAATCTTCTAATCTGTTTAGAAAACTTATTCGTAAAAGTATATGAGAGTTTATATCTATACTTCTATCTATGTAACATGGTACTAAGAGATATATTCGTCCTATTTTTATTGGTATCTTAACTTCTAAATTTGTTATATGTACATATCCATCAAAATTTACATACTTATACGGCTCAATTTTATGAGTTATTAGGCCTTTATTTGTAATTGAAACTATATGACATTCACTTGCTCTTGTATCTATTAATATATTTGGTCCATTTATATTTTCTCTTCCATTATAATATTCTCCTTCTATTTTCATGTTTCCAGCATTCCTATACAATTTTACTTCTTCTATTTTGTTGATTTCTTCTAACTGGTTTTTATTAGGTATTTTAAAACTTTTTGATTTTTTAATTAATTTTTCATCTTTAAATGTTATGTTATTAGAACATCCTCTTTTATTTAATTTTGTTATTTCAAGTTTATTTTTTGCTATACTAAATTCATATTCTTCTGGAATTAAAGTTATCTGTTTGTTTGGTTCTATTATTTTACTTATATCTTTGCATTCTTCATGAACTTCAATATATAGTTTATTGGAATAAATATTCCCATAATTAGAATTGGTAAATATGTATAAAGTTTTATATTCTATAGTCATAATTTGATTACCTGGTTACATAATATCATCTCTATGAAACTTGAAATGTAGTTCTAAAACTTCATTAAAATTTCTATCTTTTAATGATATACAATATTTTGGATAACATGTAAACATAATTTTTTGATATGCTAAATTTCCTTCTATTGTTCCTAAATGACTATCTTTTAAATTTATTATTCTTCCATCATGTAAAGTTATAGTTAAGAGTGAATCTATCCTTTCTCTAAATAGTGATTTAAACATTATTTGTATTCCTACTAAATAAACAAATTGGATTTTTTCATTTTGTTTTTTATTAATCTTTGTTAATAGTTCATCAACTGTATTTTTTGTTAAAAGATTTAATTTATATTGCCCATAAGTTGTTTTTACATCTATGATTTTTTCTATTTTGTGATATTCATTTATAGTTATTCTTTCTATTTTCCTGATTCTATCAAAAACTTCCCATTTTCCTATTTTTAAATTTAAAGATAATTTTTGTAATTTTCTAAACTTGTTATTATCAAAAGTGACTTTTTATCCATATCCTTCTATTCATTCATATTCTTGTATATTTATATTATTACTTTCTATTTTTTCAATTTCTCTATTCAGATCCTGATCCATCTTCTTCTGTTTCACTTATATATACTTCTTGATTATAGTATTCTTCAATATCTGATATTTCACTTAATTCATCTTTTATTTCTAAATATTCTTTTTGTAATATTCTAACTTTTTTTTATCACAATCAAGGCTTATGTGACCTATCTCTTCACAATTCCAACATTTACATTGGCTTCTACTTTTCTTATCATTCTTATTTTTCTGTTGATTATATGGGTTATTTTTTCTTTTATAATACCTTTTCTAGGTTTTATATATTTTTTATTAAAATTTCTAAAATTTTTAAACTTTTTTATTTTTATATTTTCTTTTATTAACTCTTCTTTCAGGATTACATCTCCATTGCACAGGGTTTTCCATATCTTCACAACATATTTTAGTTAATTTTCCTGATTTCTTTTTTTATTAATTGTCTTTATTGACATATATATGCAAGTTTTTCAAATTAAAGTTTTATTCTTGAACCTAAAGTTCTAGATATTTCAGTATTATCTCTAACATATTTTTCAAATTCTATTTTAAAATATATTCCCCATGAACCTGGTAACTTATTATAGTACATGTCATGGTATACTTCTTGATTTTCATTATTATAAAATTGAACATAAAAGTAATTTTTTAATTCACAAGTATATTATTTAATTTTACACATATCACATATTGTTAAGTTTATTAGTTATATTCTAGCATTATCTTTTTCTCTTATTGATTCTTCTTCAACATTTCTTATCCAATTTTCTCCTAAAAATTCATCTGAAACATATTCTACTAATTTTTCTATACCTTATCTATCTGATTTTATTATTTCTGTTTGTACATTTATTTTTATTAATGTTTTTGTATCATTGCTTATTTCTTCCTACCAATTTCTAACATCTCCTTCAAAGGATGCTATTAAGAAATCTATTCTTCTTTCAGTACTTTCCCATGTGTCATCATTATTATATAAAAAGAATAATATCATCGAATCTGCCCAAGTTAATAAGGCTTTTTTAATATCTATTTTACAATTTAAATATAGTTTTGTTCCTCCATAATTAATTGGTTTATCATAATTATCATTTAATTCAAACATATTTTTATATTTATTTCCTTTAGGTGGTTGTCTATCTCTTACTTATCATAGAATTGTTTATATGATTTATTATATATAGGTGCATAACTTTCATATGTATCATGTAATTCTTGTTTAGAGGTTCCTGCTAGATTAGGTCCTCCTCCAATATTCATTAAAACTTGGTATTCACTTATATCAGTTAAACTTAATTGATCAAAATTTTCTATTGATAAATCTAATTCTTCACTCATCTTCTTCTACTTTTAATTTTCCTAATGATTTTTCTCTACATTCTTCTTCTTCTTCTAGTATTTTTGGTAATATATTCTTTCTAAATTCATCATCCATACTCCCTGTTTTTATTACTATATTTTCTTTTTCTATATATTTCTTTCCTATTCGAGTTATTTCCTTTTCTATAAGTTTTTTTTTATCTATGTTCTTATCTTTATTCCTATTATTTTCTTTTAATTCCCTAATTTCAATTTTTAATATATTTATATCGTTTCTTGTTTCTTTACTTCATTTCTTAAATCTTATATATCATTTATTAACATTTTTATTAATGATTTTAATTCTTCCATATATTCACTTATTGACATTTTAATTTTTTCTTATTTCTAACTCGTAGGTTAATTTGCATCTTTTATATTCTTTTTTATCTATTATTATTCCAAATCTTCTCTCAGCTGTTTCTGGATCTATTAACTCTTCTTTTACTATAGTAAAATATTTGCTCTCAAGTCTTAGTCTTTTACATTTTAATTTTGTTAATTGTCTATTATTTGGTATTCTCATTCCTTCTGGTATTAACATTATATTTCCTATTTCTTCTTGTATTTTATCCATTTTTAAAAGTAATTTATTCAATTTTTGATGTGTATTATCAATTGTATTCATATTTTATTTATAATATAAATTATTTTCTTTATCTTCATATACGTTAATAATTTTTTCATATGTATATAATCTTTTATTTTTTCTATTATTAATTTTTCTAATATTTGTTCTTTTATTTCTTTAGGAAGTTCTTTAATTATTGTCAAAGTCATTATTTTTAATTTATTATGAATAGGTTTTAAAAATATATAACTTCCTTTTTCTTATTCTAAACACCAATAATTATCTATTTTTCTTATTTTAATTTTCATGATCTGTATGGCTCTGATACCAATTGAGGGGGCTACTTAGAATGAACAAAAATCAATTAAATCAAATAAAAATATTAATCAAATAAATCAAATAAAAATTATCAAATTTCAACCAATATTTAATTTTGAGGACTAAAATAGAAAATTTCTATATTATGATGCCTTGTTATGTAATATTCAAATAGAGGGCATTTTTGGTATGTAAATTGCCTAAGGGTCATTTTGGAAAAGTAACCCTTTTGAAAAGGTTATTTCCATATATTTCTCGTTGGGTAAAGATAATGGAATCAAAAAAAGAGGGTACTTTTAAATTTAACCTAATCAAATCACCAAAATTTCACATTGACTTTTCAAAACATAAATATTATCACTTTGGCCTCTTAAACATTGAAAGACAAAAATACCCTTAATTATATTATACAATTACAAAACTTTATTTTATTTAAAAGACATTATTACCCTTTTAGTTAATAATTGAAAATCAAATACTTTCCACTTAAAATTTCAAACCAACTTTTAACATAGATAAAAACTCTCATCTTTCATCTGCTTCAACATCAAAATTTCTTTAAAAAATCGAACACTGAAATCGATTTTTTTTTTATATCAATCACTTCTGATTGGTAAGTATATTTACGCATGTTTAATTTCATTTTTGGTAAATTAATTTACGTTTTGATCGATGAATTTTATTTTGATATAGATTAGTTAATGCAGATAATTTTTTTTAAAAGATTTATAATTTTTTAGGAGCATACAAGAAAAAAATTCATCTGCATCTTTTAGACGAACATTTAAATAGTCCGCCGACCATTTAAAAAGCCAGTCGACTTATTTTCGACTGTTTTGATGTCAACTTTTTTTATAATTTTTATTGCCACAGATTTTTTCTTACAATTAATATTTTTAATTATTAAATAAACAAATTTCTGAATATTTTTGTTGTAATTAATTAAAAATTCTGTTTCGTCATATAGATATGATTATAATCTCGGTTTGTTATTTTAGTGATTTTGAATTAAATGAAAATGATCGATGAGTATGAAGATGAACGAATTATATACGTGGTGGTATTCTGTTACGTGTTGACATTTATTGCTGACCCACTGGAGGCCATGCCCCACTAATGCCAAACTACGTGGCATGGGTGCCAAGGCCCCTTGGAATGGTGAACACCCAACATCCAGAAGCAACAACTGTGATGTGGCCCAAATGCTGGAAAGTTGAAGTGCAATGGTTGAGGTGGTCCATATCGAGGCCTAAGATGTTGAAGTCGAACTCCAGAACATCTTTGGCATCACTCTACCCCAGAGATCCGATCTTACACAAGAATCTTCCTTGAATGATTAATGTGACACCCATCATAGAGTGTAAGTGTCTTGTTTTGTCCAACATAGAGGCGGCTCTACCAATTAATAAATGTATAGTAGGCTAGGTTGTCAAACATGATGCCTAGAATTAGACGTGTAAACCAACAAGATGAGGCCACGTTTACTCCCAACTAAGGGTCACGATTCAACTCGTACTATTATAAATACTCCCCCATGTACCCCGTGTAAAGACTAATGCAAGATTCAATACAAAAACAATTACTACACATTTCATTCTCTTGCAATACATATGAGTTCACATAGATATTCATCGATTGTGATTGGTAATTATTGTACAATCGTTGTATAAATGTCTCGTTGAATTCTGAACGTTGTTGTCTCACGTCTTTGAGTCGCTTCCACGCCCTTTCTCAGATCTAATCGGATCGTCCACGTATCTTAGCGCGTTAGACTAGGCTTGCGTGAGCGCGGATGGGTCCGGTATCTGTTGTTCGACCGAAAATTATTTTAAGTTTTTCTTCATAGTTCTTGGACAATGCTAAAAAATTTCAATATACCATGTTAACATAAATTTTATAATTATTTCGTAATTACAAAAGAAATTAAATGTACAATGTGTACAAAAATATTTTACGATATTTATAATTGTTTCATAAATAAAAAAATGTACATTACAATATTTACGAATTACAATTAAAATCATATACAGGGGCTAGAAGAAGGATTAGCGTAGATTATCAGCGTGCTAATCATCCAACTGCTCCAACAAGGTACTGAAGCTGTCAAAGTTTCTGTTCCAAATAGTTTTTCAAGCCATCCGTCTCAATTCCATGTCTAGATGGTTATCCATCCTGGAAAATTTTGAATGTCAGAACACTATACAAGAAATAATGGAATAAAGCATAACAACGAAGAATTAAACGAATCGAATTGTAACTATTGTACTCAAGACGTAGATTCATTTTACATTGATGCTAATAAAAATAATGAATTATCAATTACACCGATGATAATTATCAATCATTCTTTATTAAATTATATATTAAAAAAATTTAGACAAAAGGAAATTATTAAAATTAAATAAAGAATATAAATGTTATTTAATTTAAATTAAAAAAATGAAATTTCTTTACAAAGAATATTTAAGTAAATAATTTTAATTTAAAAAATAAAGGAAAAAATATTTTGCTAATTTGATTAAAAGGAATATTTAATTTTGGTAATTATCAATTTTTTTTTATATATAATCTAATTAAGAATTTTAAATTGATAATTACCAAAATTAAATGTTCCTTTTAACAAAATTAGCAAAATATTTTTTTCCTTTTAATTTTTTATCAAAATTAAATATTCCTTTTATTAAATTACCAAAATTAAAGAAATCTTCAATTTTTGCAATTTTAATTGGATAATATTTATATTCTTTATCTAATTTTTATAATTTTATTTTCTTTATTTTTTTAAATATATAATCTAATTAATAATTTTAAATTGATAATTACCAAAATTAAACGTTCCTTCTTACCAAATAAAAAAAAATATTTTTTTCCTTTTAGTTTTTTTAAGAAAATTAAATATTCCTTTTATGAAATTACCAAAATTAAAGAAATTTTTAATTTCTTGCAAATTTAATTGAATAATATTTATATTCTTTATCTAATTTTTATAATTTCATATTCTTTAAATTTTTTTATATATAATTTAATTAAGAATTTTAAATTGATAATTACCAAAATTAAATGTTCCTTTTAACCAAATTAGCAAAATATTTTTTTCCTTTTGATTTTTTTACAAAAATTAAATATTGCTTTTATGAAATTACCAAAATTAAAGAAATCTTTAATTTTTGCAATTTTAATTGAATAATATTTATATTCTTTATCTAATTTTTATACTTTCATTTTCTTTAAAAAAATTTTTTACATAATCTAATTAGGAATTCTAATTGATAATCATAAAAATTAAATGTTCCTTTTAACCAAAAAATATTTTTTTTTACCAAAACTAAATATTCCTTTTATTAAATAATCAAAATTAAAGAATTCTTCAATTTTTTCATTTTTAATTGAATAATATTTATATTCTTTATTTAATTTTTATAATTTGATTTTCTTTAGATTTTTAATATATGTAATCTAATTAAGAATTTTATGGTGATAATTACCGAAATTAAATATTTCTTTTAACGAAATTAGCAATATATTTTTTTCCTTTCATTTTTTTAACCAAAATTAAATATTTCTTCGATGAAATTGCCAAAATTAAAATAGTCTTCAATTTTTTCAATTTTAACTGAATAATTTTTGTATATAAATTTTTTTGGGTAGTTATCAATTTAAAATTCTTAATTAGATTGTATATAAAAAAATTTAAAGAAAATGAAATTATAAAAATTAGATAAAGAATATAAATATTATTCATTTAAAATTGCAAAAATTGAATATTTCTTTTATTTTGGTAATTTAATAAATGGAATATTTAATTTTGGTAAAAATGTAAAAGGGAAAAAAATATTTTGCTTATTTGTTTAAAAGGAACATTTAATTTTGGTAATTATCAATTTAAAATTGATAAATTTAATATTTGTTTAAAAAGAATTTTTAATTGAATTGAATATTAAACATACAAAAAAGGGAAAAAATTTGTTTAAAAGAACATAAAAAAATAAACGGAAAAAATAATTCTGGTTAAAAAATTAGTTAATAAAGAGATTCTTTTCCTATAATCAAAAATTAAAATTAAAAGAAAAAAATATTTAAATTAAATAAAGATTAAACAATATAAATATTATTTAATTAAAATTGAAACAATATACAAAAATAAAGGGAAAAAAGTAATTTAGGTTAAAAAAAGTTTTATTTGTTAATTTTTTATTTAAAAATTTTTTTATTTTAAAAATTGAATTAATAGTTCTTAATTTAAAAATGTTAACCAAAAAAATATAATGTATAAATAAAGCATAACAAATAAATAATTATAAAAACATAAAATGCATTAAACAAAACAAAAAACAAAAGTGAAAACTTAAATGAAGAATAAAAATATTATTTAAATTTGAAAATATTAAATTATTACTCACTGTAAAAAAAGGAAGGAAAAAAAGTGAGCACTAACAATTATCCCACTGACTTTTAACAACTAGCCAACTGACTGTTAACAGTCGGGGTAAACAGTCGGCCGATTATTGCCAATTGTTACGACCTACTGTTAGAGGCTGGCTGTTTAACAAGTCGGCCCTTTTTCTCATTGAAAATCGTCGTTTTCGACGAGAAAAACTCCTTTCCACCCACAAAAACATCTAAATTTACCCTAGTGATCAACCATCTACCCTAAATAACCAACAATAAATTGAGAAATGTTAAATTTAATATTCATACCATTATATTAATAATCAAAATCATTATCTAATTTACAGAACAACCCAAAACACAAGAAGAAGAAGAAGAAGAAGTTCGTCAACGACTAGGTTGTTGGTAATGATGAGTGTTTTTATTTGTGTTACATCACTGTTTGGAAGACAAATGGAAAGTGAAGGAGCATGATGGGTTTTGATCTTTAAATTCAATTATTCATTTTTTTTATTATTAAAAAAGTCAAATGCCAAACTAGAAATATGGCCTGGTCAACCAGCAATTTCCACTAATTTCCTCACAAAAAGAAGAAAATGGAGAAACTGAACTTACATTGAGATTGCAAAATGAATAGAGACAGACAGCAAAGTGACCGGCCATTTCCACTTATTTCCTCACAAAAAGAAGAAAATGGAGAAACTGAACTTACATTGAGATTGCAAAATGAATAGAGACAGACAGCACTTTGAAACGGAGAGAAAAAGACAGAGCGCACTTGAAAATGGAGAGAAACTGCAAGTCACCGACAGAAATGGAGAGGATGGCTGAAGGGAATTGGATATGGAAAGAAATGAAAAAGACGAATTAACTTTGGAACAAGATGAAAATGTATTTTGGGTCTAATTTGAAAGCCCATTAATTGTGGCGCCCATATGCCGCGCTAGAATTCTTGGCACAATATGAGATATTCACTGGCAACTATTATTATTATTATATGATGAGAAAACCCGTAGTTGCTACCATTCAGATGCGCACTAGATAAACTCTCGAGTTGACACAATAGCCTGTAAACCACGATAAACAGTTAAACTGCACTAGTACTGACAACTATTATTTGCTCTGCAAATATCTAAAAATTACTTGTGGTCGTTAAAAATTGTGGCGTCACATCCCGCCCCAAAATATATCTTATTTTGGCTGACCAGTTTACATCTTGTCCGCAAATATATCATATTTTGGCCGAACAATCCATATTTAATTTGGTCAGTAAATATTCTTTTTAGCAATTAATTTTACTCAGGTATGGAATAAATTGGTCGGCAAAGACTATTATTATCGACTGATCTTATTGGGTTGGGAAATACCTGGTCGGTAGAGATATTACCGACTATGTATTTGTATTGGTCGTTATAAGCGAGTTTTTGCTGAATAGTTTTTGGTCGGTCGAAATTAGTCAGGAAAGCTATAGTTTCTTGTAGTGTGTGCAATTGCTCAAGTCGTTAGGGGCGGAGCCAAGGGGGGGTCCCCTAAGGTCACTTGACACTCCAGCTCTTTCAAGTTATTTATTTATTTTTTATGCCTTAGTTTTTTGGCTCACCATGGAATATCAAATGAAATTGAAATATTACATTTTTAATATCATTTTGAAGTACTCACGGCTTAACATTTCACATTGTTAATATTGTGCGAAATGGGCAATTGTAGCAAATGTTACAATGCATCAAAATGGTCGTTTCAAACTAATATTTCGAGAATTTCAATAACAAGTTAATTTTAAAAAATTTTCGACGATTATATGCTAGCCATATTCATAAATCTTCTATATCCTCTCGAAACTCATTTCGAGAACTATATCATAAACATATCAAATGATTTAAATAAATATTTAAAATAGTTACACATACGTCAAACATGTATTCTAAAAAGAGACGTATAACTCGTCTTTTTTGAAAAAAAAAATCAATTATTTTATTAATGTTTATTATTTTTGCGACAAATTTCACAATATAATTTACTTCATTTTATTAGGAAATTTTATATGTGGTATGACATCATTTTTTTTTTTGACATAAAAATTTTAATAAAATTTTTATTACTTCATAGTGGTTATAAATTGTTATACTGATTTTTCATCTTGATTATTTTTATATATGAAAAAAATTTATATATAAAAAAAATTCAATCATTTTTAGGATTTTTTTTTTATTATTGTTACATTTTCCTCTTGATCAATTAAATTTTTTTCAAATGACGTCCAAAATTTTATTAGGAAATTTGTTAGATAATTTTTAAAAAAAATTAATTGATTGAAAGGAAAAAGTAACGATAATAAAAAAAAATCCTAAAAATGATCGAATTTTTTTTTATATATATAAAAAAATTTTAGATGTAAAAATAATCAAGATGAAAAAGTAGTATAATACTTTATAACTCATATAAAGTAATAAAAAAAATTTTGTCGCTTTTTTTAAAAATTTGATTGTGACTCCCTAATGTAAAATGTCTGTATCCGTCCCTGCGAGTCGTGGAAACAAATTTGGGAATATAGATGGCTAGTTTGTTTGACCAGCATAGTGAGAATCTTGGAACTAGAACGCTCAAAAATTTGGAGGATCATTACCTGTCTAAACAATCACCATAGGCAGTTAAATCCATCCATGCTTGAGAGTTAGACTACAAGCGTATAGTGAGTGAACCTTAACCATACTTAATCACCTTCGAGGATGAGTTGAAAAAATCAAGTGTGAGAATCCAGTGATCTCATGAATTCATTATTTTGCATATGAATTTATAAAGATTTCAGTGATGATTGGAATTAGCAATTTATACACACCCGTGGAGCATTTGGATAATTTAAAATTCTATTGTGTAGCATTATTTGGAGATTTGTCTTGAATTAATAGCTTGGGTCTAACCATGCGGCGAAAGTGGCAAGATAATGCGCATAATTTCTTGTCTTTGTGTGTTTTGAGTTTTCGACTGTTAGGATTTTTTTTTCATCGAAACTAGAAAATATTTAAGTTTAGGAATATTAAATAAGCTTATACACTTATCTCGATCCCTTCTTTGTTTGACATTTCTACTTAGTTTTATTAAATTTTGGTGTTTTTTTTTTTTTTTTTTGGATGTAATAATCCCAACTTGACGTTGCATTGTGATAAAAAGGAGTTCAATAATAGAACAATGATTTACGAGCAAAGCTTGTTGGATTTTTTTTTTACCCAAATTAGGTTTGAATTTTTTTGGGGAAAATATTTTTTCCACACCCGCATTGGAGAAAATTATTGTTTCCTTTACTCTACATTATTTTTTATCTTGTTTCCATTTTTGTGAAATTTTTAGGGTTTGACGTGCACCCTTATAAATACCAGACTCTTTTCATAAGTTTTGTATTACTGAAATATAAAATAATTGTGTAGGCATAGTTATTATATTTGTTTTATCCATATTCGTTAATCGAATAAAATACTTTATTCCTCTGCCAATTAATCCTTTGCATTTAATCTTGTTGTTTGTTTATAATTATATACTTCATATCATGTCATATATATTACCTCAATCCATTCTATTTTCCAACAAGTGGTATCAGAGCTAGTGGTTGTGATTTGTTCGAGGTTTTTGTTATTGATGGCAATCATGAAGTGTAAATTTTCTCTCTTGGATCGCAATACAAAATTCTCGTTGAAGTGAAAATGCGAGTTGTACTCGTGCAAATAGATTTGGATGATGCGTTGTTGGGATTTAACAACATGCCCACAATTTGGACAATGGAAGGATTGAAAGGCACTTTCACAAATCCATCTTCATAATATTGTTTATGATGTTTTGAAGAAGAAAATGACAGCTGTGGTTGTGATTGAAGTTGGAGCAATTGTGCATCACTAAAAGTCTAACAAACAAACTGAATTTAAAATAGAGGTTGTATTGTCATCGCAAGGCAGAAAGCGAATCTTTGAAAAATCATCTGACTGTGTTCAAGGATATCATAGTTGATTCGAAGACTTTAGATATAAAATATTATGAAGAAGAATTGGATTTTATCCTTTTGTGTTCGACACTTGCTTCGTTTACTTCGTTTAAAGACACAATCTTATATAGTCGTGATATTCTCACAATTGAAAATATGTATGATGCCTTATTTTCAAAAGAGAAGATGATGCATCTGGTTGGATCTGAGGCCAAGGATGGAGAAGACCTTGTTATTCATGGTGATCGAAGAAGGGGTAAATTGAGGTTAAATTTCAATGATCAGATTTGTTATTATTGCAAGAAATAAATGACATATTAAGAGAGATTGCGACAAATTGCAGAACAAAAGTTATTTGATCGCAAATCATGGGAAGTAATCAAATACTTCAAATGAGACCAACATAGTTGAGAACTATTTGAGTGATAGAGATGCTTTGACGATTTTCAACATAGAATCCAAATTTTACAAGAAGTAAATTTTAGATACAGCTTGCGCTTCCATATGTGTCACAAATGGGATTTGTTTGAAACATATGAAACGGTGACTCAAGGTGTCATTGTCATGGATAACAACAAACCTTGTTGGGTAGCTGGTATTGGTAGAATTAGATTGAAGCTAATGGATGGAACATGTAGAACACTCGATCACGTTCCACACAATCCAGACTTGCAGAAGAATCTCCTTTTGTTGAGTACTCTTGATTCAAGAGGGTACACAATCTCTGTAGGAGGTGGAATCTTGAGGATTTGAAAGGGGTTCGTAATAGGAAAGAGAGAAAAGGTCCCAATTGTACATCTTGCAAGGTCGGACAGAATTTATGAACAAAATGTCTGTACAGATTTAGTACCGTAATGGAGATTCAGTTTGGTACTGTACCTTTGCAATTTTGTCCAGAGTCCATATTGAAAAATACTATCTAGTTGAGTTTAAAGGATATAGGTAATTTCAATCTTCCACCATTACCTGCAGTTCCATTGTATTCAATTGCTAGGTATAAACCCGTTGAAGATAGGTACACGGATGCTAATTCAGTTAAACATGCTTTTTACATTTTTGAAGGTGTTGATACTAGCTAGGGCCTTCTATAAAAGCGTTGGGAGTTAATATGCTATAGTTGTGCTTCAATACTGTTTGGTAATTTTTAATTTTTTGCGAATTTTGGGAAACGGTTCATTTATTAAGATGATGAGTATCTTTGTACTAGAGAAAATTTGGTTCTTGTTGAAGAGATCGAATTTTTTCATTGCAGTAAGATATATTTTTCCTATGGAGAAATTTTGGAATTT
Organism: Olea europaea var. sylvestris; assembly: GCF_002742605.1. Classification (NCBI taxonomy): domain Eukaryota; kingdom Viridiplantae; phylum Streptophyta; class Magnoliopsida; order Lamiales; family Oleaceae; genus Olea; species Olea europaea. The sequence goes on along the minus strand of NC_036244.1, from coordinate 9,390,978 downwards.
TGTTCGTTGCATTGGAATTTGCATCAAGGCAAAGATTGTTGGATTTTTTTGACCAAAATTAGGTTAGAATTTTTTGGAAAAAATATTTTTTCATTTATTACACGCGCTTTTATTGGAAAAAATATTGTTTCATTTATTCCACAATATTTTTTATCTTGTTTCTATATTACTGAACTCTTTCCACAAGTTTTGTATTACTGAAATATATAATAATTGTGCACACAGATATTTTATTTGTTTTCTTCATATTAGTTAATTAAATGAAATACTTCGTTCTTCTGCTAGTTAATTCTTTGCCTTTCATTTTGTTGTTTTTTCACGAGCATACACTTCATATTGTGTCATATATAGGGGGTGTCAACGAGTCGAGTTGAAACTCGAGGCTCGACTCGAGCTTTTCTAAGTCGGCTCAAATTTTTTTTTTTCATGAAGGCAGTAGCCGCTGCCTTCTACAGAAGTAGCAAAATGTTGCTTTTTTTTTCCTTTGAGTCGGGCCCACGAGCCACACGGGCCAGCTTGGTCTCGGCCCGAGTCTCGAATCGGGCCAATTTCGGACTTTTTTTTAGCTGAGCCATAGGTGAACCAAGCCGACGAGCCAATTTGCCATCCATAGTCATATATATTGCTCCCATCCGTTTTATTTCCCAATAAAGATTGAACCTCGAAGAGAATAAACATGGAGGGTGAGAAAGGAGAAAAACGAGAATAATCAAAGTATTTTGAAGTGGTATTGAAGATAAGAGGGAAGCTAAAATCGAAGTGAAAAGAAGGCTATTTGCTTGGAAATGATATACAATTGAAAAAAAAAATGAATTGTGAATAATCCAACACATTTTATCGATCTTGTTTCCAGCTTTACCACCAAATGGTATACGATTTACTGGACATTGGTCCAGCAAGGATGAATAATCCCACTGTTGATAAACTAAAAGTGCAGCCCAAATCAAATAGCCCAAAGAATGAAGCCTAATTGGAGAATCCAGAATAAAGGTCCAAACATGATTATTGATGAATGCGGTAGAAGCTTACGAACACGGTAACATCATCGCCCAAGCTTGCAAGGCGCCTAGAATCTGAACGAATAGCATGCATTACGGTTGCCCAGAGCAATGACCACGTTCTCGCCCAAACTTTCGAATCGCCAAGGATTTTAGCAAGCATAAAACATTATAGTTATCCAGAATAGCAGTTATTGAAGCAGTTATTGAGTGATCTTATCACATTCCACGATTCAAGGAGCCCAGTTGAAGGCAGTTGAACGACAAAGAGTAATGACGACAGTTAGGGATTGGCAGTTCCAGACAAGTTAGCCACTATAAAGAAAGTGGGTAGTTATACAGCAATCAAGCAGTTTCCAAGCGGTTTGTCACGAAAAAATCATCAAAAGAATATAAAAAAAAGAGAAGACATAGAGGAAAAAAGAACCCGAATCAAATACTCTCAAACAAAGAATATGTAATTTCAATTTCTTAGTTTAAACTTAAACATTTCTTTTAGTACTCGGTGCTTGTGCCCCTTGGAGGCATTCTGTTTAGTTCAAATTTTAAATCATCGCCAATAAAATACCACTTTTTGGGACTTTGTCTCAAGAGGTATGTTTCGTACACAATCGTTTGATTCCTTTTTAATTGTTAGCGACTACCCGCGCGAAACAATTTGGCACGCCCGGTGGGACCTTGATGTTTGGTGTTGAAGATACAAAAGGTAAAACAATATGCCTCACAAATCTGATAAGGAAGCAGCAAGTCAGGGAGGAGTCCAGTCTGTGATCGAGCGATATGAGGAGCAGCAAAGCTCTTCACGAACAGAGGGACAGAGTCAGAGCAGTCACAGTCGTTACGAACCAATGACAGAGTTGAGTCCTCGAACTATGCATGCATTGCTTGGAGAACTCACACAGGATGTCGTTGAACAAGTAAATCTACGAAATGTTCATAATATGGAAAGATTTACCCAGAATGGGAATGCACATATGACAACATGGCCAAACAAATGAATACATTAAATGAAATAATGAATAAGTTAGTATGCCAAATTTGTCAGCCAGTTGTGCCTATTGCAAATCACTTTCAAACTAGGACAGTCGTGGGACATAATTCCCTTATCCTAAGTCCAAATCAGGGGATAGAACCACCTTTCGGTCCATCTACTTCAAACCAGGGGGATGGTGTAAGGCCAAATCAGAATAGTGGTAATGGTACATCTAACTTGGGGGGTAACTTAAATATAAGAGACAATGTCCTAAATAATGGATAGAATACCCCACGTGTCAGTGATGGAATAAATATTCAGGCTAATGACAACAATGGCCCAAATCATGGCAACTTTGTTGCCAACCAAGGACCAAACATCGGGCCTCAGGCAAATCAACCGACCAACCAACCTGTAGGAATTCCATATGACCTCAACGTCATGTTGAGAAATCAAATTATGGAAATAGTACAGGATCAAATGGCTTTTGGGGTACGTCCTATCATTAGGCCGACTTAGATAAAACCATACCCTGATTGGGTAGACCAAGCATATCCATGGCCTAGAGGGTATAAGTGCCAGAATTCTCATTATTTATCGGTTTAGGAGAGGTGTCTACTCTAGAACACATAGGGCGATTCACACTACAAAGTGGTGAAGTAACCGACTACCATAAAATGATGTTGTTCCCTAGTTCATTAACAGGAGTAGCTTTCTCTTAGTTCATCAATTTGTCAGCGAACTCTGTTCAAATATGGTAACAATTGGAGCAATTGTTCCATGCTCAGTTTTATAAGACTGAGTTTGAAGTTACTTTGGTCAATTTGGCGAATCTACGTCAAATGCCAAACAAATGGGCAGAAGGTTTCCTTCAAAGGTTCAAGACAGTAAGAAGTAAATTTTTTGTACCTTTGTCCGGAAAGGAGTTTGTCAAAATCCCTCAAAGTTGTCTAAGCTTGATTTGAAAAGAAATTCCAAGACAGGAAATTTCCTGATTTTTTTCAATTGAGCGCAAACGTGATTAGGTATGAACGATTAATAAGAGAAGAAGAGCAAATGAAAAATTCTAGTAAGCGGACTTATTATAGAGACCCAAACTTTGATGTTCATACCATTAATGACAAGTATTACGATCAAACCGAAATGTGTTTGGCCGAATTAATCAAAGGAGACGCATATACTTGTCCTATAATGGCTAAACCTAGATTGTCGGGCAAGGATGAGCCTATAAAAGATGAAAACAAAAAGGCTAGAACGTTCTCGTTCGACGTAACCAAAGCTGACCTTATATTTGATAAACTATATAAGGATAGCAAATAAAGCTGAGCGATTAACATAAGTTGCCAAGCTCTGAACAAATCAAGGGTAAAAAATATTGTAAGTGGCATAATGCATGGTCGCATTTGAGTAACAACTGTTTAGTTTTTCGCCATGTGTTACAGGACGCCGTTGAATCAGGATGAATTATGTTCGAGGATAAGAAGAAGATGGCAGTGGATAAAAACCCTTTTCCACAGCCACTTGGGGTGAACATGGTGACAACTGATTTCAAAAACAAGTTATCAAAATTCAAGTTGGTTATAGATGATGGAGAAGAGGACCCTGGGCCACACCCCAGTGTCTTTGAACGTATCAAAGGGAAGGAGCCTAAAAAGGACGAAGACGTCCTGTGTGCAAAATGTAAAATAGAAGTGAGTGCAAATACAGAGAAACCAGGGATATGGAAGCATTACCATCGCCCTAGTTTTTTCCCAAACGCTCAGCCTGGTAGAGGGCGAGGTACATCATTCTATAGAGGACCGCCTTTTGAGAGACAGTTCAGGTCAATAAATAATGGGAGAACATTCAGGCCACAACCTCGCCAACCAAATGTATGACATTCGTTCCAGTATAATGCAGGAAGGGTGATACTCTTCAACGAGATGACTAAAACCCAACAAAGGTATTTTCAACGGAATTATGGACGAATGATGAGACAACAACAGGGAGTGTTACGTCCTAAGGTGCCCAAACTACTTGAGGTGGCCAATCAAAATGTTCTTGAAGACAGTGAGAAGACTGGTACAAGTGAATCGATGGAAGGATTGCCAGAGAGTTCTTCTGGGAGATCGAAGTTTGAGCGAGGCAGAAGGGATGGAGAAGATCCAGATCAGCCCCTTACTATTCAGTTTGGTACGTTACCTCCTGTAATGGCTAATAACTATTTACTAGCCAATGAGTTCAAGAACAAAGAGAAAGAAGAAGAGGGGGGATAACGAGAAAGACGCATGTGTGATGGAATGTGAAGAAGGCCAAACTTCTAGAGGTGCCTACAATGGTGAAGAGGATGATCATATGAAAGACATCGAAGAGGAAATTAATTTGGAAGCAGAAAGAAGAAAGAGAGGAGTATCGCACAATACTCTGTTGAAGCAACTACATCGAGAGGGAGTTCGTGAAGTGGACTTGTTGGGGGAACCGTCTGGGCGTTCTTTCGATTATTACGTGTTGTATGAGATGCCCAAGAAGAAAAAGAGAGTACCTCGCTCTGAAAAGTATGGATCACCTCCAAGAATAATACCTCCTCCTACAGGTTGGGTAACCGAAGAAGAAGCATTAGAAAACAATAAAAAGGAGATTTAGGAAGTGGAAGCTCAGTGTGACATACTGCACGTTGACTTATCACAAAAGGATAATTCAACGGAGAACAAGTAGGAAGTAGAAATAGATGCTTCCGAAAAGGTTATTTTTAAGAAACTAGCCATGAAGTTAATTAAACACTTGAGACCATTGTACGTTAAGGCTTTAGTTAACGGTATACCTGTGGCGAAAGTACTTATCGATAATGGAGCAGCTATAAACACCATTCCAGCTAGGATGATGAGGATATTTGCAAAGACAGAAAGTGACGTGATTCCAATAGAAGTCATCCTTACAAGTTTCAATGGAGGAGCAACTTCAACTAAAGGGGTTATCCCATTGGACATAATTGTAGGGACAACTACTAGGACCACGGTTTTCTTCGTAATAGATGATCCTACTAGTTACAATGTGTTATTAGGAAGGGATTGGATACACGGAAGTCGCTGCATACCTTCATCGCTCCATCAATGCCTGGTTTTCTGGAATGACAAGGGTGAAGTAGAAGTGGTGCAGGCATATCAGAGATATTTTGTCGCAGAAGCAAACTCAGTGGAAAGGTTTATGTATGAAGGAAATTACGGACCTGTCAGAGTGGTCCAAGATGGAGAAGAAACTCAAATTGTTGCACAGAGTGAAGAACCGTTTTCGGTAGATGCACTCATTGAAATGTTCAGTCAAATGAGGCCAAACATAGTGGCCCTGGAAGAGCCAGTAATTGGCAAAAAAGTAATCAAGGAGTTTTAAATGAGTTGTAAGCAACAAAGACGAATGGCCGATGTTCAGGCCATCAAAGCCAAATTAATGGCTTTCAATACAGAATATAAAGACAAGATGAAAAAAGAAGCAGCCTTGAAAGCATTGGGAGACAAATTGGCAATGTTTGAGTTGGAACAAAGTATTGGCTGAGAAGTTAACAAGGTGGATTGTTTAGAAGAAGAAGTGCCTGTAAGGGAATTGGACGATGAAGTAATGAGGATCACCAAACCTGGATACGCTCAAGCACAAGACCCTTTGATTAAAGTAAATATTGGCAATGAAGGGGAAGATCGCCCAATATTTGTCAGCCAGATGCTTGATCAAAAGGTTAGTGATAAATTGATAGCTTTATTAAAGGAATATAAGGATTGTTTTGCTTGGGAATATAAACATATGCCTGATTTAGATAGAGATTTGGTAGAACATAGATTGCCAACCAAGCCAAATTTCAAACCTCATAAGCAACCTCCTAGGCATTTTGCTCCTAATGTACTTCCTGAGATTAAGAAAGAAATAGAGCGATTATTAAAAGCGGGCTTTATTAGAACAGCCAGATATGTAGAGTGGTTGTCCAATATCGTGCCAGTGCTAAAAAAGAATGGTAAATTAAGGGTGTGCATAGACTTTAGGAACTTAAACATAGCCACGCCCAAAGATGAATATTCAATGCCTACGGTAGATTTTTTTAGTAGATTCGACTGTCGGACACGTAATATATTCCTTCATGGATGGGTATTCAGGATAAAATCAAATTTATATAGCTGAGGAAGATATACACAAAACTGCCTTTAGGTGCCCTGGATCTCTAGGATGTTTTGAATGAGTAGTTATGCCTTTCAGCCTGAAAAATGCTGGAGCGATTTATCAAAGGGCAATGAACTTGATTTTTCATGATATGATAGACAAGTTTGTTGAGGTGTATATAGATGATATAGTGGTCAAATCCATTAAAGAAAATGACAATTTTGAACAATTGAGATGTTCATTTGAGTGAATGAAGCAATATAAATTAAAATTGAATCCCTTGAAATGCGCATTTGACGTTAATGCAGGAAACTTCCTTGATTTCTTAGTACACAAAAGGGGGATTGAATTTGATAAAAATAAAACGAAGGCCATTTTAGAGGCTAAACCACCTAACAATAAAAAAGAATTGCAAAGGTTCCTAGACCAAGTAAATTTTTTAAGATGCTTTATTTCTAATTGTGCAGGGCGAACTAAAACTTTTTCGCCACTTTTAAAGCTGAAAAACCAGGACGAATTCGTCTGGAAAAAAGAGCATCAAAAGGCTTTTGAAAGCCTAAAGACATATTTGTCAAGTCCACCAGTATTGGTGTCACCAATCCAAGGACGGCCAATGAAAATGTATATATCGGCTGAACAAAAATAAATAGCTGGAATGGTCGTGCAAGAAGACCAATTTGGTGAAGAAAGGGCAATTTACTACTTGAGTAGACGGTTAACAAAATGTGAATGTAATTATTCTGCCATTGAAAAATTATGTCTTGCATTGTATTTCACATGTACGAAATTAAGGGCTTATTTACAGCCCATGACCGTTTATTTGATTTCTAGAGTAAATTTGATTAAGTATATGTTCTCTCGCCCTATTTTACACCAAAGGGTAGGCCTTTGGATATTAGCATTATCAGAATTCGAAATACAATATATATCCCAAAAGGCGATAAAAAATCAGGCTTTAGCTAACTTTCTGGCCGATCATCCATGCCTTGATATGCCTGAAGACATTGAATTAGAAATCAATTCGTTCGAATTAAAACCTTGGGTTTTATATTTCGACGGGTCGAAAACGTCTAAAGGTGCAGGAGTAGGAGTAGTCTTGATAAATCCTTTAGAGATTTGTTAAAAATTCGCATTCACTTTGGATAGGATGTGTACCAACAATCAAGTCGAATATGAAACCTTAATCGTGGGCTTAGAATTAATGATAGATATGGAGGTAAAGAATGTGATCATTAGAGGCGATTCTCAATTGGTAATTCACAAATTGATCGGTGATTTTAAATGCCAAAGTGATTCCATTATAAGTCAATATGAAATCGCCCAAGAATTGTTGGAAGAATTCGACCAAGTAGAGCTTCAATGTGTTAATAAGATATATAATGACATAGCAAATGAGTTGACCCAGATGGCCTCAGGGTATTCAAGGGCTTTAAATTGGAAATCTACTTATGAATATGGAATAATATTGCTCGTAGTCCAAAGAAGGGCGAGAAGGATTGAAATTCATTGCATACAAGATAGAGATGCAATAGATTGGAGGGCAGCGATTAGAATGTTCCTTAAAGAACCTAATAAAGGAGGTAGTAGAAAATTGAAGTTGCGTTTGCTAAACTATACACTGATAGATGAAGAGTTGTTTAAGAAACGCTCTGACGGTATATTACTAAAATGTGTAAGTTGCAAGAAGTCAGAACAATCATGGTTGAAGTGCATGAAGGGATATGTGGAGCTCATCAAGCTAGCCAAAAGATGAGATGGTTAATTATTAGAAATGGATATTTTTGGCCCAAGATGGGAGAATCTTGTGTTCAATATGCGAAGAGTTGTCTAGCATGCCAAAAGCATGATTCAATATAAAGGGCGCCAGCAAGAGATATGGCACCTATTATCAAGCTTTGACCGTTCAAGAGTTGGGCGATAGACCTGATAGGGAAGATTTATCCCTCATCGTCCAAACAATATACCTTTGTTATAGTTGCAACTGATTTTTTCACTAAGTGGGTAGAAGCGATACCTTTAAAGGAGATCACCCAAAAGAGTATCATAGAATTTATCTGTGATTATATTATTTATACATTTGGAATTCCACAAACATTGATGGTAGATCATGGAACTTCTTTAAATGGAGATCAAGTGAATAAATTCTTGAGTGAGTTTGGAGTTAAATTAGTGAACTCTACACCATATTACGCTCAATCTAACGGACAGGCAGAATCTTCTAATAAGATTCTAAAAAATATCATAAGGAAAATGATAGATAAAAATGTCAGAAATTGGCACGAATATCTAAACAAAGCTTTATGGGCTTATAGGACGTCGCTTCGGTCAAGTACCAAAGTTACTCATTTCCAACTTACTTATGGACAGGAAGCCGTTTTGTCTTTGGAAATCAATGTGCAATCAATCAGAGTGTGTTTGCAACATAAGTTAAGTGATGGTGAGTATACTGAATCACTAATTCAAAATTTATTGGAGTTGGACGAATTAAAGTTGGACGTCATAGATAGATTGCAAATTTAAAAACAAAGGATGGCTAAGTTTTACAATAAAAAAGTTATAGCCAAGTCATTTAGCCTGGGCGAATTGGTTTGGAAACCAATACTCCCTTTGGGTAGTTAGGATCCAAAGTATGGCAAGTGGTCGCCCAATTGGGAAGGGCTATACAAAGTAAATAGTGTGTTGCCTAATGGAGCTTACCATTTAGAAGATTTAGATGGCACCGAGCACATGAGGTTCATTAATGGAAAATATTTAAAAAAGTATGTTCCCTCCTTATGGGAGAATGAGCAAATAAAAACGTAATCAAATTGCGTTGAACGATCGTAGATAAATAGGGCTAGAACGAAATACGATCAAAAACAAATTCCTTTATTATCAAATATACATTACAAATTGTGAGATACAAAATACTAAATGCTCTATAAGGAAAAATTGAGAGCAAACTAATTTCTAGGATGATCGCCAAATAGGAGGGTGAACTGACCTTGTCGTCGTCCTGATCGCGCTGTTGCAAGGGCAGGTAGAGAGGCCGAGAAGCACTCTCAACAAGCAAAAAGGTAGAAAAGCACCCTCAAATCGCCTGCCTAATCGCATTGCTGCAATAACGGGCAAGGGGACTGAGAAGCACTCTCAACAAGCAAAGTGGCTTGAAAAGCATCCTCAAAAATTGCCTTCCATCATTGAACTCCTTATAAAGAACATGGAGACGATGGGAAGAACTTTGCTGGCCAAAGAATATTTCCTATATCTCCCTTACCAAAGGTGACATCAAAATAGATAGAAAAATGGGCTGATCGAATGATCCATTTCTATAGAAGACGAAAATTTTGGATCAATTGTTGAGGTGCCAAACGATGGTAGCAAATTAGTTTTTGAAGAAAAGAATGGAAATGAAAACGATAAGTGCGAAATACACATGTATTTATAGAGGCGTGAAGGTGAAAAGACAGAATGTGAATGACCACATTCGTGCCTAATAACTAAAACCAAATGGCCCAAAGTCTTGGGAAAAGAGACGAAAATACCAAGGAAAAATGTACATGAATCTTCGCATAAAGCAATTAAATGCTTGAGAGGTTGACGATTAAGGACAATGTCAATCAATACGCAAGTAGACAAACTAGTCGTTCATTAATGACGATAACTACTGTTATATTCAAAATTAGCAAAGGAAACTTAGTACGAAGTTACAAAAGGAAAGTTAAGGCATTAGATGTCTTAATTACAATTCGCCCCAGGCCGAACGAATTCTTTCCCTAAGTCTCCCCCAATCTTCGCTCTGCTGAGAATAAGCGACATTTAATTCAGCTACAAAATCGTCATCAACTTCCAGCTTTTTGTACTGCTCAACCAAAGACTTGGTTCGTTCAATTCCTTAGGAAGCATTACGCTTTTTAGCAGCTATTCTCGCCCTACAGTCGTCCATTTTTGCTTGAAGCTCTTTCATCTCTGTAGCCAAACTTGTCATCAAAGAGTTTTCGATCATAACGTCGGAAGAGATTTCTTTTAATTCATCCTCAGCTTTGTTAATCTCTAGAAGCAAAGACACTCTTTCAGATGCAACACAAATGTATTGAGTACTCTTGACCTTCAATTCAACATTTTTGGCTAGCAAGGAGAGATGTCAAAGTGAACAACCTTCAACGTCGCTTTAAAGTCAGCAGAAACATTGAGCGACGGCAGTTTAAGTGCCTGCGCCAATTTCGCACTCAATAGCTCAAGCTTATCCTTATGTTTTGTAGCACTAGCCTAGCCGATATCCATGTCCATGAAAGACACGTACTCAAATACCGACTACTTGAGAAACTTCATATTTTCCTCTGAAGAAGCAGAAGGATGACTGGCTGAAGTAGAGCGAGACGTTTTGACTTGCCCCCAGGAAGTAAACAAGTCCTGGATGGAACACACAATGTCATCAGCATCCTGCAAAGAAAGGTGCCAATATTGAGGACTTTCACTGCAATAAACGAAGCGAAAATGAAAGTGAAGCAAAAGGTTACCTCATCAGCAATCTTAGGAAGTTTAGGCCTATCACCAATTGACTCCACCACCTGTGGGGATTTACCCTCATATGGACGAGAAGACTCTGCCACAACGGGCAGGCCCATGGGAGCCTCTGCATAATTCAAGAAGCAACGAATCAGAAATCAATAGCACAAGCAAAGGTAAAACATCAAAATATGTATTACCTTCTGGTTCGACGTTTGGGGGGTCAGTGCCCTGGGAAGAAAGTGGCCTTTCTACTGTTTGTGATGAAGGTTCCAGGACTAAGGGTTTCTCTTTAAGCATAATCCCTTCATCAGCTGACTTGGACGAAGCAGCTTCAGCAGAAGGTGATGGAGTAGGGGCTGCCAGAACCAAAGCCTTCGAAGGTGAGGCTGAACTTTTCTGAGGAATTCAAGTAAACTATTAGTACATAGAAAAGTATGTTTGGGAATAAACAAATTCAATTACCTTTCTCTTATGGATGAGAGGAGCGTCATCATCATTATCCTGCAAAGTGGGAGATGCTGAAGCTGGCCGTTTACGGCTTAAGACACTTTTAGCTGCAGTAGCCTTGGCAGGTAGAGAAACAGATTGATGGATAGAATGTTTAGCACGAGCAGGTAGAATAAGTGCCTGGCTGGTCCAGTAAATGGAAGGCACGATTAGCATCAATTACAAATAATCGACGTTTTACTGATGGCCAAAGCTGTTCAAAAAGAGGATGGACAGCACGGCATGAATTGAAAGGGGCTAATGAAAATTTGCTCGTCAAAAGAATGTTGCGAGCATCTATAGCTTGTGCCTCTGCCTTATTAATGAAAGCGATCGATCAAATTTTTGGAGTAATAAGGAGGAACAGGCCACGTTTGGCCAAAACCAAGTTGGCATGCAAAAAATTGGGGAGCACATATTTCCACCCCAGCTTTGGCATTGGTTCTAGTTAAGATATCGTGGAACAATTTCCTCCCAATAAAAAACTGAACCCAAACAAGCAGAGAGGCACTCGCACTATCAAAGGTGGATGGAGGTTGCACATAATCTGGAGTCAAATGAACAGGAAAAGGAAAGAAGGAGGGAATCGAATTTAAGAAATAAAAGAATGAAAAAATGTCCCTACTGGACATATTTACAGGGGTCAGTGAATCAATGGCTAGCCCATAGCAGCTAGCAGAACGACTGAAAATGGATGGACCACCAAGTGGTGGAAAATATGCTCTCAACCACAGTTGAGTGAACCAAAGGGGGCCACTGCAAGTGGGAGATGCACCATTCTTCAGTTGAAACTGAAGGGAAGCCATGCCTCTATAAAGGGCGGCTAAAAAGAAGGAACATAAGTTCAAAGGCATACCACGCGCCAATTCATGCACTATGGGTAAGTAGCTCATAGAAGGTTTCATGCTTGGCACGTAGAGAATATATTTACAAAGCCAAATCTGAAGAAAGGCCACACGCTCAGTATGGGAAGGTTCAACGCTTGAGTGATTATAAAAGCCTTGCAGGCTTGAATAGGACTCAGTAAGTTTCTTGTCAAATTTCGAGGCAACATTGGAAATCAAAATACCAGGAAAGATGGTATCGCCCAAAGGCGGAAGATTTACTAGGGCTCCAACGTCCCTTAGAGTAATAGACATGGGACCAAGAGGGAAAACAAAGGTGTTATACTCAGAAGACCAAAAACTCAAAGCAATAGGAAAAAGCACTGGGTCAAAAATTGGGAGTTGAAGAGTAATTTCTAATAAATCTGAAATCCTAACACGATAAAAAATCGCCTTAGTGGGGCCATGATTCACAAGACGTGCATGCCATCTACGAAAAATAACATCAGCTTTGGGTCAAGTGCGAATACCTTTTTCGCGAATCGACCTCAATGGTAGAGAGTTCAGGACGGAGGACCTTGAGTGCAAGGGAACAGCTGGCCCACCACCACTTGTCCGACAACTTCGGCATTATTGAACGATGGACCCAAATAGAATTCATTGAGGTCATCACTAACTTGTGTAAGGAAGTTTGGATTTACCTATGCCCTAGTAAGGATTTTCTGGAAATCTTCGAAACTAAATGAATCATCAGATTGAGTTTGTGAAGTCGCCATTGGAAACAAAGTATAGTTTTGATAAGGTTTGCCTGAGAAACGTAGCAGAGAAGCAAGAAGATGAATAATAAAATAGCGAGGAAGAAGCATGAAATATAGACGTGGTTGAGTGGTGCAATGAAATTGCGTGTCTTTTTTGTTTATAAGGGTTTGTAACGTTGCATTTTTTCAGACTGTAGAAGGAAATGATGATTGAAATTCTTGGGAATTTCAAATATTGCTGGAAAATACATAGTGAATATGACAAAGATTAATAATTAGTATTAATTCTGCCATATTGGGGGTAATTGTTGATACACTAAAAGTGCAGTCCAAATCAAATAGCCCAAAGAGTGAAGCCCAATTGGGGAATCCAGGATAAAGGTCTAAATAGGGTTATTGATGAATGCGGTGGAAGCCCACGACCACAGTAACATCATCGCTCAAGCTTGCAAAGTGCCCAGAATCTGAGCGAATAGCATGCCTTACAGTCGCCCAAAGCAATGACCACGTTCTCGCCCAAACTTTCGAATTGCCCAGGATTTTAGCAAGCATAAAACATTATAGTTATCCAGAATAGCAGTTATTGAAGCAGTTATTGAGTGATCTTATCACATTCCACGATTCAAGGAGCCCAGTTGAAGGCGGTTGAACGACAAAGAGTAATAGCAACAGTTAGGGATGGCAGTTCCATGACAAGTTAGCCACTATAAAGAAAGTGGGTAGTTATACAGCAATCAAGCAGTTTTCAAGCGATTTGTCACGAAAAAATCATCAAAGGAATATAAAAGGAAGAGAAGACATAGAGGAAAAAAGAACCCGAATCAAATACTCTCAAACAGAGAATATGTAATTTCAATTTTTTAGTTTAAACTTAAATATTTCTTTTAGTACTCGTGTACTTGCGCCCCTTGGAGGCATTCTATTTTATTCCAATTGTAAATCATCGCAAATAAAACACCCCTTTTTGAGACTTTGTTTCAAAAGGTTTGTTCCTTACACAATCGTCTAAATCCTTTTTAATTGTTAGCGACAACCCGTGCGAAACACCCACACGAGTGGGAGCAGATATAGAGAGGCAGAAAACTTGGAATTTAAGTCCCACTCGAGTGAGGGATCTGAATATTTTGGTAATAATATTTTTCATGCAATTTGAGGCTTCTTGTCAACTAACAACAACCTTGTACATCAAAGAGAGAGAGAGAGAGAGTCATCATTCTCCCAAATTCCCAATCAAATAAGACTTAAAATGAGTTTATTGGTTCGCAAGCAAGAAGAGGAAAAAGAAGCTTAGTCAAGTCTTGGTCGAATACATTCCAGGGGGGTGTCAAAATTATTCTTCTATTTTCTTCCGTATCCATAGAATCGAGGTGATGTCTTACTTATCAAACTTGTGTTCTTTAAACTTAATTATGCTCCACTAGATTTTTGAGCACTAGGACGCTGATGAAACCTCATTTTAAAATTTCTAATCTTAATTTTTTTTAATATATATTTAGGTGTCTGTTTAATTTAGTTGATTTCTATTGTTTTCATGTCTTTCAATTGCTTGTCCATCAAATTGAAATAATTAGTGACTTATTTTTCATTCCAAAAGGTCAATAATAAGTTTAGCACATTGATATAATTATCACAAAGTCCGATATGGAAATAAATTTTTCATGTATATTTGCATATTCATATTCTTCATAGACATATAGCATGGTCATATATAAAAGTTATTAAAAAAAGTTTAAAATATTGATCATCATTGTTGGAAAAATGTATGATATATAATTACAAACTTTATTTATTAGCTTTATTAATACATATGTGATTTTTATATTTCATACTTTGAAAAGCTAATTGTCAAAACCATGAGAAAGGTTTACAAGTTCTACCAATAACTAGTACTAATTGACCAAATTACGTATCTCGATAAGAATTTACGGGCAAAACTTTTATAGTTTTATATATAGCAGGATATGATTTCTTGTTATAACATTACAGCTCGTATAAAAATATATTCTTTATCACTCTAGACATTTTTAGATTTGTTTAATAGCAAATATAAAGTTAGATTAAATTAATATTGTCTTTCCTTATTTTACTCTATTAACAAATCTAGAAAATCATTTGGTATATTATTTTATGTACTAATTTTCTTACTGTGTTTAATAACTATTGTTTAGATAAGAATTAATTCCTATCTTTGATAGCTTCTTTACTTACAAGTAAAATAATTGATCAAGAAAGGAATTAAGCTTTAAGAAACAAATCACGTCTAGTGACCTAGCAATGAGTAGTGTAGCCGTCTTCAAGCGAGTTCAAATAGAGTGATACTTAATTGAATTTTTTCAAAACCAATGCCTTCTTCAAGTATTTGGATAACACAAAATATCTTGTGTTGAATAGTGAATACTATCTATCGATCAAATTGTTTGGTGTGAAGTTAAAAATGTTGATTCTTAATTCAAATGGTGATTGTGGCCTTATACAATAGGAAAGTGGTTATAAAGTTAAGAATGTTGAATTTGATTCTACTTCATCAACAAATCAAAAGAAGAAGATAGAAAGGGAGTTGTACTTATTTTATTTTTATTTTTTTATTGTTCTTTCGTTAATTTTGTGAAATTACAAAAATAATATCTGGTATTTGTGATTTGTTCTGCTAATTAAATTATGCACTCAGTTAAATATACATGAATAAAGTTTCAATCTACATGTTATGGTCAAAACGATTAGAAACTGACTGTTGGAAGTTCTGATTGTTGATTGTCCAGAGTTATATTAGTTAAATTTAAATTAATTTTTAATTTATGTAGATTATAGTATTTACAAATTCATTCAATTATTGTCAATGACAAGAATTGAGGTTAAATTGGAAGAGAGAGAGAGAGAGAGAGAATTCATTCAATTATTGTCAATGACAAGAATTGAGGTTAAATTGGAAGAGAGAGAGAGAGAGAGAGAGAGATGGATTCTGAATCATTGTGTCAATTTTAATCTTAATTTTGTCCACGTCTTATCAAATCTATTTATTGCGTATTTATAACAGATATAGGATATTTTAAATCTTTAGATGTGTGCTTGTTTATATTAGAGTTTGGGCTTGTTGGAAATTTACTTATACATGCACAGTAAAGTCTAAAATAATTTTAATTCTCTTCAAATGATCATCTTTTGTTTAGATAGAAATTGTATTAGAATTGTTCCTCCAACAAATTCCACAAACTCCTTTACCAATTTTGGAATACAAACAATCACGATCTTTTCACTCCACAATTATTTAATTGTCTAGTCTCTAATGAAAATCTATACAGAAGAACAAGAACGAGAGATTATGTTTCTATTTTTTGTGCTAGCAAGGTTATGATATTGTGAGATGTGTATATTGACTTCTCGAACCCTAATTGCTTATTAATAAAAGATTAAATTGGCTTGACTTACCTATTAAATATAGGTTGGTTCAGTATCTAATTAATCTAATTAATTAAGCTTGGCTTATAAGTTAATTAATTCAATCAATTAACTTAAACATATTAATAAATAATCTAATTAATTAATTTTACAAATGTTCAACACTTATCAATTAATTAATTCATAATATCATTTTCTTAGTTCTCATTTTGTAAGAGACCCATTAGGTTTCCAATCATGATATTGGACGACATGAATTATTTTTTTGATCTAATCAAAATAGATAATCTAAAACTCCTTTTAATCTATCATTAATTCACTTAGATTAATTAATTCACATTTGTTGTCCCAAATTGACATTAGCAATATGTTATGATAATACATGTAACGAAAAATGTTACGTGATGTAACAAAATCAAACCTGTTTGTTTACCGAGAAATTATTATCCTTTCATTAATATGATTCAATCAATTACGAAATATGAAAATGTGTAAATCTCGATTATCGATCATCTTTTTCACCCCACTTTTAAATCAATGAATGTTCAAACTCTTTTCTACTTATGAACTCACATTAGCCAAGGATTTCATTATCAAATTAAACAATAAATAATAAATTGTTGCTATCTAAGAGTGACGAATCTTCTATTGATCATTCATAACAATCATACAATTCTTGACATACTCGAACAATGTTGTATTAGCAACTCTTGGTATCGCAACATCTAACATCACCAAAGTATGAATGTCCTTGTATAAGATAATATGATGACCTAAAGTCGAAAGACCAATTTTACTATCAAACGTTAGAGATTATCCATTGACGCTTAGATAGTTATCCACATGAAATTTCTCCATTAGGTCTCCAATGTTTTCTTCTCTCAACAAAACATTCACGCATCTATTTAAATGTTATTACATTTTAGTTTGTGAAATTGGCTACTCACTTCATAGGTGAGAAATATCATACATGCTAATTTATTCATAATAACGATATATGTATTTCGTCATTGCTTACGATCATGAATAACTTAAAATTCTATCATATGTAATTTGTTTCTAGCACTTACACAATCTTTATGGAAATGGTAATTTTTTTCGTCATTTTATTGATTTTCTAGGATACCATGCACTTGGTGAGATTTTATCATAACATATGCATCCTTTGATAACAGGTGTACTCGGCCAGATCAATGGCACGAACAAGAGCGACAAAGTTTCTTTACACCCTATGGGCAACTCATGGGGAATGTGATCAGCCACAATTCCAGCACCGGCTTGAAGATGAGCAACCCATTCTTGATGCATGTTGGCATTCTTATACAAATATATATTGTCGTAATTGACAAGCTCTAGTTGAGAAAACCATTGTACTGAGAGCCAATGCAATTTCTGTATCACCTAGAAATGAAATTCTTCCAAAGCCACCACTGTAAGGCCTTCGTCTTGTTACTTCAAATCGATAGATCAATTCATGGCCTTCACCTTTATTGCAATTAATCTGCATTACATTGTATCTTGACACAAACTCGTTGAAAACGTGTTCGTAAATCGTAATACTACTAGTGGAAGCGAATATATTTTGAAAACAGCATGACGATTTGAGTGCATTGGAGAGCTTTTTTTTCTAAGTTCAGTGTTTGTGAAAGGTCCGTGCAGTGTTCGTGCTGAGTTAGTGCATTGGTTTTTCCCACCCACTTTAGATTATTAAGAAAGCTAAAAAGTAGAGCACGAGTTTTATCATGTTTGTATACTCAAATTAATAATGTTAAAGAGTTAAAAAAACCATCAAGAAATATGTCAAAATGCAAGATAAAATACCATAAACCTTATAATATTCATCTTAACTTCTCGAAACATATATCTAATAACATATTTATTACAAGTATAATTCTATACACCATGAACAAGAGAACATAAGGTGCT
>NC_036244.1:9308208-9372904 GCF_002742605.1 Olea europaea var. sylvestris | reverse complement strand
ATCCTCATCGAGCTACCCTACCTTTTACTTGCTTTATATAATGTTTCTCACTAAATCATGTAAGTTAATAACAAAGAACAATCCATTTGCTAACAAATTTCGCAATAATCAATCATATATAAAGCCTTAGCGGGCGATTCGATTTATTTCTTTATGGATCATCTCGCTAGAATAATCTTACCTTCTACTTGCTTCATATTTTAGGTCAGTTAATGAATTAAGTTAATAACAAATTTTGCCATCGTCCACCATACTCTACATACGAAAATAAATTTAAAAATTAATAAATGATCGGTTAGGGACCTTAGCTGATGATTCGAGGTAATTATTTATCGCTTGAAAATGATTTTATTCCTTGATGATGAACCCTCGTTATTTTAAAATACATATTTCAGACCCATATATTGATTCACTTTGTGTGCCATTAACCTCAACGTTGACAAAAATAAATGATCCAATTGGCCAACTTCCTAGTATTTATCTTTGCTCATTATTTGTAATAATAATTTTAGAAGCTTTAATGTTAGTAAATTTAAGGTCTAATCCAGATGTGACACACTGATAAGGTGACAGTGCTTCTATCGATTTCAAATTATAAATTTACATTAAAGGTAATTATATCTAGACTTTATGTTTTCACTGTCATTCTTTTTACTTGAATTTTTACTTTGGCAATTTCACCATCCATGATTAGGGAGCTGTTTTAGGTTCCAAATCCATGGATTTACCATCTTTAAATACTACCAATAGTTTTACATTTTACCTCCTAGATTCTTAGGGAATTTTTTTTCTCTCTCTCTCAAAATCACTTTTTTTATATAACACTAATTCCAAGGTAAAATAAAGTCAAAATTTCCCATGAATAGTGTTATTCATAGTCGATGACTGTAGTAATCATTATACGTGATATAACATTATAAATTTTTTTTAAATTATCAAAATTATGTAATGTAAGATGTTATATAAGATGACTACTGCAATCAATGATTATAAATATCATTATTGTTTCCCACAGGCAATAGGATCCTTCCATCATCAATTTACAATGATTATGTGCCATTTTGTTTGCAACTATAATATTTCTCGAGTTTCCAATGTTCAATTTAAACTACTAAACATTGATGAATGTCAAGTTTGCTATGTTATCACATTATTCATCGTAGGTCGCAATTAAAATTTATGGTGTAATTGTTTTAAAAATGAAAAGAGAAACAAACGAAGGTAAATATATTCACACTACAATTTTTGTTAACTAATAGATATTTTAATTACAATGCATATCCCTAAATTTTTCTTATCAATTTACCGTGATTATGTGCCACTTTTTTCTATTAATTTTCACATGTTATCTATCAACATGATTTTTTGTCCAAAATGTTAGTTATGACTTATGGGGTCAAAAAAACATATTTCTCCCTCGTATTTTTAAATAATCGAAATAAATAACTAATGCAAATGTTAAACAATGTATTTATCCATCTTTTCAATGCACATTAGTAGAATATTTGGATGAAAATCGTGAATAAAGACAATATATATTTATTAATTGAAGGTTAAAAATAATAGTCCGATGAAAAAAAGTTGAGGACATATAAGTAAAAATGAACAAATATTGAAATTATTTCATGTTAATAAAATATTGTGCAGTTATTAGAAAAAAGGATGTTGTGCGAATATAATTACCCATAAATAAAAGAGTAATGTTATTCGTAGTCACTCACTGTGATAGTTGTCCTACGTGACATACACATGACAGGTGATTATTTGATACATTAATATGGTAGTTTAATGCATCAAATAATCATCTGCCATGTATATGCTACGTAGGGCGACTGTCGCAGTGAGCGACTGCAAATAGCATTATTCTAAATAAAAGGACTAAAGTGGTGTGAAATGACTATTTTAATCCTCAACAACTGCGTATTTTTCAAATTCTATTGGTAGTTTGGAATAATAAGTAGAGTTTTGTTAAGGGTACATAATTTGGTGTACCGAGGGTTAAATTATGTACTGTTAGTTTTATCCTAAATCATAGTTAAGTAAGATGCCTTCACCATGGATAAGTTGGTAGAAGCATGTGCAGTGATTTTAATACACATAAATTCTCAATTCATTAATACGAATCCTAGTTCCAAAAACGTCTTTAAAGAACATGGCGGAGTTAGAATTTTCATAATGGAGGGTGCAAAATCTTAAGGGACAAAATATCCGCCACTATATAGAACATGTTAGACCGTGTTTGGTCATCATTCTTGAAAACCTCCTATTTTTTTATTATTATTTTTTTTAATCAAAATCATTTACAATTACATACTATTTTAATAAATTCAAATATTGCATATTATTTTAATAAATTAAAAATATTTGAACTTAAATCCGAAAATTTTATTTTGATTGCTTATTTTATAAAAAAAAAAAAAGGGAAAAATGGGGCTCAAACATCTATTAAGAATTTATATTCTTTTTGTTGACAAGACATTAAATTCACAAGACACATTTGACACACTATTCAAATGCTATGAGAGTAAGGTTGTATTTGATAGCCAAATTTTTTCTATGGAAAACAAATTTCAACTTCCACTTTTGGCCTGTTTGATTAACAAAATTTTATAGAGAATTGATTTTTTCTACTTTGGCCGCCACGTCAACATTTTCTTGGTTTTCATGGCTTTTCAATTCTCACCACAATGGTGAGAATTGGTTTTCCATGTTTTCTTCTTCCTTTTTTTTTTCTTGTTAATTTTTTGCAATTGAAGCAAATTTTAGGAACAATTGTAAATCCTTTAAATTAACAATTTTCATGTAAAACAAAGTCAAACCAACCCTAAAAAATAGATATTTTTGGATTTCTTTTTGTTTTCTTGGATTTTTTTTTGTTTTTTTTGATAATGGAAACAAATTTTAGGAACAATTGTAAAAGAGAATATCCTTTAAATTGATAAATTTCATGCAAACACAAAGTCAGACAAATATCAAAAGATAGATGATTTTTGCATTTTTTGGTTTTCTTGGAATTTATTTATTTATTTATTTTTTGCAATGGAAACAAATTTTAGGAATAATTGTAAAAGATGATATCCATTAAATTGACAATTTTCATAAAAAATAAAGTCAAATGAACACGAAAGACACTTTTATTTCAACATTTTTCCGGTGAAAATTTATACCAATCAAACATAATAATTGACAATTAGCAATCAAACAATTTCTAAACAATTCAATTCCCTGAAATTCGTTTTCTTTCCACCCAAATTCCATCTTTGCAATGAAACGGACCCTAAGACTTTATCGTCCTTTTCTTTCTTAATGTTATTTACAAGTTATAAACTGTACGGATTCGTAAGATCTACAAGAGTAGCAACTTGTACTATGAAAAGTAATCTGAAATTGTATTATCATGTACGAAAACATCAAACGCTCTCAACATTTAAATGTCACCCTCGACTCATATAACATCCTCATGCAATTCCATTATTAATAATCCAACAATAATTAGAAACTAACTTACCTAAGTACATTCCGGTCCACATTAATACCCTTATAATTTCTCCACTTCCAAAGTGATCAGCTTTATACTTATCAAAAGAATGTATCCTGTATAATTAGTATTAGTACACTGACCAGTTTCCAGTACAGATCCTGTAGTTGCCTCCCACCAAATTGCACTTTCAAAATCAAGAACCTCTGCCCCACCAAAATAGTATGGCCCCACTTTCATTCTATAGTGTAACGACATTATTGTTATGTATTTCACAGAAGATATTTTACCATGGGTTTTGGTATGTGTATACAATCAAGCTTAGTTGATTAAAAATGTTTGACAAAAATCTTGTCATCCTCTCACATGAGTGTGACATCCACGTGAATTAAAAATTTCAAAAAAGTGGGCCCACCTCATACTGTAAGTGTTCGATCAGTGCTTCTTTTAGGTATTTCAATCACTATAGCATCATTGAAGTCTACACCGAGGATGTACAAGAGGGGGGTTCGTAGGCTGTACATTGTGTACAAATAGTAAAATCCTTTCACCATGTAAAATATGGAAGAGAGATAATTTTTTTTCCTTTTTTTTTCGTTTTTTCTCTTAGGGCTTTGCCCACCCTTTCTAGGAATTCTCGATGGCCAATGGCGAAGCGAGGCCGAAGATGGGGCTTGGAAATTGTTTTCAACCAATAATAGACATGTCTCGATTAGAACCTCACTAGCTGCATCATTGCCTCAAGCGCAAAGATTTGAGAGAAAGATAAGCATTGTTTCGAATAATTTTAAAATCAAGTAATTCACTCTTCCTTCGCATTTCATTAAATTGAGGTCCATTTTTATTTTTGTTATAAGTAAAAAATATTAAAAAAAAAGTTTAGACATTGATGAAAAAGGTGAATGATGGATAATTACAGAGTTGAATCAGAGGTGAAAAATTAAATAAATAAATTCTTCTTTCTACAACAAACGAACTAGTAAAATCTACTTCGAATCACCCAATTTTCAAGAACCCTATCAATGTTGAGATTCGTTTAACAGGGTTTGCATTTTCAGTTTTCATGTCTGTAACAGAGTTCTTTAGTTAAATTGGCATGTTCGATCTGATTTTTATATTACGGAAATAGATAAAAGGAAATCGGTATAACTTCAAGTTATAACAAGTATTTATTTCTTGTTTCGAATAAATGACTTTGAATTTTAAAAATTATATTGACCAATCTGGTAAGGTACACATTATAGAAATCATAAATCTTATTTATTATACTGTTTAATTCTATTCAATATCACTAAGAAACATAGTCTTTGTTTGCCTTAATTAAAAAAAATTTAATTCATTTTTCTCCCTTTTAATCAAATCATACATTTTCCAATAAAATAATATTACACGTAATTTAATTTAATTTTTTTTTTAAATCAGACATCATTCAAAATTTTATTATTTAACCATTAAAAAAATAACGGTGCCAAACTGAGGCATACTTGTAGGTACATAAATAAAGGTTGAACCCCAACCTTGAGGGTCCCCATCGTCCCGCCCTTAGAGTTTTGTGAAGGAGGTAAATCGAGGGATGTGTCTCAGCAGGTCAGGGAAAAAGAGCTGTTTGTTCACTGCGCTTACAAGGAGTCCAATTTCATGTTTCAGGAATCAAATCCCCACCCTGCGACTACCAACAAGATATGAGATAATTTTACTCCTATTCTTTGCATACTTTGATGGGGGCTTGTAGGTACATAAATAATTTGCTGAAAGGACGATGTGATTTTTGAAAAATCAGAATGCCACGCAATCAGATAAAACGTCCAATGCACGCGCTAGACAAGCCCTTTATAAATGCCAACATCCAGCTTCAAGTCTCATCCGAGATAAATGTGTCGTTTTGGTCTCATTATCAACAAAAAATTCTTTTTTCTACCAACTCATACGAGAGATGTATAGCCGGGAGAAACAATTTAGAGAAAATCCCAAAATGCCAACATTTTCTTCTACCCTTCTTGATGAAATTTACCGTTCCATCGACCAAAAATCTGAGGATTTGAAGATATACAAAGAAAAATCCATGAGAAAACAAGGGGGTGGCAGGCCAAAGGTTACAGCAAAAGATGTGGAAGATGAAGAAATGGCGAGATTCTGGAGGGCTTGTTTGGTTGAGAAGTGGATGGAGAAGGAAATAAATGAGAAAGTTGTTGCTAAAAAAAGGTCATTTTTGTTACCAGAATTGGAGAAAAAATCGAATCACGAGACTGATGTTTCGTTCTTTAGTTCGAGTTCGAGTTCTTCAGACAGTTCTGGTGTACTTTCTTCTTCCTCTGATACAGAATTCTTTGGAGGTTCTGTATCAAAATCAAGAGTTTCTTGTTTTTCTGCAACAAGGCTTAAACCGGTCAGAACCAGTGTCTCTCCGCGGGAAAATCCTCTGTTTCATGAACAGAATGAGCATGATTTGCCTCATGAATATCGAAATCATCAGGCGGATAGGATTGGTGAGAATTTGATCAATTCGAAATCGAGGGCCTTGAAGATTTATGCCAGTTTAAAGAAGGCGAAACAGCCGATTTCACCTGGTGGCCGCCTTACAAATTTTATCAACTCCCTTTTTGCGAATGCAAATACGAAGAAAGCAGTGAAAAATCCTAATACAAAAAATGTAGTGTTTGAAGATTCAGGTATGGAGAGAAAATCAAAGTCCACACAGGATTCACCAACTTATTCTTCAGCTTCATCATTTTCACGGTCATGCTTGAGCAAAAATTCGCCTAAATCGAGGGAGAAAATGCGAAATGGCATCAAAAGAACTGTTAGATTTCATCCTGTGAGTGTAATTGTCGATGAAGATTGTCGCCGTTGTGGCCAAAGATCCATATATGATGAAGATTCTGATAAATTTGGAAGGCCTCCATTGCCATTAAACACAGTTGTTGCAGACTTAAGAGTCAGCTTAAGGGAGAAAAACAGGAAAGCAGAAGAGGCTGCAAGAGATTTCTCCTCGTTTAAAAATATCCTCGACGATCTTGGAAATGAAGATGATGGAGAAGAAGATGAAGACGATGCAGCAAGTGATTCAAGCTCGGATTTATTCGAACTTGATCACTTGGCATTGTTTGGAAATAACAGATTTTGTGAAGAATTACCAGTTTATGAAACTACTCATCTGCATACAAATCATGCCATTACTAGTGGTTTGATTAGTTAATTGTTGTAATAAATTTGTTATTGATTTTTTCCCATTTTCTGATTTAGTTTCTTCTTTTGATAGATGATATCCTTTTAATCAAATCATATGTACTTTGGTATTTGATGTAAATTTTATTGAAAAAGCAATCACATAGAGACAAATACTGAAAAAGGAGGAAGGACAGGGATTATGTGTTTGATCCTAAGTCGGTAAGAGGGTGACATGTTTTCATAAAACAAAGGGAAAAGAGGGAAAATGAAGATTCGATAAGTAAAATATGAGGTGGAAATGGAAAAGGGAACGACAAATTTTGGTCATGGGAATAGAGAAAGTGAAGATCTTCTATGCTTTCTTGCCTTGCTTTTATGAACTTGGAATTTCGATCTGTACATTGCTTCAGAGTGGTGATACCTTCAAGAAAAAAACAAATCCCCAGGAGTTGAGTTGAGGCATTTGCTTGGTGCTCTTTTTATGGGTTTCTTCTCTCCCAAATTCTTTTTCCCTCATAGAGTCTATCTTGATACATCATACATTTTTTGGAAAATGAGTCACTACCAGACATTTCTTCTCATACTTTCTATCTTCTTTCTTTTTTGAAGTATATTCGGAAGGTATTAAATGTGTCGAATTATCCATTTCTGCTTAGAATAATTCTATTTGTACTTAATAGAATGTATCGAAACTTGTCCCCCCCGCCCCTCCCTCTCACAATGCACGTGGACCCAACGTGAATATAAAAATTTCCAAATGTGGTCCCCACGTCCTATTGTGAGTAATAGGTAAAGAATTAAATAAAAAAAATTATGTACATATAACATTATCCTTCCAGATGACCTAGCACTCACATGCAAGACACCACACTTTAAAAGCACGGTTCATCTACAACACAACCCGTGACACGTCGTGTCCACCTTTGGTGCTTGGCTTGATGGTAGTTAAAAATAGAAAAAATCTTATGAAAAAATAAAAATAATGAGTTTACTTCACTATTTGCCACTAAAGTTTGTGCAAAATTGGAAATTAGTCCTTAAAATTATTTTTAACCCAATTAGCCCTTGAGCTTACTTATGGTTTCACAGTTGGGCACTTCTTTACTAAAACTAATGTATATTTGACGGGGTAAACAAAACGTTGTCAATTCCTCCATCAATTATAATTTGTTTCATTAAAATGCTGATTATTTGATAAAATTTACAAATCCATCTATTATTTTACTTTAATCATAAAATTTGATCTAACCTTAACCCACTTCAAAATGCAACTCGGGAGAAATTTCGAAGTTTCGAAAGAAAATTTGCAAATACTCTATTCAAGAAATTCAAATGGCATATCTTGGGGATTAGAGTAGTAATTGAGTGACCAACAATACAACTTAGTGAACAATAGGTGATAAGTGCATATTATGCATTTATTTAAACTTTTATTCTCAAATATTTATTGGCATATTGAGCATCCATCTACCTAATTTATTGTGAATATAATTAATTGCAAGAAATATCCAACTTGAGTACAATTGGTCTCAAAAGGGCATTTTTTTGGAGCTTAATTGGGGTTAATTCAAAGAAAATTAAAGATAATTTGAATTGCACATGATCAATTAGAAGAGTTAAGAGAGAATTCATAAAAAATTCATAAGTATCGGGAGTTAAATTCAACAACTGAAGTTTGAGGATTATAAAATAATCTTTCAAATTTTGCATCAAATCAATTACTAATAATTGTGGATTTTGGAGGACTAAATTGTGAAGGAGTTAAATATGAAGAACTGAAGGTGCAAATAAAAAAGGACTTAAGCCAAACCAATAGGAGAAGTTGTGGACCAAAGTGAAAGAGGAAGCAAAATAATGCCTTGTAATTGTAGGCAATAAGCTCTTGTGATCACAAGGGCTTGGCATTGATGAGCATAAAGCACTTTTACTCAATGGTGCGATCGCAGCCCTAAAAAGGATGAGCTCACATAGTATATCTTTGGAAGAAAACCCAATGTCCTTAATTTGATCAACGTCTTCTTAGAATTTAGGGCATGAATTTTCATATGATTCTTACTCATAAATACGTACCTTCGTCCAACAATTAAAAGGGTTGTGTGGGGATTCAATATAAAAATATTGCTCAAGCCAAGAGAGAATTTGAGGGTAGAAATTACATACATTCTTTCAAAAAATAGAGCCAAGATGGAAGTTTTGATCCCCAAATTCATATTCTTTCCAAGCTTTGTTACAACATATTCATACTTACCTTTCATACATCAATTTGCTAGGATTAAAAAAGAAGATGAAGAATTAAAGGAGGTTGAGATCAAGAAGCCATTGAAGAGATTCAAGGCTTTCAAAATTTCTTTCCATTTTCATTCCAATTTTTCATACCGGGTGATGTCGTATGAATTTTTTCTATGTTCTTGTAATTAATTTAATGTTTGATTAATTATATAGATGCTAAGATAACGTTGAACTTTTGATATTTAATTTCAGTTTTCAAAATTAAACACATGTTTGATTTTGAATGATTGTTAGGAATTGAATATTTTTCAATTAATTTATCACCGGTTGATTTGTCTTGTAATTTTTATTGACACGCGCAGTAAAATTTGTTGCAAAGTCAGATCGATGATAGGGATATACTAATAAACTTTGCATGATCCTTTTGGTGTTATTGTCATTTGTTACTTCTTTGCATGTTTGCTTCTTTAGAGAGAGAGAAATATAACATGTGAGAATATTTTTAATTCTACTCGTAAATAATTATTAAACGAATTAAGAACATTGATCTTTATATCTGAATATGTGTTGTCTAAATCTTGAACTGATATTAAAATGGAGACGATGTCTTATTCATTTTTTATTACTTGATTACAATACCTTATACCAACGAGATATTAGTGATAAATAGGATAAAAAAAAAAAAAAAATTACTGTAAGGATCAATTTGAAATTCTTGACTTACCTCAACAATGATTATCGAAATTAACTCACAAAAAGTTATATATGGGCCTCTATGCATGGCACTGAAATTTTTTTAAGTCCCATCATTTTCAACCTCAAATGAAAACAGATAAGTTCAAAGTACTAAATTATTAAGGATGTTAGGTCGATACAATAGTGGTGTCACCTCAAAGGAGTTATGTTCAATTTTTACAAAAGATTCATTAAAAAACTTATAAAATGAACGAGATGAGCTCAACAAGTAGGATATGTGCCCTTTAAAGCATATTATAAAATTTATTTATATTAATTTTCAATTATCGTGTGCCTTGAAACAACCTTGCAAGTGTACATGCGTCTTCTTTTATATGTGGGGTTCAAATCGAGTCCTTGATCGATTGAGTGTACATTTTGTCGAGATTATTTGAAGTGAAAAATATTTTTTTTGAAGAATGCGTTTTTAAAAAGCACTAAAATTTATGGGTCCATGTGCAAAATAATTTTATTGAGAGAATGTATGATTAAAAATTAAGTTTAAGTAAAAATGATTTTTAAATAATTTGTGCCAAACATACGCTAGTACTTTATTCAATTATCTACTTCTAACCCTTCAAAACTCTACTAGACACAAGAGTTTGCTCTTGCATGCAGCAACCACGTTATATTAACATCTCAAAATTTTTATGTTGTCATTCAGAATTCAAGTTTCAAATTTTCTTTCTTTATGTATTTTTTATTTTTAGAGCAGCCACTGCTATTTTATTAACTGAAATAACAACAGCAAAATAAATTGCCCGGGGAATTCAAGCAATCTAAGATATTAATTGGTTGTATATTCCAAGAAAATAACTATTTAATTGTCTGAAAACAGATACACCTTGTTCTTGATTAAAACACAAGTACTCAGGCCCTTGGGCATAACCGAGTGATGCAAAGGATAGGAATGAGGTAGTTTCAGCCTTGTTGACAGCTGCAGTATGAGGGTTCGATTCCTGAGATATGCAATTGGATTCTTTGTGGGCACCAGTGTATGGGTAAGCTCTTGTTCCCTGGCCTATTGGGACACATCCCACAATTTACCTCCCTCACGATACTCCAAGGGTGGGGTGGTGGGACCCTCAAGTTTGGGGTTCAAGCTTTGTAACACACAAGTACTCAGACATGAAAAATAAGAAAATTCAACTAGTCAGAAAACCTTGTACCACAAATAGAGATGTCCTTGAAAACTAATAAAAGACACTGCAAACTCAAACAGGCCATCTACCCCTACCCCCACCCCCACTTGGTGTTGGGGTTGGGGGGGGGTTAATTATTTGGGGCATGGATATTATGGTGAATCTGGGCTTCTGCACTTGAAAGGAATCTTAAGAAATTAATTATATTGATTTGAATGATGGATGGTGGATTTGTAACTAATCCAAGATAGTGGTAACATGGATAACTACATGTACTATTATAATAGAGTTTGTTGAGTTTTTTAAGAGTTTGTAAAAGGTCCATGTTTTAGTTTAGATGTCCGCAAGTGTGGATTATAAGTTATAAAATGAATTTAAGAGTTCGAAATCATTCTCACGAAAACTACTAACCATTGGTTAAATTATTTTCAACTATCATTTGATTGAAAATAAATAGAAATAATTATTTTCTTTTTGTGATTTATATTTTAAATATACTAAAATGATAAAAGTAGATTTTTCTTATATGATGATTTAAATATTAGAATTGATGAGTCACCAATCACCAAATTTTGTGACAATTAATGTGTATTCGATCAAATTCTTCTAATTTATTCGTTTAACCTATCTTGAGTTCAAATTGATTTTATTTAACTAATTTGATTCCATATTTCTATGTGAATTTAAATAAATCTTAGTGAAATACATTAAAGCAGTAATAAGAATCCTTGAAACAATTGTACTAACTAAAAAATTATCTCTATACTCTAATTACTGACTTTTGCTGTGGGATCTAAATAAATAATTTGCCTCTCAGCGTGATTATCACTCGCAAATCAATGAATTAGTAGTCAATTGATCCAAAACATTAAAAATGGAAGTAAAAACAATTCACACTATTAATTAAGATTTTAATTAAAATTAAGGTTCAACTTGATTACAACCATTCATCCTAACTAATTATTTAATTACACATCATGGGAAAAGAATAGAACAATAAAACAAATTAAAGTACATCATCTATTTTTTAGGAAAAAGGGGGGAAATTATTACGCAAAGAACCGTCTCTTTTTGTAAAATCCTTGAAACCATAGTTTTTTGATTTTTTTTTTTTTCATCCTTTTGAGCTATCTTTTCTTGTGATTGGTACGACTTTTTGTTCTAAGAGTCCCTTTGGCTTGTACAATATATGTATACCATCGATCCCCAATTCTCAGCATGACTAAGACAAAATCATTGTTCAAATCGGTTTCCCCATAGTGTAAGGAAGAGAAAAACAATTCTCCTTTTCAATTGGACTCATTTTACTGCTTCAAAACAACTTCAATTAAAATCCGAATAACCTTTTACATCAATTGTATCAAAGTTGGATTTTTTTTCTAATTAACATAATTTACATAAATTAAATAGATGTTTGCTTCATTTACATATAATTCAATAAAAATAGAAGTCCAAATAAGTATATAATAATTTATGTATCAAATACCTCAAAATTTAAACTCTTACTCGTCTTGAGCAAGACTATAAATTAAATAGACAAACCAACAAACATAAATACTATACTAGAAAACTTCATCGGATCGCATCACGTACTAAAATCATTTGATAATTCATATAAAATTCATTAGTAATGCAACTACAACTAAGTCTTTATTTATTCAACACTTGATCAATGTTTGTGTACATAGCCAATCTAATTATTATGAATGTTTTAAGTTGGTTATTTCTTATCTTTTAATAGTCAAATATTTCCTTACTCTTTCACAAGATGTACACTCCCAATTTTTTTTTAATTTTTTTTTTTTAATCAAATCCTCGGGGTGTATGCTCTAAGGTTCATTTCACTATGCTCATTCATTCCCCTTTGAAATTTAGTTGGATTTCATCAATTAAAGTCACTACATTGATACATGATGATTTTCCTTAGATTTGAATATCTCAACATTTAAGTTTCAACTAGGATAACAAACCTTCACTAGAAGTCCAAATCCTAGTTAAAGTATCCATGTTTAGATGGACAGAAAAAGTGCTCATAATTATTTTTTTACTGCCTCAACACACTTGAGTGTATTTTTAATTTATATCCATTCTTCTATTTTGGAATATTTTCTGTAGTTATCGAAAGAAGTTTACTTTACATTGCGGCAACCTTGTTTCTTATTAAGTCATTTTTCAGATGTAATTGAAGGCAAAGAGGGAAGATTTTGTGAGACTCTATTGGGGATATACGTTGATTGGTGAACAGGGCTCCCAGGCCAGAACTTGACACAGAATGCTTGGCCTTCTGCGCTTGAAGTTATCCATGCATAAAGAATTACTAAGTAGGGTCCTCTCCTTTAGTTTGATGATGAATTTCTTGCTGCAAAAAAGATTCACATACTTATGAAGTGGGCTTTCATTCAGATGCTGGAAGTGTAAAGAAAGACTCAATAGAATATGTGTGTGATCTTTTGATCATTTGAATTTCCCACCCACCAAGATCCAAAGCCAACACAAGAGTTTGGTGCTCTCCGTTAACCGTTCAAATCTTGTGCTCGGTGATGAATGTGGTCGTATTATTCGAGATTAGTTTTCACACAACAATGTTGGTAATATTTTCTTATGTGACATGGGTAGTGCAAGGTCCTTTTTATTTATTATTATTATTTTTTTTTTTTGTATATGTAATTGGAATCAAACCCCTAGTAGATGATTACTACTTAGGTTTTACTTATTAGGAAAAAATATTCCACACAATATTCTGTGAACACGAAAATCAACATATATCGAAATAACTCCCAGCATCGAATGAACTACCCCCAAACTACTTCTTTTAATAGGTTATGTAGTTGTACTACATACTGAGATCTTTGTTTATAAAGACCTAAATGCAGTCAAATGATTCTTTCAATATAATTGATCCAAAAATAATAATACTTATCATGATTATTGTGCTCAATATAACACAATCTCACATAAACAAGTATCTAGCAAGAAAATTACATCAATTATTCACAATTCATAAAACATAAACAATTTCAAATAATTTCAATTAGCTGACAAGATTAACAACTCACATAAACACACATAAAATAAAATAAAATAAAAATATTTAATTTATTTGTTTCAAAATTTTTAATGAAACATTTTTTAAACATACCACACAAACAAACAAATATACCTACCTAACTAATCCACACCCCAAACTTAAACTACATATTGTCTTCAGTGTGTTTAAGAAATAGGCTTAAAGAACGATTAACAATAATCATCATGTATCTGATGTTTCTTTTTTAATACTTAGTCTTATTTCTTACTTTGACCGTGGTCAATCCTTTTTTAAGGGGGAAAAAAATGAAAACATGTCTATATGCAATGTATTAACACAAAATTTAAAAGTTAAGAAAGTTCTTAATTTGTAGTCTTAACCTCGACCTTGGGTCATAAATTTTTATGGCACATTGAATAACGCTTTGGAGGTCTTGCATAGCTTGCGTAGATTATTTTTGCACCACACTTTGTACGTCCTTCAAGATCTTATTTTGCCATCTTGAATATGATATAACTTGGCTAAATTATCAAATACAAATTCAACTATGATATAACTTGGCTAAATTAATCACACAATCGATGAAGTTAGATGTTTACATGTTAAGTCAACCTTTTTTGAAGACAACTAATTCGTTCAGCTCCGTCATAATTAATTTTTGGTTTCTATATA
Source organism: Olea europaea var. sylvestris (assembly GCF_002742605.1). Lineage (NCBI taxonomy): Eukaryota > Viridiplantae > Streptophyta > Magnoliopsida > Lamiales > Oleaceae > Olea > Olea europaea. The sequence continues at coordinate 9,358,452 of NC_036244.1, read as the reverse complement.
TTCGTTTTCTTTAGTTGCTGATTTATTGGGTTAAATGATAAAGAGGTCCTCTACAAGTAATACTTGGCTCATTCGAAATTATTTGATCTCAATACTTTTTAAATTTTGCATGACGAGGCAACTCCCAAAGCATATTACCTTCATCATCATCCTTTTTTTTTTTTTTTTCATATGGATCATCAAAGAGAGTTTTCCTCACTTACCATGGAGTGGCAGTAACAACCATTTTTAATATAATACAACGCCTCTCAATATTCGTCTGTCTCCTCTCATCACAAACAATAGATGCAATATTTAATCTCTTTGGCAAGCAATATTTATCAAGTATGATAGGTAGATTGGATCCCAACTCTTTAATTCGCTGCCTAAAAAAAAATCTCCCCAAAGCATATCACCTTCCAGGGACGGAGCCAGACATTCGACTTTGTGGGGGTCAAAAGTGAAAATACATTTTTTTTAAACAACATATCATTAATCACTATTGTAACTATAGTTTATGCGTTTTCATACTCTAAAAACGTCATATAATTACATCATTATTAATATTAGCAAATTTATCTTTTTCAATATATGGTACTAAACTATCATTTAGCCATTGATCTCCCATCCAATTACGTAGTCGATTCTTGACAATTTTCATTGCAGAAAATACTCTCTCTACCATAGCAGTAGCAACTGGAAGAATTAACGCCAATATTACAAGTCTGTAAACCAATGGGTATACATCATTTTTTTTGGTCAATACCAACTTTTCCGCAAGATCATTAAGGTTTCGTAACCCTTCAAAATCTTTGTGAGTGCGCATATCAATAATATATGTTTGAAGTTGCTCTTCAATTGTCAAGATCTCTACTGGTTTAAAATCATTGGAATAATACTCACACAATTGAAGTAACTTGACCTTGTCGAAAGCAAAAAATGAATTTTTCTGACATAAGTACGCAATACAAAGGAATAAGTTGCTATTTGCCTCAGAGAAACGATAATTCAAATCTTGAATTTGCAGATTGATGATAGCATAGAAGAAATGCACACGAAAGTGATGTAGATTTGTTATTCCTTGAGTGTTACGCCATGAACGACTTAGAGGTATAAACATATCATCTATGTTGGGAACATCAATGTTGTGCCTTTCGCAAAAACAAGAAACTATTCGTAAAAATGAGTCTCATTAATTGTCCCTCATTGTTTGAAGTTGTTCTTTACATATTTTCACCAATTTCATAGCATTAACAATGTCTTGATCTCTTCTTTGTAATGATTTTGACAACTCATCTGAAATACCCAATACCTTTTTCATGAGATGCAGATGAATACAAAATCAAATGTCAACATAAATCCTAATAGAATACAAGCTTCACCTCTCTGTCCAAAACTAGTTTCATCAGTGGTAACCATCTCAATGACATCAACTGTAGCAGAAAACATGAGAATCAAGGTAAGTAAAGAACTATAGTGAGAGCCCCAACGAGTATCACCGGATCGCTGAAGATTAGTTTCTTGATTAAGTCCCTTTTCACTTGAGATTTCACCAAGATTCAATGATTCAACAACTTCAATCCTCTTCTTCTCTCGAAGAAGATCACACCGCTTAGTCGATCCTCCAACAACTTTCACCACTTTATTCACTAGAGTAAAGAACGTTTCAATCTCTACATGTTTGTTTGCCACAACTACAAGAGCTAGTTGCAGCTGATGAGCAAAACAATGAATATAGAAAGCACTCGGATTCTCTTTCAAAATAACTGCTTTAAGACCATTATACTCACCTCGCATATTACTTGCCCCATCGCAGCCTTAACCTCTTAAACTAGATATACTTAAGTTAAATCCAGAGAATAAGTGTTCAATGGCATCCTTAAGTGAGAGAGCTGTAGTACTAGACACATGTTCAACACCGATAAAACGTTCCATTACTTGTCCTTTCTTATTCACATAACGTAAAACAATTGACATCTGCTCCTTCACTGAAACATCACGAGATTCATCAACAAGAATAGAAAACAACCAATCACCAATATCTTTCATAATAACATCAAGTGTTTCAAATGCAATAGCACTCATAATATCCTTTTGAATACTAGGTGATGGCAATTGAAGATTTTCAGGAGCATTTTTCAAACAAGAAGCCTTAATCTCATTATTATAATCACATAACCACTTCAACAGTTTAAGAAAATTCCCTTAATTTCTTGAATCTTCAGATTCATCATTTCCATTCAAAAGAACTCGGTACCCATCTTTTGTTCTCTTCGACTTTTGAAAGAGAACACTATCAATATTTTGTTTTTGATTTACAAAAGCCTCATATTTAATCCATGCTTGATTGTGTGCACTGCCACTTTTTCCAACATGAGTTCGAAGCCGTCCTTTCTTTTTCCAATTTGAAAACCTTCCATCAACAAAAATATCACCACCACCATGTTTTTCACTATTTGATTTGAAAAGATAACAATAAAAACAAAATAGAGCATCTTTTTCTATACTATATTTCAACCAATCAGGAAAGTCATTAAACCAGGAAGATTTAAATCACCTTAAGGACGACTCTCCAAATTCTTTTGGTGGATACTTATGATTTCAAGGCTGACATGGACCCCTTTGTACATATGCTCTTCGAATTTCATCTCGAACATTAACATTGTAATTCACAATTGGAGTTCTTAATTCTGGATCTGAAGGAAGTTGTGCTAAATCAATTTTGTCTTGAACATCTATTTTACCTTCAATATTTGTTTCTTCTCGGTCATCTATTTTATCTTGAACACTCGCTTCAACTACATTTTGCTCTCCACTTGAAAGTACGGATTTTCGTTTAAAATATTTCTCCATGACTATTTTAAAGTCAAATTCAATACACAAATTTATTAATATCATATTTTGTTTTTCATCAAAGGGCAACACGAAATTCATAAATCATAATGCACAACAATTAATTTCATGAACAAGTCTATTTCATCAAGTTAGAGAAAGCCATTACTTACTTGAAAATTGAAATTGAGAATGATGTCTAAACTTGAAATTGATAATAATCTCTTTTCATCAAGCAGCTTATATCTCCATTCCACAATTAGGTTGCCGGCTGCCAACTAAAATGTATAAGTCACAAGTGGAAGTTAAAACTAAAATATTTTCATAATTTAATTAACTTAATTTAAATATGAATATGATTATAAAAATAACTAGTATCACACTCTTCGATCCTAGACATTGAGAGAGAAATTATTTCACTTCACCCACTAGTCACTTCAATAAATAAAGATCCCTTTTTGAATTTGTCATCTTCAAACGGAACTACAGAGAATAATAAAATAATCTAATTAATTACCTAACTTTCTCAACTAAGCTGCAATGAATTACTCTCAAATCCCCTTCCAATACACTGCTGATTACATATCGATGACCAAGTTTCTGGAAAGTCACAAGAGCTAAACTTTAAACATAAAAAACATTTAAATTAGTTTTTAAGAAAAATCAAACTCGAATATTGATAACAAAAAACAAGAAAAATTACAATGTAGCCAATTAATATACCGTACTACTGTATTAAAATTCCAATAATTCAAACACATACAGACCAAAGAATTCGGATCTATACCGTCCAGTAATAATGTAATATACCGTCCAGTAAAATGCAGATTCTAAACCAACCAAAGAATTCGGATCTATGATGAACTCTTATTCAGAATTTCCAATTTTTTAGCCATAGATAACAAGAAGACCTGAAGACGAAGTGACGAACCAATCACCAGAATTCCACTACCTTTAAGTTTATTAGGTTGAATCATTTTGTAAGCATTCAATAAAACAGTCCTTTAAGACTTTATGTAGATGAGGTCGCGAGAACATACCAATAACCAAATAAAAAAAATCACAAAATTTGCACAAGAAGTGAAGAAGAGGGTGTCGATTTATTACCTAGAAAAGCAAAATCCGAAAATATGAATGATGAATGAGCTAATCACCATAGTCCATAGATGATGCTCTTTGCGGCGTCGTCAGCATGGCTGCGTGGGATTTAAATTTTTGGGCTATTGATGAGTTAGAAATGCATTTACCGGTTCACGAATCACATGGAGGAAATAGGAATGGATTGGGAGTTTAAGCTAAATAAATGGGCTTGAGTGCAAATCAGCAAATGAGCTTATGTTTGATTAGACTTGAGACATTTTGGAATCTTTGGATAACTTATAAAATAATAATAATAATAATAATAATAATAATAATAATAATAATAATAATAATAATAATAATAATAAAATTCTGAAAATTCTATGAGGTCAACTGACCCCATGTGGGTCCGTCCTTGTCACCTTCATATAAGTCACGATTAGTTATTGTATATTTTGCTACTCACTTCTTTCGTTTCTTATTAATGAAACAAGGAGAATAAGTAGATTAGTTTAAAAAAGACAAAGAACAAAACACGAGCAAGAACAAATTTAAACCAATATTAAATAAAAATAATCCCAACAATGACCCCAAAAATTTATTATCGATTTTATATCGTACGAGTGTATGGATCCTAACAAGTAATAAAATAAACTTAAAAGAGTTTGAATTATCATTTCCACAAGATCTACTATCTAATAGCCAGTTAAATTATTTCTAACTTGAATTTGATTGCAAATAAATAAAGTACTATTTTTTGTGTTTTATTTTATTTTATTTTAGATATACTAAAACAATAAAAGCCGTTTTTTCATACAATAGTTCAAGTGTTAGGATTCATGAGTTCATCATAGTTATCCCTTAAACTCAATCACCAAATTTTATAACAATTAATTACGTATACCTGATTGAATTCTTCTAACATATTTAATTTACTTCTCTCGAGTTCAAATTGGCTCTCTTGCTCATAAATACTTACATTTAACAATTAAAAGTACCTTGTGGAGATTCAATATATACATAGTACTCAAGCCAAGAAAGGCTATGATGGTAGAGTTACATGCATTCTTTCATAGAAGAGAGCCAAGAAGGAAGTTTTGAACCACAATTTCTATTTTTTTCCAAGCTTTGTTAAAAAAAGCATTCATACCTACTTATATAAATCAATTGCTTGGATTGAAGAATATTAACTAAAGGAGGTTGATCAAGAAGTCCTTGAAGAAAATCAAGACATTCAAAATTTCTTTCCAATTTTCATATCGAGCGATGTTGTATTAATTATTTTCTCTTCTTATAATTAATTTGATGCTTGGTTAATTATATAGATGCAAGGATAACGTTCAATCCTAAATTTAAAATTTTGGTATTAAATTCCGATTTTTAATATTAAAATATGTTTTTAATTTTGAATTATTGTTAGGAACTTAATATTTTTCAATTAATTGATCAATGATTGAATTATTTTGTGATTTCTATTGATACTCGATAGAAGGAATATGAATTTGGCACGTAGTAACATTCACTATAAGGTCTGATATGTGTTAGAGATATATTCTTATGCTTTGCATGATCCTTTTGATATTTTTGGGATTTAATACTGCTTTGCATGTTCGTATCTTTCATAAAAATAGAGAAACATCACGTGTGAGAATATGTTTAGTTCTACTCGTGAGAGATTATTAAACATATTAAGAATATTGATCTTTGTATGTAAATATGTGTTGTCTAAAGCTTGAAGTGATGTTAAATTGAATAAATTTACAGGGATTCGAAGTCCTAGTATTTTTCATTTACTTGAATTTTTTATCTACTTCTATTAGTTAATTAGTCATATAGTTGGATTAGTTATAGATCTCAGGTTATTAATATAAAAATCTTACTATTCGATTAAATTTAGGTTTGATCTTGAGGTTTGAATTTCTTCGTGGTAGTACCCGCATTAACTTCGGCCTTACTAATGACTAAATTGAATTCGTTGGAACCCATACTTGAAACTAGATTAGAGTATTTAATCCTCATGGGAACAATGTCTTACTCATTTTTTATTAAATGATTATGATACCATATCCTTGAGAGATATTAGCCATGAATAGGATAAAAAAAAAATACTTTAAGGACCAATTTGAAATTCCCTAGATACTTCAATGACCATTAGTGAAATTTACTCAAAAAACAACATATGGGCCTCGATGCATGGCACTCAAAAAATCATCGTGTAACCTTGAAAAAATGAAACAGATGAGTTCAAAGTATTAAAATTTCAATCATCGTGTAACCTTGTAAAAATCTTGCAACTGCACATGCCTCTTCTTTTATATATGGTGTTCACACGAGTCTTTCATTAGTAAAATGTTTCTTCCGGGAGATTATTTGAAGTGAAAAAATAATTTTTTTTAGAGAATGCGTGATTAAAAATGAAGAAAAAGTTATGTATTCAGGTACAAAATAATTTGAGTAAAAATTATTTTCAAATAAACTATGCCAAACAAACACTAATACTCTTCTTCAATTATTCACTTCTAACCATTCAAATTCGACTAGGCATAAGATTTTGCTCTACATGCCGGTAGTTGATGCAACCACGTTATACTAACATCTCAAAATTTTTATATGGTCATTTGAAATTCAAATTTCAAATCTTTCTAATTTTAGAGCAGCGATTGCTATTTTATTAACTGAAATAACAACCGCAAAATAAATTGCCCAAAAAATTCAAGCAATCTAAATGTGCATTTGATTGCCATTATTTTTCATGAAAAATGACATTTTCACCCAAATTCCTATTGTTGTACCGTTTGATTGATATTATTTCATGAGAAATATTTTCCTACTTTTGGTCATGTGATCATATTTTCCTTGAAAACAAGGAAAATATTTTCTTTAGGGTGAATAGATTTTTATTTTCATACACTCTCCTTTCCTCTCATCTACCACCTCTCTCCCTCTCTCTTTCATCTACCCATTAATAACAAATGGACAAGTGTAATATTTGTTTGATTAAAAATAAAATTAATCAAACACATCTAATTGACAATTTTCATAAAAATAATTTTTAGACAATTGAATTGTCTAGAATTTACTTTCCTATAACGTAAATTTCATACTCTCAATTAAATACACTCTAATTGATTAAATAGTTGTGCATTCCGAGAGAACTATTTAATGCTCCGAAAACAGGACCACAAGTACTCAGCTAACATGAAAATATGAAAATTCACCCAGCTAGAAACCTTAGACCATGAATAGAAATGTACCTAAAAGCTAATAAAAGACACTGCAAACTCGATACAGGCAACCCCACCTCGCACTGGGGTGTGGTAATTGGGGGGCATAAAAGTTAATGAACCTATGGAGAATCTGGGCTACCCCACTTGAAAGGAATCTAAACAAATTAATTATACTGATAATGAGGGTGGATTTGTAACTAATCCAAGAATGTGGTACATGGATAACCACGTGTACTTTCATAATAACACTTAGGGTTCGTTTGATATAATTTTTACTTTTACTTTTATTTTTTATAGAAAAACTTTTAGAGAAAATGAACTTAAATTTTATTTGAAAAATAATTTTTAAAAACACTTCTTATTAAGTATTTTTAGAGGAATTCATATTAAAACAACTTTGTCTAATAAATTTTTTAAGCACTAAAAGTGCTATTGTAAAATTAGTTAAACGGATACAAAAGTAATTTTTGAGTCTCAAAAGATCATTTTGATTTTTTAAAAATTATGCTAAACAAGACTTTATTGAGTTCGATAAGAGTTCGTAGAAGGTTCATGTTCAAGACTAGATGACCAACTTCAAAGTTTGGGTCGGCGAATGTTGTGATTACGACCAAGTCAGTCTTATGTTGGAAATTGTAGTTTTTTCTCAAAAGTTTAAACATATAAGTGAAGTTCAATCCCTTAGAAGTTCATTGTCTACTCGATGTGGACTTTATTCGTCCTTTATCAACAATGGGTAATTGATACAAAACACCCCTAACCTTTGGCTTTATTGTATACAATCTTTTCATTTTGGTGAAAAAAATTCCATTGTACGACATTTTCTTTGCAGAATACGACATTTCTTTGCAGATTACAACATTTTTCTATTTTCTTAATAAAGCCTTAGAAAATGACAAATATATCATCCTCTTTAAACAAAACAAAAGAAAAAAAAGAATTAATTGCATCTGTAGTTCCAAAATTTTCGAAAAATGCAAATGAGTCCAAAAAATAATTTAAAAAAAAATAAAAGGACGTATAAATTAGTTTAAATTTTACTTAAAAAATTAAATAAATAATTTTTATATTTTATTTCTTATTATTTATTGTATTATCAATGTATGATTTAATTTTTATCTCCTATTTCATTTTCAATGAATTTATTTTAATTAGTATATATATTATATATTTGAGAACAATTACAATTAATTTTTCCTTCTTTTCGTTTTATTTTATTTAAAGAGGAGGATATAAGTGTCATTTCATAATACTTTATTGAAAAAATAGAAGAAAATGTTGTATTCTATAATATATACAAAGGTTATAGATGTTTTGTGCCAATTACCCCCAACGATCTCTCGTCACAAAAAGTACCATATCATTCTAGAAATAATTTATCCATTCCGCTTACTATAAATTCAAGTAACAATCTTTCTCTGCTTTATAGGTCACTTTCTTATATATGTGGCACAATTGCCTTGATAGGCAATCGCAAATGTTTTCGACCATTGTCATCCAGCTTGAGGTCCACAAACTTCGTACTGCTACAACTAAATATCTATCTTGTGCGTTCACATGGTTAAATTTGATACTTAGCTCTAATACTACTTGTCGAGAACTAGACATTATAACAGGAATATACTAAAAGATTATTTAGGATCATTCTTGCTAGGATCCATATGGTTGGTGAGGTTGAGAAGTTGCCAAATAATGCATGTAGGTTTAGGAATTAGTATATAGAGAATAAAGGAAATACCCTTACCTCCCTATTCATTAATTGACCTTTTGAAATTCATTCCCTTAGATATATGGAACCAATTCTGAAAGTTCCTCAGCAATACTCATTATATTCCTTCTGATTATTGCTATGATCAACTCAAATTGAACTCTTTTTAGATCCCATGAAATTGAAAATGAATCGGGCTTAAAATCGTCTTACCTTTCTTTTATCTTAGCCTTTTGAATGAAATCAGAGAACAAAAAAGAACAAGGCTTCCTTATTTCATAAGCAATTTTAAATGCATTCCACAATTGTTTATCAAGAGTTTAGTGGAAATATTTATTTTTTTCCTTTATTTTAGATTTATTGTGTTAATGACTTGTTGTTATTATTATTATTATTATTATTATTATTATTATTATTATTATTATTATTATTATTATTATTATTATTATTTGCTAACAACGATGAACAGAGCGTCGAGTCCACAAGCTTAATGTTGAGGAACAAAACTGAATTTAAATTGGTTCATCGCCAGTTCTCCATTACAAATTTCATATGTTGCTCTAGTCCGTTTTTAATCATTATGGATGGTTGTGCCGTGAGGCAAAAAAATAAAAAATAAAAATAAAAATAAAAATTTGAGCCATGTAAAGCTTGTAATTGTAATGACACATCAATGAGAGGAGGCCAATCGTTATAATTGCAAAAGAACAATGCTACTAGTACAGAATTATTTGACAGGAAAATCTTACAGACAACACATAATGCAACATCATTGGAAGATGTGAAAAAAAGAAAAAAATAGTTCAATTATATTTTGCTACATTAGTGTCGGTTCAAGTTCTGTTAAAATTTTTCTGTATAGCTTTATTGATTGCAAAAGAACAATGCTATAGGTACATAATTTTTTGACAGAAAAATCTTACAAATAACACATCGCGTGATATCATTGGAAGATGAGGAAAAAAAAATAGTTCAATCATGTCTTGCCTCATTAGTATCGGTACAAGTTTTAGATGTTTTCTTATTAGGCTGAGATGCATAACGAATCCAAGGATAAAGATAAAATGGGCCCTAGCCCAAATCCATATGAAACAAATAACTAGATCTTGGCCCAAAACTCGAACCCAAAGTGTGAAATCGCTGTTTGGAGAAACGCCTTTGGTTTGCTACTCGACATCCACTTATTTAATGAGATGCTTTGGACCGTTGAATCAGATTGAAGATCAATGGTGTTGAAAAATAATATATTAAATTAATATATTAAAGCAATACGTTAACGTTATATTGAAACAATATATTCGATTTGAATGAAATTGTAACAATAATTCAGAGGTTTCAAGTCTACTCAATTTTATAGTTAATTTGTATTTGAAATGGTTCAATTCCGTAATCAATTTGTCGTTACAAATTCATTCGTAGCTAGTGTAACATTATTTGTGTTAAATACAAAATTAACTAAGAATTTGAAACTTCCCTCATCCTAGTACTATATAAGGAAATGTTCTCCTCCTTATTCTTCACACCAAAAATTTGAGAGTTCATTCTTCACTCTAAGTTTCTTTCTTCTCTTTATTTCAAGAGTTCAGTTTTTAATAACTTGGATAGTTTAGTTCTTTGTTCTAGTTTGGTTATAGAATTGTGAGCATTCTTAATTCGCCTAAAGTAGTGACGAGGTAATAATCAACTACTTTCAATCATTGTATCTTAGAAGACATACGTCATCAGTCCTCTTGCACTATAGTGGGGGACAAATCTATTTTAAGAAAATTGTGTACTGCATATCTTTGCGTGCACTGCCAAACCAACGAAATCCTCAAGCATACCAGCTCAATCTTTAGATTTCTCAATGTTTTCTCAGCGACTAGCAAAATTGTATCTAGTTTGTTTCTATTGTCTGAACCTAGTGCTCTGATACCAATGTTTACAATGATAACACGTTCAAAGATTGAATAAGTAAAACAAACACATATTTTTAGTAGCACCAATATAACTTTATTTAAATCAAAGAAGCATGTACAAAAACTTGAAGAGGCCAACACAACACTTGTTAACTCATTCAACTACAACTACCTACCTCTCTACCAAGTTCTTAACACTTAGAATTTAACGAACAATTCCAGGATCCCAGTTTACATGCCAAATTGCTAGGGTCAGTTTTGCAATATTTTAGCCTTAATTGGACTGAAATTGCCCCTAATTCAAACACGACACATAACTGCTTGTAACTGTTATCACATGCCATTCTTGTGCCATTTTTGGGTATACATGTCTGCATCAACCCATCGATTAATGCCATATCTAACTTCCATCCCCAAATTTCGTTCTTCAATACTGCCATCAAGTAAATCTAGCACCACCGTGCTTCCATTACTGTCGCATCACAAAACCAACACGCTACCTTGCTTCATCCCACTAAAATATATTCATTTTCTGAACATCCCGTACGTCTTTGATCATGACATGGCATTGGAAAAGGTATCCTCGTGTCATTGTCATTTTCTCTATTAGGGTTATAAAACCATCCATTAGTTTCTAAATTTTTGGTGCTATACCCAAACACCAAAAATTAGGTCCTCATTCTCCTTCTAAAGATGTGTCCATGGGAGTTCCAAGGGAGATATGGGCGAAGCATTGTATGAAGGTGAAGGTGTGGCAAAGTTACCTTAACCGTCTCAAGGAGCTCAAGGTTTGTAGATATCTAGATCTTTACCCATGGAAACTGGGCTTGAATTTTCACTTCTTTCAACAAGTGACCTGCAAATTGGAAAAGAAAAATGCTGTAGGGATTCAAACAACTTGTGCATGCCAATACTTTGTTTTCTTCCCGCCTTGATGGGGAGTTGGACCCCAAGGCCCTATCACTGATTCTTGTCTTTGTTTCTAGGGCCAGCCAGGTCTACTATTTTGTATTTTAACTCCGCTTGGAAGAAGTTTGAGGAGAACATGACCACCAACGAAAGGGAAAATATGATTGATGCCTACATCTCACAAGCCGCTATCCTTCATCATGATCAACAGTGTGAGGTAAAGATCGACCACCAAGATGTTTGCCAGGCTCAGTTTCTTCCTACTTTCAACACCACAACCAAAACAACCAATCTAAGACAATGCCAATCTCTTCCCACTTACGATTGCCAAGAGAATAACCACTGAGGATACCACAAAGGTAGGCAAGAACATAATAACAATCACCACAAATTCAGAAACAAAGAGAAGTAGAGACGAGCAAAGACACAGAGAAACAGAGACCGATTTTTCTCACAAAAGAGAGGAACACGGTTGGATGCCAAGAGAATGGAGAGGAGACCCATTATATTCAACTTATGAGGCCCCATAAGGTAAGTCACAGTAGGGCAAATAATGGGTCAAGTAAGGCCCAATCAATAGACAAATGGGCTGCCAGTGGAAATATATTATTTTGGCCATCCAAGCGAGTGAATTGGGCTATGAGCAATACTAAAATATTTAGGTTACTTCAAATGAACCAATTAATATTTAGGTCGTGTCATCTTGATTGTGGTGCTAAAGTTATCGTTTAGTTATTTGGCCATTCCGACTGAGAATTAAAATCGAATTAACATTATAGCCAGGGAGGTCGTTTGACAACAATTTATCCTTTAAAAGATAAACCCACACTTTCCTAGTTGTAATTAGAGGTGGGCGCAGGTCGGTTCGGTTCGGTTTTAAAGAGAACTGAACCGAACCAAAATTTTCGGGTATCTAGTAAATGGAACCGTTGGATCCAAATATAATTATGGAACCGTTCGGGTTTGGTTCCGTTTGGTTTGGTTCGGTTCTGTACTATAATTAAATTTTTTTACATTTATAACAACATTATATAAATAAAACTAATGACACATTCAATGGTTTTGGAATGTCAGAGACTAGTAGGCTACCTTATTCAAATGATTGCTACGGTCAAAGTTTCGATCGGCGGATGTCACAGTTTCGATCAGAGGTCACAGCGTCGGTCGACGATTGTATAAGTTTTGGAATGTCAGCGAGGTTGCGAGAGTGAGTGCGAGAGTTGAGATAGCGTTATGCACTTTAATGTAGGTGTTTAGGGTTATTTAGTGGATTGGATATCGTTGGGCTAAGAAATGAAACAATAAAATGGGTAATTGGGCCAAAAATTAAAAAAATAAGAAATGAAACAAATTATTGGGCCAAAAAATTTGGATTTATAAATTGTTAATTTTTTTAGAAAAAATTAAAATTAAAATAATTTTATTTATTCAATATAAAAAAAATTAGAAAAATTCGGTTTTTATTCGATTTTTCGGTTCTTGGTCTAGAACCGAGAATCGAATCATACCCGTCGGTTCTCAATTCAGATACCCGTTCGGGTATTTAATTTGACAAAAACCGTCGGGTTAGGTTCGGTCGGTTCGGTTCGGGAGATTTACCCAGCCCTAAGTGTAATAATTAATAATAGACAAGAAATACCTATTCCCACCTGATGTGGGATTATCAACAGGACCCCACAGATCAGATATGCACATATTCAAGCATGTTTTTGACTTTACGAACACTAGTAGAGAAAGATGTTTTATGATGCTTACCAAGCACACAGTGATCACAGAATGACAAATCAAACACACAGTTGTTACAAAATGCACATTTTTAATTAAGAAGCTTAAATCCTTTAATGCCTGTGTATAAGTATATTATGCCATGTATGTATGTAATCAACTTTGGCAGACGAGATAAAGGAGTTTAAAGATAGATGAGTTTAAACCTCTAATCACTTCTCCAGTAGTGATATAAATGTCATTTTTCTTAGTTTCCTTAATAGAGGCTAATGCACCCTTAATCATTTTTAACATTCCATTTCCAATTTTATTGGTGAAGTCATCTTTTTCAAGTTTTCCTACTGAAATCAAATTCCTAGACAGTTCAGGAATATATCTAACATCTTTCAAAGTATACACAAAGCCAGTGTCAAATTTTGTATTAATAACGCCAATTCCGGCAATAGTGTATGCAAAGTTATCACAAAGCATAACATGCTCAGTATTAGATTCATGCAAGTTTTGAAACCAATTCTTTTCAAATGTACGTGAAAAGATGTACTAGAATCAAGTATCCACTCATAAATATGATAATTAGCAATTAGATTTAGTTCAGCGGTATAAACAACAGGACTTGTAATTATATAAACCTTACCATCATCAAGACCGGAAGCAAAAGACAACACGTTATCATCATCCCTCTCTTTAACCTTTTGCTTATCCTTCTCCTTAAAACAATCATTTATAAAATGTCAGGTGTTCCTACAACCATAGCATTTTTTGACCTTTATTCTAGATCCTTGCCCTTCTTTTTAACCTTACCATCATCAAGATCGGAAGCAAAAGACAACACGTTATCATCATCCCTCTCTTTAACCTTTTGCTTATCCTTCTCCTTAAAACAATCCTTTATAAAATGCCCTATGTTTTCACAACCATAGCATTTTCTGACCTTCATTCTAGACCCTTGCCCTTCTTTTTCCATTCATTACTACTTGACTCACCACTACTTTGGTATCCATCATGGCTGTTTTGCTTAAACTGAGTTTTACCCCGTATCATATGTATTTCATCGCTTTTCTTGTCTTTTTTTTTTCAGCTCTAATCTTCATATCCTTACTTCTAAGAGAATTTATGACAAATTCAGGCGTCAAAGTGTCCCTATCATACTTAATAGCAATTTTAACTTCCTTACATGAGTCAAGCATAGAATTGAGCAAAATTATGGCTTTATAGGTTTCAAATACTGCCTCATCACAGGTAACAATATCTTGCACTAATTTGTTAAATATATCTAAATTGTCATTGAGATCCTTTGAAGAATACATTTTAAAGTTGAGAAAATGTTCAAGTAAGTAAAGTTTGTTTGGGGTAGATTCGAGCAAATATATATCTTCCAATTTTTTCCAAAGTTCTTTGGTGGTTTTCCATTTTCCCACATTTCGTAAAACAGTGTCAAACAAGTTTAAGTGATTGAGATATAAACAAACTCATCGACTTCTTCTTTATGTTCTTTTGAAAAATTTGTTGGAAAATTGCCTTCAATTGCTTTTGAAAATTTTCGTTGGACCAAAATACCCTTCATTTTTTGTTGCTAGATTGAAAAATCACCTTTTCCGTTAAAAATTTCCAAATCAAAGTTGTAAGTTGTCATTTTCACAAAATAGCCAAAAATGCATAAAGCACAGTTAAACCACACAAAATAGACCTTGGTTCCTAGACAATATACTTCGTTTTAAATTTTTAGGGTTTCGTAAGACTTGTGGTCTTAGATTAATGGAATGTTTGGAGAGTAAGGTCTCGGTATTCTAATGAAATAAATAACACAGCGAAAATGACAATGCAACAAAAATAGATATCTTCAACAGATAACAAATTTCACGGCAGTTATAACACAAAGAACGATACACTGATTTAACAAAAGCAAGTACTCAATCAAATAATTAAGAGCAAGTAATCCTAATTTCTAGCACAAGAAATGTTACCCCTTCACAATAAACACAACCCTACTATCTCCACACACGGTGACACGTTAATGCCGAAAATTAAATGGGTTAAGATTATTTACCAAATTGGACCTATCTGAGTTCGTAAAATCGATAGATGTGAATTTGTTGCTTTCGAGCCATCACCGGCTTAAAGATTTAGCAAATGTATTTCAATGTAGCTTTCCAATTGATCACAGAACAAACATCTAGGGGAAAAATCATTCAAAGTTTCCTACATGACTTGAGACACTAAACAAAGGATATTAGTATGTTCAGGAAATTAAAATAAGTATTTTGCCAGAAAAGAGCTCGTAGAAAAATGCCACACGCACCCCAGTCATCGCTACCACGAACCCCACCAATGGAGGTACCTCGGTCTGCTGGTTATGGGTCCAGCCTTCGTTCATCCAACGGAGGTTGCGTTTGGCCAAAATTAGAAGATTTTTGGTTCAGGTTGAATGAAAAAATCGTGCCTCTCCTTATTGTATTGATCGAGTTTTGACAAGAATCCCACCACCGAGGCTCTGATACTAGATGTGGGGTAAAGATCGATCACTAGATGTTTTCCAGGCTCAGTTTCTTCCTACTTTCAACACCACAACCAAAACCACTGACCTAAGACAATGCCAATCTTTTCCCACTTACGGTTGCCAATAGAATAACCACTTAGAAGACCACAAAGGCAAGCAAGAATACAATAACAATCACCATAAAGGCAGAAACAAAGAGAAGTAGAGATGAGCAAAGACGCAGAGAAGCAGAGATGAATTTTTCTCACAAAAGAGAAGCACACAATTAGATGCCAAGAGAATGGAGAGGAGACCCATTATATTCAACTTATGAGGCCACATAAGGTAAGTCACAATAGGGCAAATAATGGGTCAAGTAAGGCCCAATCAATAGACAAATGGGCTGCCAAGTGGACATATCTTATTTTGGCCATCCAAGCAAGTGAATTGAGCTATGAGCAATACTAAAATATTTAGGTTGCTTCAAACGACCCAATTAATATTCGGGTTGTGTCATATCGATTGTGCTGCTAAAGTTATCGTTTAGTCATTTAGCCGGGCCGATTGAGAATTAAAATCAAATTAACATCATAGTCTGGGAGGTCATTTGACAACAATTTGTCCAACAACTAGGCTAAGTATTAGGTCTGCATTTTATGAGTTGACAAATTGGAGAAAATAATAGATTCTTCGGAGATGAAATGTGAAGTTCTCCGAAAGAGGCTAAGAGAGTTTGAGATAGAGAAGGATGCATATAAATAGATGAGCAAAGGCTTTGAGGCACTAGTTGGAAAGAAAGCTTCTTTAGTGGCTGATCTCAATAAGGTCACTAAGGACCTTGAGCAGGTTAGAAAGAATTATACCATTTACATCACCAAGACTGATGTTGAGTTTCTATGCCATAGAGAAGAACTTTAGCCTATTCAAGCTGAACAATTACCATCTTTAGAGATCTGGATAAAGCAAGGAGCGAGAAAGCCTTACTTCTCAACCAGTTGGAGAATACTGAGATAAAATTGTCTCTCCCAGAGTTTGGCCTCTTCGAAGTGAAAGTTAATGAGCAGAAGCTTGCTGAGGATGCCTTCCAATATGGGGGTCGCAAGGTTCTTGACATTGTTAAGGATTTTCATCTTGAGTGGGATTTGAGTTTTCTGGCACGTGAAGAGGATGCAGAGGATATCTCTTTCAACAAAAGCACTCCGTTAGCCACTAAGATTTCTAATATTTTGCCACTTTTGTCGAACCTGCCTAGCTTGTAGATTCTGCATGTGTAGAGATTTTACCTTTAAGCTTTTTTACTCGCACTTGCTCTATCTTCTTTCGGTTGGCGATAGTATTTCCATTTGGATTTTATTGTGGATCAAGTTCACCAACTAATAGTAGAAAGTAGAATTTTGGTTGCGAACATCAAGCTAGAAGGAAGTCTCCATTAGCAGATTATTCCATAAGGAATCTCTGGCCTTCTTATACGGTATAGTCTCTCAAGCTAACAATTCATCATTGAATCATGCGAAATAGCTCTTTAGAGACTCTCCTTCGCATATCGTTCAATCGCTTGGCTGGAGGTTGTCCCAAATCTGTTTCAAGCGAATGCTACAAGAAGGCTTTTTTCAATTGTAACTAGCTTCTAATAGATCTGAGCAACAATTTGTTGTACCACCTTTTAGCCAATCCATTTAGAGTTAATTGAAATCCCTGGTACTTCAGTGCGATGCTTACCTTTTTCAATTTCATCTGCTTCATATAATCGAGTAGATACATAGTATCTCTTTTTCAATTGTATTTGTCCATTACAGGACAAATGAAATTGTCTGGGATTGGTAACTCCTTGACAACCCTGAAAACAGTAAGCATTTATCATCATCATGTATTTCGTGCAATCTATCTAAATGATTTTTATACTATTTCATAGGAAAAGTATTATATGACACCTCTTGATAATTTTTAGCTTTCAGATTTCCTTGACGGTAATTTTGAGTTGATCTCCTATCACGGGAACTCAACTTATCCATAAACCTTCGTACTGCATTTTTATCTTCATACCTCTCCTTCATTTTCTTTTCTAAATTATCATTGGTCTTTAAAACCTATAAATTGTTGCTCCTTCCACAGAAGGAACTGGCAATGTACTTTTCTCCATTTACTCCTGTATCATCTTGCCAATCTCCTTCTAAATTTTCAGCTTTTGCCTGTAGTGACACATTTTTTGAGATTGGCAGCTTTAGGCTTTTCGCTATTTCTTGTACTGTTTTGGGAATAGATGCCTTTTTCCTCAAGTGACAATGCTGAGTTGGAAAAATGCTGGTTTGCGAGTTCAGTAGTGTTTCTTCTCGCTATCATCTTGGATTAGCATTGCTATTTAAGAGTTCGTCGCTTCTGTATCCTTTATGGCTTTTGTGATAACCCTTTCTCCGAACTTCCTTTCACAGGATTCATTTCTTCCAGATGCAAAAAATTCCTACGTATGACGAATTTCATGCTTTACTTTGTTCAAGTTTTTCCACAGATGGCGCCAATTTGTTGACAATACAAATTGAATCAAACAAGTTTATTAATGAAACAATTACAATTGAATATCAATGTAAATACATCCTCTCACCTGAATATAAAATTTACCTCCTAAATTCATTAGTTTTAACGCGTCAATTAGAACAAGATGAGAAACAGTTATTTGAGAGGGAGATATTTCAATTACATGCTCTCTTTTTCATTTGTGGGATATTTATAGAATTTTCTCGAAGCATCGATGAAGTTCGGTCATTTCTATATTGTGCCAAATGGCAGCTCCTTGTTGGCTATGATTTATGTCTGATTTGATTACGAATCAACTTTATTCATTTGCCCATGTGCTCTTTATTGACAATCTGTAGCAAGCCGATTTATGGTAAGTGGTTTGTAATCTTTTTGCCTGCCTTTCGGTTCTTTGTTCCCCTTGCATGCTGCTTTATATTTTCCCAATAGTTAGTTCGATTTGCGAATTTCTTTGCAATGTCTAACAACAATAAAAACAGGAATACCACTTTGTTGCCGATTTTGTGTCTCGCAAGTGTACGGATCGTAACAAGTAGTAAAGTGGTCAGATTATTGTTTCTCACGAGAACTATACTCTAATACTCAACTTATTATTTCTAACTTTTATTTGATGAAAATAAACAAGAACAATGATTGGTTATAATTTTGAATCTAACTACCTAACGATACATGGATACACACAAAGAATGATTGAGAATTCAAATAATAAATAGATATTAGGGCAGAACAATTTCACCTATTGATCACCTTTAAGTTTTAAATCAAGATTCATAAAATCTAAGGTAGTGTTCGGTCGAATTCTCCTATTGTATTTAATTTGCCCCTCTCGAGTTCTCATTGAGCCTATTTACCTACTTCAATTCCATATCTCTATACGAGTCAAACTCAATTAAGCGAAATAGTAGTTGTAAGAATTTATTTATGGCCGTAGTAATTAATATAGGTATCTCTATATGTTATATTAATTTACTGAATTTTGATATGTGGTCTAAACAAGAATCTGCATCTCTGTGTAATTATTGTTTAGAAATCATTTAATAATTGGCCAGAAAATTCAAAGCATTAAGAACATGATTAAAATCCACGCATATAATCATAACGAACAAGAATCTCAAATAAAAGAAATAAAGGGTCCCAAATAGGTTATGTTGATCGCCCTAAAATGATATTATAACTACTCATGAAAGAAAAACAAGAAGTTATTATTGAAGACATCATCGGATTTTAAATAGAAATATAGAATAAGAAATCAATCTTACACCAAGATCTTCTTCCCCTTCCAATTTATGCTTCAGCCTTGAATTGCTTGTTGTTCTTTTTTCTCTGGAATTATTCTCTTTAATCTTCAAGTGTGTCTCTTGCATCTCAATGTGTGAATCCTCCTTAAAGTGTGAGAAATTTCATATTTATAGGTGCCTTACCATGTGTAGAAAGTTGGGTTTTCGTCTCGACCAAAAAAGGGCCAAAATTCTGCTTAGATCATGACTTGGGTGACGCTTGGAATGTGGCGCCACAGTGCTGTGTCAAAAATAGGTGGTGGCGCCGCAACACACAGGACCTATGCCGCAGCGCCACCTTTCGGACAGACAACACCTCTTTTAGTACTTTTATCATAACGTTCTTTACTGATGTATGATTGAAGCGATTCAAGATGCGTTGGAAAGCTAACTCAAAACACTACAATTTGCTTAAGATAGCATTTTCAAATTTCATTATTTTCTATGTAAAAATCGGGTCTCAATGTGAGGCTAAAAATGGTGCATAACTTTTTTTCCGGTTTGAACTTGATGTGTGATCATACTTTGATTATATTTAATCCCTTTGATGTCGTTCTTTATCCAATTGACTTTGAGAATTCTTGAATCTTCATCATGAGGTCCGACAAAACTTTTGGGTATTTGTACTTTAGTCCCCGAACTTTGGATCTCTTACAACTTAGCCATTTTCTCCAATTTTGTAAACTTTTGTTTATTTCCTTCAATTTCTTGTACCATCATTAAATTTTACCTATTCAACACCAAATGCAAAAATTTAGACCATCATTCATTCGAGAAGCACTAAATGTCATCGTTTTAAAGTCTTGAATAAGTATATAAAATACAGTTGTCAATTTTATCCCGCAAGTGTACGGATTGTAACAAGTAGTAAAGTGGACTAAAGAGTCTAGGTTGTCGATCTCACGAGGACTATACTTTAGCACTTAATTCAATTTTCTTTAACCAATATTTGATGAAAATAAACAAAAACGATGATTGATTGTGATTTATGATCAAACTACTTAAAATGAGAATGGATGCAACAAAAAGTTATTTGGAATTCAAACAATAAATGGATGTTAGGGCGGAACAACTTCACCAATTGGTCACCTTTACTTGTAATATCGAGATTCATAAAATCTAAAATAGTGTTTAGTCGAATTCTTCTATTGTATTCAATTTACTTATCTCGAGTTCTCATTGAGCCTATTTAACTACTTCAATTCCATATCTCTATGTGAAACAAACTTAGTTAAGCGCGCTAATATTTCTAAGAAATCATTTATGGCCGTAGTAATTAACATAGGTATTTCTGCGAGTTATATTAATTTACTGGATTTTAATATGTGGTCTAAACAAAGAATCCGCATCTCTAAGTAATTATTGTTTAGTAATCATTTAATAATTGGCAAGATAATTTAAAGCACTAAGAACATGATTAAAATCCACCCATATAATCATAACCAACAAGAATCTCAAATAAAAGAAATAAAGGCTCCCAAATAGGTTACATTGTTCATCCTAAAATAAGATTTAACTGCTCATAATAATGAAAGAAAAAGAAGAAGTTATTATGGAAGGCATTACCATATTTTAAATAGGAATATAGAATGAGAAATCAATCTTGCACTATGATCTTTTTCCTCTTCCAATTTATGCTTCAATCCTTGGATTGCTTGTTTTTTTTTTTCTTTTGAATTCTTCTCTTTTAATCTCGAAGTGTGTCTATTGCATCTCAATGTGTGAATCCCCCTTAAAGTGTGAGAGATTTCATTTTTATAGGTGTTTTGTCATGTGTAGAAGGTAGAGTTTTTGTTTGGACTAAAACAGGGGCTGAAATTCTGCTCAGATTACGACTTGGGTGGTGCCATAGCGCCGTGTCGAAAATAAGGGGTGGCATCGCAGCGCCGCTTCTCCAAATTCCCAGTGCTACAGTGCTCGGAACCTGGTGCCGTGGCGCTACCTTTCGAATAGACACCTCTTTCTGTATTTTTAACATAATTTTCTCTCCCGATCGCCAATTGAGGCAATTTAAAATACGTTGGAAAGATAGCTTAAAGGATTACATTTTTACTTTGGATATCATTTTCAAATTTGACCGTTCTCTAACTCAAAATGGGGTCTCAATGTGAGGGTGAAACAGTGCATAACTTTTTTTTTAAGGTTTGAACTTGATGTGTGATCATTTTATTATATTTAATCCCTTTGATGTCTTTCTTTATCCTATTGACTCTGAGAACTCTTGAATCATCATCAAGAGGTCTGATACAACTTTTGAGTATTTTCACTTTTGTCCTCGAACTTTGGATCTCTTACAACTTAGCCATTTTCTCCAATTTTGTCAACTTTTGCTTATTTCCTTCAATTTTTTGTACCATCATTAAATTTTACCTATTCAACACCAAATGCAACAATTTAGACCATATTTCATCCAAGAAGCACTAAATGTCATCGTTTTAAAGTCTTCAATAAGTGTATAAAATATAGTTGTCGATTTTATCCCGCAAGTGTATGGATCGTAACGAGTAGTAAAGTGGACCAAAGAGTCCAGGTTGTTGATCCCACAAGGACTATACTTTAGCACTTAATTCAATTTTCTTTGACCAATATTTGATGAAAATAAACAAAAACGATGATCGATTGTGATTTATGATCAAACTACTTAAAATGAGAATGGATGCAACAAAAAGTTATTTGGAATTCAAACAATAAATGGATGTTAGGGCGGAACAACTTCACATATTGGCCACCTTTACTTGTAATATCGAGATTCATAAAATCTAAAATAGTGTTCAGTCGAATTCTTCTATTGTATTTAATTTACCCCTCTTGGTTTCTCATTGAGCCTATTTAACACTTCAATTCCATATCTCTATGCGAATCAAACTTTCATTTATGGCTGTAGTATTTGATATAGGTATCTCTACATGTTATATTAATTTACTAGATTTTAATATGTGGTCTAAACAAAGAATCCGCATCACTTTGTAATTATTTTTCAGAAATCATTGAATAATTAGCCAAAAAATTCAAAGCATTAAGAACATGATTAAAATCTATGCATATAATCATAATGAATAAGAATCTCAAATAAAAGAAATAAATGGTCCCAAATAGTAAAATTCAAATAAATTGTCTCAATCATAATGAACATTGAATAATTGCTGGTTGTTTTTTCCTCTTGAATTCTTCTCTTCAATCTCCAAGTCTGTCTTTTGCATCTCAATGTGTGAATCCCCCTTAAAGTGTAAGAAATTTCATATTTATAGGTGCATTGCCATGTGTAGAAGGTAGATTTTTCGTCTGGACTAAAAGAGTAGTCAAAATTTTGCTTATATTACAAATTGGGCGGTGCCGTAGCACCACATCAAAAATAGGGGATGGCGCCACCTCTCTGAATCCCATGGCACTGCGGCGCGACATTACAACAAAATTATGATTTCGCAACATACAAAAAGTTGTTGTAATATGTTGTTTAATATGACATATTTTTAAAGTTTGTCGTGAAGATTGTGATAAAAAAAAATACCTAAAAATATAAGGCAACATAAAAAATTGTTGTGAAATGTGAAAATTCATAACAAATAACAAAGAATGTTGCCAAAAATATGAGGAAAGGAAGGTGCCAAAATATTTTAGGTGGGAAACTTTTCGCAACGAACTTTTATTTCTTGCAACAAAATGTTTGTGATGCAATACGGTCTACTTTTGGCAACATTAAATATTTGTTGCTAAAAAATTCAGTAGTTGGAGAAAAAATTGCTACAAAAAGTCCATTTTTTGCAACGGACAAAAATGTTGCAATAGGTTTTTACAATTCACCGGTATATTGTAGGCTCTAATATTGTCATAAAGTCGAAATATATAGCAAAGTGAACTACACATTGCAAAAATCTTCAAATGTACGTTGTTATTAAGTTTTTGCGACATGCCTCGTCTGTTGCTTTTGTTGTGTTTTGCAATATTTTTTGCTTGTTGTTTGAACTTCTTTTTGCGACGTGGAGGAAAATTCCTAGCAGGGCAGACGGCATAAATGGTCCTCTTCACCAACGGTCAACCTAATCTAGTTTGAAAAATGCATAGACGCCTTAGTTTACCACTTGTGCGACATCCATTTTGCTGAGAATTCTGTGTTAAAAAATTAAAGGAAGTAATGTTTGACATTTTAGTTCGTATAGTTCATCATGGTCGTTCCCAATCCTCATCTCTTTGGAGATTTTTGAAAGGTGAAACGGGGATAAAATATCTCGTTCACTACTCATTTAATTAATTTTAATATAATTTTATATTTTTGAAATAAGATTAAAGTTTAAGATTATGAAAGAAAATAAATATATAGATTCAGAATGGAATTGAAAAATGGGGCATCAAATGATAAGTACAATTCTACAATTATTTGGATCATCAATAATTGATGTTTTGGAGTGTTTTATTGAATATATACTCACTTTTGTATGTATGCTTATTCTTTAATTTAGGAGAAACCTGATATTAGATTATTTGAAAATGAACAAAAATATATAAGGAGGACTTAAATCGAGCAAATCATGGATAGAGGATAAAAGTGTCAAAATTTTAAAGGTGGAGGACTTTTAATAAAATTTAGAAAGGGTGATATCTATATAAAAGAGAACAGGTGAGAAACAAATTAAGCCTTCATTTGAGCCACATTATTGTAAAAATGAGAATGAAAAATATATCGTTATGGGCTCCAAACAAGAGATAAAAAGTTAAAAAATGATGAATTAATGTGATGAATAACGATAATATTTTTCATTTTAATTAGAAAATAATTGAGCTCAAGGCCTAATTTCCTTTTAATTTCTTTCTTTATTCTGTACAAAAATTCAATTTCCCACGCAATATCACAATCACGTTTGAAACAAATCTCTTCTCCCCCCATTTTTGGATTCACGGTTTCAATAAGTCTCTACCAAAACCCTATCTGTTGTAATCTCATATCTCTCTAATTAAAGCTGTAGTTTTCCCTTCTCTCCCATGGATTTGGCATCTGAAGAACCAATTTCAATTTTTCTATATCGATGGCAAGCTATCAATACCTGCTTGTCCTTCAATTCTCCTTATTCTCGAGCGATGAGAAGCAAATCCTAGGGTTTTATGCTTTTTCACCTCCTTTGTCTTTGAATTTCTTCTTTGTTGTGATGTTTTGAATTTCATTTTTGCAGTCACATTGAAGGTCATCTGATTTTCAGGCCCAAATTAATTGAAACTGGCATGCATAATTTTTTTTTTTTTTTTTTTTTTTTTTTTTTGTATATTTCTGCAATTTTAGTAATATCGAGCATTTTTGTTTAGAAATTGAAGGATAAATATATACTCAAATACTATATTTCACTCAAATGTTTCGAGGTTCTAGATTTATTGGAGATAATGTTTGACTAATGGGCAACTAATAGGATTAAGGTTTGAAGATTTTGGAAATGGCCAGCTCTTATCATGTTTTAATCTCCAGGCAGTGGTCATTGTAAAAGTTTTTTGACAGCACTAAAACGCTGAGGTTCTTGAACCCTGTTAGGATGGGAGGCAATTTGAAGTTTGCAAGTTTATTTATTTCATTGACTGTATATAATCTTAGTGGAGCAGGATTGAATTCTACTCTCATGAGTTATTAGTCCTACTAATTGCTAGTAGTTTTCCAATTTGAGTTATTAATCGTTACTTGCACAAGGGAGTTACTTATTTAAAAAAAAAAAAAAAAAAGGAAAAAAAAGGGATATGTATAGTAAAGTTGTATACGAGAACTGACCTATTACAGTAAATAATACAGATGTATTTTGTTGGGGCCGATCTCATGAGAACCACCTCTTTCCAACCTTGGTTGCTTTCATCTTCATCACAAGATCCTCATTTGTTAATTCTTTGTTGTATTTAGGTTGAATATTAGAATGTATTTTATGAGTATACCTTGATGAAGTGAACATGCTAGTTAACTAATTCCACTAAGCCAAATATCTTCTAAAGAATCTTAAGAATATCCATTCCAGTAGCTTTTTTTGGCTAATATTGTTCATTATTTTCACTAAAAATTGTTAACTACATATTCTCTTTTGTATGATCTTTGTGAATAAAGTGATATACCTGATATACCTATTCTCTTTTGTCAGATCTTATGGATTATGTCTGTCTAGTACTTGTAGTTTCTCTGCTTGTTTGTTCTTAATCTAATCCAGAAGCTTTTCTTCTAATGATTGAAAAGAAATAATTCTTGTCTTGTCTGTTTACTACTATCTGTCAGTTAATGTTTGGTGTTGCTATGTGTAGTTCTTTTTATTCAGACTGCCATCCCCGATCACTGCATCTGTTTTCAATTTCTGTTTGAGTTCCCTCAATTAATGGGTGTTGGTTTCACTATTGGTGAATCAAATATGTAATTTTATTTATTCCTCCTATAACCACGAACTTGAAGTTAATTTATGTAACTTTCACCATTTTCCTGCACAATTCAGACATGAACATATTCGAAATGCTTTATTCTTTGATTAAGTCCGGAGTTAAAAAATAAAAAATTTAAAAAAAATTAAAATTTAAGCATATTCGCTATAAATCTGGCTTATTTCGCATTTTTTGACCTTTTTTTTTTTGGAAGGAACAGAATTGTATTATATTAGTCACCAATAATCAAGTATGATCCTTTTGCATCTTTTGGTTATACAGCTAAATCAGTTGTAGACATATTTGATGTCAAACATAGCCAACTATCAAGAAATATCCAGATTTGATTTTATCGCATATTTGAGTGACCTTGTATTGCACAACTTAAACTTTCATTATGTTGAAGGTAATTGTTCCTTCGTCTTCTTGTTAGATATCAATGTTGTTTGAGGAAGTCACTTGACAAAGGATGTACTTATTACATAAATAAATTTAGTTTAGCTAATACATATTTAAAACTATGTGCTATTCTTGTACTACTATTCTTTTGCTAATCTCTATGCCGAGTAATATGGCTTGTTAATGTTGCAAATTCTAATTATCATTGTAGGAATATCAAGCAAATACTCAATATGATGGGTTGCTTTCCATGTGCAGAAATGTAATACACTTGCATATTTTCTCCATTGACAGAACAGTTATATTTACTCCTCATGGTGTGTTCCCTCCTGCTTTATATTGTCTCACTACAATAATTGGGGTTTACTGTTTCTTTGAACAATCAGCTAGATGTTTAGTGGAGTTGGGGTGTTTTTTCTTTCTATAAACATTATTAGAAGAGCGGCCAATTAGCCTTGTAGCTTTAGGGTGTCTACAGGCAAAGGCTTTCTTTCTTACTAATATATTGTTCTTATAGCTAACTTTAACTACATCTCTTATATTCGTGTGAGACTAAAATTTGCGGGGCTTTCCCTTATAAGAATGCTTATTTAACTGAAGAACAAATTGATGGTGAGTTGGAAGTATATCCTGGAGTCAAGAATGTTATTTGGGTGTCTTGTTATTTCTTACATATTTTTAGTTATATTCTCTACTTTTCTAGTTTAGTGAACCATCCTAAGTAGTTCAACATCGGAATTACTAGCATTATACTTTATTAGTATTTATTTAAATTTTGGAGGTAAATACCTATTTTGTTAACAATAATATGATTTTTTTTTTTTTTTTTTTTATGTATTTTGCTCAAATGATGACATGAAACTTTGCGTGTTGAGAAATAAGATCAATTCCAAACATCACTTATTATATAATATATTGTACTATAAATATTGAATATCATAAAATATATTATACGACATATCGGATGCATTGTAAAATATATTTTGTTACAAATATTGCTTGTTATTAAAGATATATTATCACGAGCGTACATTGTTGCAAAATTAAATAGGTGACAAAAGTTATACCTTTAGAAGGATATTCACAACAAATATTTTTCTCCTAAAAACTTTGTTGGAATCATTGGTGCGACAAACTAACTTGTTTTAAATTTTTGCAATGTATATATATTGCAATGACATTACAACTACAAATATCATGTTATTATTTCGTATTTTTTTGTGTCAAACAAATAGTTTTGCAATTTGTTTAATGCAATGAATGGTCAAAAGTTGTCTCAAAATACATTTTGTGACTCAACATTGGCAGCAAACATATTTCTCGTAAAAACTTTATTGGAATATGCATTGCGACAAACTCACTTGTCGCCCTTAAAATTTTTTGTGACCTATATACATTGCGATGACATTATGGCTACAAATATTATGTTGCTATTTCGTATTTTTTACGTCAAACAAATAATATCGAGATTTTGTTAACGCGATGAATGATCAAAAGTCGTCGCAGAATACATTTCGTGACTTATATAGCGCGACAATTCATGCAACAAACATATTTTCATCACTAAATTACTTTAATAACAAAATCTCAATATTTGTGACAACATTCTTTTGTCGCAAAATCGGTTGTCAACTTTTGTTTATTTCCTTCAATTTCTTGTACTATCATTGAATTTTACCTATTCAACACCAAATGCAACAATTTAGACCATAATTCATCCAAGAAGCACTAAATGTCATCGTTTTAAAGTCTTCAATAAGTGTATAAAATATAGTTGTCGATTTTATCCCGCAAGTGTACGGATCGTAACGAGTAGTAAAGTGGACCAAAGAGTCCAGGTTGTCGATCCCACAAGGACTATACTTTAGCACTTAATTCAATTTTCTCTAACCAATATTTGATGAAAATAAACAAAAACGATGATCGATTGTGATTTATGATCAAACTACTTAAAATGAGAATGGATGCAACAAAAAGTTATTTGGAATTCAAGCAATAAATGGATGTTAGGGCGGAACAACTTCACCAATTGGTCACCTTTACTTGTAATATCGAGATTCATAAAATCTAAAATAGTATTCAGTCGAATTCTTCTATTGTATTCAATTTACTTCTCTCGAGTTCTGATTGAGCCTATTTAACTACTTCAATTTCGTATTTCTATGTGAAACAAACTTAGTTAAAAGCACTAATAGTCTAAGAATTCACTTATGGCCGTAGTAATTAATATAAGTATCTCTACAAGTTATATTAATTTACCGGATTTTAATATGGTGTCTAAACAAAGAATCTGCATCTCTAAGTAATTAGTGTTTAGCAATCATTGAATAATTGGCCAGAAAGTTTAAAGCATTAAGAACATGATTAAAATCTACCCATATAATCATAACCAACAAGAATCTCAAATAAAAGAAATAAAGGGTCCTAAATAGGTTACATTGTTCATCCTAAAATTAGATTTAACTACTCATAATAATGAAAGAAAAACAAGAAGTTATTATGGAAGGCATTACCAGATTTTAAATAGGAATATAGAATGAGAAATCAATCTTGCACCATGATTTTCTTCCTCTTCCAATTTATGTTTTAACCCTTGAATTGCTTGTTGTTTTTTTTTCTTGAATTCTTCTCTTTTAATCTCGAAGTGTGTCTATTGCATCTCAATGTGTGAATCCCCCTTAAAGTGTGAGAAATTTCATATTTATAGGTGTTTTGTCATGTGTAGAAGGTAGGGTTTTTTTTTGGACTAAAAAAGAGGATGAAATTCTGCTCAGATTATGACTTGGGTGTGCCGTTGCGCCACGTCGAAAATAAGGGGTGGCATCGCAGCCCCGCTTCTCCAAATTCCCCGGCGCTGCAGCGCCCGGAACCTAGTGCGGTGGCGCTACCTTTCGAATAGACAACACCTCTTTCATTATTTTTAACATAATTTTCTCTCCCGATCTCCAATTGAGGCAATTTAAAATGGTTTGGAAAGATAACTTAAAAGATTACATTTTTACTTCAGATATCATTTTTAAATTTGATTGTTCTCTACGTCAAAATGGGGTCTCAATGTGAGGCTGAAAACGGTGCATAACTTTTTTTCAGGTTTGAACTTGATGTGTGATTGTTTGATTATATTTAATCCCTTTGATGTCTTTCTTTATCCTATTGACTCTAAGAACTCTTGAATTGTTATCATGAGGTCCGACACAACTTTTTAATAATTTCACTTTAGTCCCCGAACTTTGGATCTCTTACAACTTAGCCCTTTTCTCCAATTTTGTCAAATTTTGCTTATTTCCTTCAACTTCTTGTACCATCATTGAATTTTACCTATTCAACACCAAATACAATAATTTAGATCATAATTCATCTGAGAAGCAACTAAATGTCATCGTTTTAAAGTCTTGAATAAGTGTATAAAATAAAGTTGTCGATTTTATCTCGCAAGTGTACGAATCGTAACAAGTAGAAAAGTGAACCTAAGAGTCCAGGTTGTCGATCCCACGAGGACTATACTTTAGCACTGAATTCAATTTTCTTTAACCACTATTTGATGAAAATAATAAAAAACGATGATCGATTGTGATTTTTGATCTAACTACTTAAAATGAGAATGGATGCAACAAAAGTAGATTTGGAATTCAAACAATAAATGGATGTTAGGGCGGAACAACTTCACCAATTAGTCACCTTTACTTCTAATATCGAGATTCATAAAAT
The DNA here is from genome assembly GCF_002742605.1 of Olea europaea var. sylvestris. Taxonomy (NCBI): domain Eukaryota; kingdom Viridiplantae; phylum Streptophyta; class Magnoliopsida; order Lamiales; family Oleaceae; genus Olea; species Olea europaea. The sequence continues at coordinate 9,328,330 of NC_036244.1, read as the reverse complement.
CTAAAATAGTGTTTGGTTGAATTCTTCTATTGTATTTAATTTACTCCTCTCGAGTTCTCATTGAGCCTATTTTATACTTCAACTCCATATCTCTATGCGAATCGAACTTCGTTAAACGCACTAATAGTTCTAAGAATTCATTTATGACCGTAGTATTTAATATAGGTATCTCTACACGTTATATTAATTTACCAAATTTTAATATGTGGTCTAAACAAAGAATCCGCATCTCTTTGTAATTATTTTTTAGAAATCATTGAATAATTAGCCGGAAAATTCAAAACATTGAGAGCATGATTAAAATCTACGCATATAATCATAATGAGCAAGAAACTCAAATAAAAGAAATAAATGGTCCCAAATAGTAAAAGTAGATTTAACTACTCATTGTAATGAAAGAAAAACAAGAAGTTATCATGGAAGACATCATCGGATTTTAAATAGTAATATAGAATAAGAAATCAATCTTGCACCAAGATCTTCTACCTCTTCCAATATATGCTTCAACCCTTGAATTGTTGGTTGTTTTTTCCTCTTGAATTCCTCTCTTCAATCTCCAAGTCTGTCTCTTGCATCTCAATGTGTGAATCCCTCTTAAAGTGTAAGAAATTTCATATTTATAGGTGCATTGCCATGTGTAGAAGGTAGGTTTTTCGTCTAGACTAAAAAAGTGGCCAAAATTTTTCTTAGATTACAAATTTGGTGGTGCCGTAGCGCCACATCAAAAATAGGAGGTGGCGCTGCAACACCGCCTTTCTGAATCCCATGGCGCCACGGCGCCACCTTTTGGACAGATAATACCTCTTTCAGTTTTTTTGTCATAACGTTCTTTCTCGATCTTCGATTGGGGGGATTCAAGATGCATTGGAATGATAACTCAAGGGTGCATTTTCAAATTTGATCATTTTCTATATCAAAACTAGGTCTCAATGTGAGGTTGAAAATGGTGCATAACTTTTTTTCCAGTTTGAACTCGATGTGTGATCAAACTTTGATTATATTTAATCCATTGATGTCTTTCTTTATCCAATTGACTTTGAGAACTCTTGAATCTTCATCATGAGGTCCGACACAACTTTTGAATATTTGCACTTTAGTCCCCGAACTTTGGATATCCTACAACTTAGCCATTTTCTTCATTTTTGTCAAGTTTTGCTTATTTCCTTCAATTTCTTGTACCATCATTGAATTTTACCTATTCAACACCAAATGCAATAATTTTGACAATAATTCATCCGAGAAACAACTAAATGTCATCGTTTTAAAGTCTTGAATAAGTGTATAAAATGCACTTATCACACTTGTTTTGAAAATATTGATAAAATAGCCAAATTTATATGTGAAATGTCAACTTTATCATTTTTCAAAAGATAAAAGGTTATACAAGCCATGGTTGATAGGCACACAAAAGGCTCTAGCTATCAAGATAAGCAATTCAAAAATCATTTTTTTTAACTATAAGGCAATATCTAAACTAAAAATTAGAATCTCTTTAATTGTTGACTCTTTAACGCTTAAAATTTTCTTATTCTTTTCCAACATCACATATTGTTAAAAAAATTGCTTTCACGGCCTTTAAATCGTGGTATATCATTTTTTAGACAGTTCAAACTATCTAAATATCTGGACAATGCAGTCCATCTCAACAGTTGGAGAATTTTAAACATCAAAATGTCACTATGGAATGTAGTGTCTACAGAATTTGATAGTTTGAACTTCTAGAGTATATAAAATATCTAGAGTTCTTCATTCTAAATTATATTTATGTTAGTTTTACATTGCTGCATGCTTATGATATGGTCAAAACTATTAGTTTTCTTGTATCTCCCGGTGGAGAGTTTAAGAAAAGAATTGTTGAATGAATTGGCATGGCACGACTGCAACGTTGATCAATACATTTCCGTCGGTTGGTATCTAATGGTAGCTTTCTAACCTGTTGTAAAAAATTTCAAAACTCTGCAGCCTCATCCTTCTATTCTCAACCGGAATCTCACAGCAGATCTGCCACTCATGTCTAGACAAAGAAATGAACCAATAAAGAATTCGTAGTAGAAAGAGGTCTAAAATTATTATTACTTTGGGACAGTGGCGAATCCAAATTCTTGAGTGAGCATGGGCGGTCGTTGACCATTGACCGTCAATGGTTGCAATAATAATCGATAGCGTCAATGGAAATTAATTATATCATAGTTCAAATTGTAAGTGTGTATGTACATTATCTACCCTTCTAATAATATTTATCATGTAAGAATTTCAAGTTTGAAAAATGGGTGTAGTTACTTACTTTCAAGCTTCGATTTGCTAATAATATCAGTCTAATAGAAAAAATGACTATTTGATAGTTTTTAATATGACAGATCTTGTCGTTGAATGTGTGAAGAAAAATTGGTGTTAATGCTTATCCCTTTTGCTAAATTTTTTGCCAATTAAATAATCTCTAATGACAAAATTAAAACAAATACATATTTGGACTTCAGTAAATGTCAACCTCCAATTTAATTTTCTTCTTCGTAATTCTTTCACTGTTCAAAATATAGTTATCACATCCGATTCAATTGTTGACCTGAACAAATTAATGGCCATCAAATCTGTGGTTCTACCAGGATCAGTAGTTCCACCTTTGGATCATTGTAAGGTCGAAACTTGGTTTAAAAAAAAATAAAAATAAAAGAAAGAGAGAATATATTTGATAAAAGTGAACATATCTCATAACGGTTAGGCTTTATATAGTCTCAAAGGAAGTCACAGTTTGAATTGTCCTATTTGTTCCCGTTTTAATGCTTATGCTTCAAAATGATGAAAAATATTTAACTAAAATAATTTACAGAAATGACTACAATTGTTGAGAGCAGAACTCAAGACCTTTGTTGCTATGAGAATATACGTTATGTTAAAGTGACATCATTCTTTGATTATTATATCTTTATTTATCTATGAGTTTCTTACTAAGAATTTTGGTCAAATCATTATTGTAATTCTTAGTCAAAATTTAAATATTAATACACAAAAAAGGGCGGCCGTTGGTGCTTACCGAGTACTGGATCCGTCACTGCTATGAGAATATACGTGATGTTTAAAGTAACATCATTCTTTGATTATTATATCTTTATCTATCTACGAGTTTGTTACTAAGAATTTTGGTCAAATGATTATTGTAATTCTTAGTTAAAATTTAAATATTAATACACAAAAATATAGTAAGTACTTATAGTTTTTTGTGCATGTTTGACGAAGTTTAATTACGATCTAAATTGGTTAAATAAATTTTTTGTTCAAACATTATGGATCAAAACTTATTAACTGCACACTTTCTCTAGATTCTTATTGTAATTATTTGACTACACTTTGTGACACAAACTGTTATCCATTTTGCTGCCTACTAATTGAACCATCACCACATCCACCATTTTTGTACCAAAAATGGTAACACTTCTAACAAATAGTGTTACATCGCCATTGCTACCGCTTGTAACATCCAGTATTATCCTACTATCGTCCCATCACCACATAGTAATTTTGATACCATGCTAAACTACCAAGCATCAACTCCAAGACCAGCCACAATTGTGCCACCAGACCATCGCTACCTACTGCCCACCTCCACTATCGACCACCACCACACCTGAAATCGAACATCCACACCACCCCCATTGCTTGCTTCTACTATAAACCTCTACCTTCAAAGCCCTAAATCGCTACCCCCACATGCCACAAGTATATTTGCGCACCACCAAACATTGTGCCATCATCACCACGGTTTGCATCACTATCATCACCATTGTGCCACCATCACTATCGCCGATGATGGCAGCTAGATTCCATGCCGCCACAAAATTCAATATCAAAATTCAAAAAAGAAAATCAAATTGCAGTTAGATGACAAATTTTACTTCGTTCTGTGATGGAGGGTTTAGCTGCCATCACCTCGAGCCACTGTTGCCAAATTTGGATCTAGTATCGTGATCACACCCAATCACCAATGTTGAACCCACCATTACCAACAAAACCTGGATTGGAGATTTTCGCCTTCATTGATGTGTGTGTTCGTATGCCTTAAGGGCCAACTTGAGAGTTCTTTTTCATAGATTTTGATCGTTTTTTAGTGGCACTGAATTGAAAAAATCGATGTTTGCTAATTTTTTAGAGAACTGATTTTGGGTATTTAAAAGCTACCCAAAATCAATGTACTCTAATTTGGGGTATATGACAATTCGCCAAATCGTTACATTTTTGTTCTTCAACCTTTCTTCCAATTTTACTCTCTATAAGACAATCATTTTCGTCTCATATGTTTGTTCAAGACTAATTTGTAAATAAAAATACGATAACTAAATTTCTATTTTTAAGCAAAAAACTATTTTAAAACTAACAAATACTTTTAAGTAAAAATTACTTCTAAGATAAAAATTCATTTTTGGGTAAATTTTTCCATAAAGTAAAAATACTACTAATAAGATAAAAAATTACTTACAATTTAAAATTTTAATTATAACTAAATACTAACTTTTACATTAATTAATTAACTTATATATCAAAATTAGTTATAAATAAAATATCACTTATAAGTAAAAACTTTCACAGCTAAAATTATAAATTGAAAATTTAACTAAGGGACACATATATAATGCATATTCAATGATTACTGACATAATTAATCAAAATTTCTTTGACCATTGGCATAACTGACCCATAATGGAAGCTCTTGGACTTTTAGTGAAGTGAGATTCGATTACTAACGAACTAGATTTATATATGAGTGGTTATATTTTTCTTTTTTTTTCCTAAAACCAAAAAAAAAAAAGGCCTTTTTTTTTTTTTTTTTTTTTTTTTTTTATATTGACAAAGTACCAAATTTTATTTGTAAAATGTCAACTTCATCATTTTTTTATATAGAAAAGTCATATAAGCCATAATTGATAGGCACACAAAAGGTTTAGCTTTCAAGATAAACTATTAAAATATCGTTTTTTACTATCAGACAATAAATAAACTTAAAATATAAATTTTCTTTACTTGTTGGCACTTTAACAATTAAAAATTTCTTGTTCTTTTCCAATAACATGGCATTTTATTAAAATATTGCATTCAAGGTTTCCAATTCTGATATATCATTTCTTAGACCGTTCAAACTATCTAAATGTTTGAACAATGTGAACCATCACGATAGTTAGACAATTCTAAAAATCGAAATATCGCTATGGGGTATGGTGTACAGACAATATGATAGTTTGAAATATCTAGATTTTATGAAATTTAAGAATTTTATCATCCGGATTATATTTATATTTGCTTTATATACATTGTTTTATGTCTTGGATATGTTCAAAATGATCAGTTTCATTATATGGCACAGTGGACAAATTAAGAAATAATGGTTGAATGAAGTGGCATGAGACGTCTGCAACATTGATCGTCACATTTTCACCGCGTTGGTATCTAATGGTAGTTTTCTCCCTTGTTGTATATCATTATTTTTTTTGCCGATCGTAAAAAGTTCAAAAACTCTGCAGCCTCATTTTTCAATTCTCAACCGGAATCTCACAAGAGAACTGCTCCCCTTGTCATAGATGAAGAAGTGATTTCATAAGGAATTTATAGCAGAAGGTCTTGAATGTGTGGCTTCCATGGGGATTCTAGATATAGATAAAAGGCAAGAATTGTGGTTATATTACTTAGAGCAAATTCAATGTAATTTGTAGGAGTGCCAACGAGCCGAGCCAAAACCTTGGCTCAGGCTTTTTTTTTGTCCGAACCGAGCAAAAGTTCGGCCAAAAAATTAAGACTCGACCCGATCTTTCAACTTGGGCCTTATTGAGTCAGCTCGATTTTCTGGATTTTTTTCCCTCTTAGTTGTTGTTTAAGACGGCTATATTAGCTCCCTGTTTGGCAGTTAAAATAGCTGCCAAACAGGCAGCTATCAAGTTGCTAACAGGCAACAGTTTATTAGCTGCCAAACATGCAGCAGATTTTTTTAACAGGCTGGCCGAGTCATATGGGCTGGGCCAGCTCGAGTTGACTCCCCAAAATGGGGTTTGGCTCTGAGCCGACAAGCCCGATTACCATCACTAGTAATTTCTGTCTGTTTTCCTCTTTGTTGAATAAATTATGTTATATAATAAAATTTACAGTAGAACTTGAAAATCCTATCAATGAGTGAAATGCAATGATTTGAAAAAGGATATGAAATTGTAAGTCAATAACCTGAATTATTTAAGTTCAAGAATAAAAATAAAATAAAAAAAAATTCATTTTTTGGGATCAAACGATCAATCTAACTTCCGAGTCATTATTATGAAGATCAAATTCAAATAGTTTGAGAAGTTGTAATTAACAAACTGATTCTGGCTAAACTAAATCAAATTAGTTCTCATGATTCATGAAAACCAATTTTAGCAGTTAGCAATAAAAAATATTCCTTTTAAGTGGAAAATACTCGAGTCTTCAAGAGGGAAAATTTTCTAGTACTCCTAGGGTATGCACTATTGAGTACTCATTTCCACTATATAATTGACACGTGTATTAAATAATTGAGACACGCTATTTAATTGGGGCCTAGACTAGATAATCCTCATCAAGCTCTCTATTCCGATTAACATGTTCCATGTAGTTAAGAAATTCACCTCATAGGTTCATTGTTTCCTATTATGGCAAAACTTTCTATTCGTGCCTTTATGGTTCATTGTTTCCTCTTTCATATGATGTCGTTGAAAGATATAAACAAGTTTTTAATTTGGAGCAAATCCTTTCATTTATACATTTGTCACTAATGCTCCGTGAAAGAATCTTATCATTTTGCATGAAAATCATTAGTCATTGATTAACTATACACATCTGCCTCAGCAATTAATTTTTTTTTATTTTTTTATTTTTTATTTTTTGATTTGAACATAATTGACGTGGTTTACATCGGAAATTATCAATTATTTTACCATTATAAGATTTTATTAATTTATTATAATTTTTGATCGTTTGCTTTGACTAAAGTTTTGCGTATGGTAGACTTTTAATTAATTTAATAGACAAGGATTTTACTGTGGTATTTTAAAAATTCTTTATAGAATAATATTGTATTTTATTTTATAAATAAGGCCACTTGGGTCTTCTGAAAAAATTGAATATGATGAAATAAAAAAAATGGAGCGTTTTCAATTTTGTATCTAAAATGTCGATATTCTACGAAATCAACAAGAATTAGATGTCTAGTTTTTGGCATTCATGATTAAATCAAGATGAATTAGAAGGTAGTTAGTGATTTTCATGCTCTCAAGCTTTTGAGCGTGCTATTTGAAAAATGTATTTTATGTACTTATTTGAACTTTTAAACTTTTTTATTTATTGATAATTATGCGGATATCTACTTAATTAATTTTCAGTAAATTATATAAATGTAGGAAAAATTCCAACCTGAATACAATTAGCAAGAAAATGATTTTCTGAATCTTTAATAGAGTTTTTTTTATTTTTTATTTTTTTGGAGCGACTGAAAATTAACCAAAGTGCAGATGAGCAATTTGAAGAATTAATAGAGCATTTAGAAGAAATTCATAAAATTCGGGAGTTAAATTCGACAATTAGAAAGTCCGAGATCTAAATTACATATTTTCGGAACTTAAGACGTGCCAATTTATAATTATTATGAATTTTTTGGACAAATATGGAAGATTTTGGAAATTCGATATCAAAATTGAAGATTAGAATGAAAAAGGACCAAAATCATATAAAAACATAATATGGGGACCTAACTGAAAATTCAGGGGTTAACCGTGGTCCAGCCCAAACCACTTTGCTGAATTTTGCTATTTTTAAGTTTACTTGATCGCTTTTGATTTCATCGTATAAAATTAGAGAAAAAGGGGCAAAAAAATCAAAATAAAAATTAAGAAACTAGGATTTATAGTTCTTACCTTGAGTAGGGCTGGACAAAACTCCCGACCCGAACCGATCGAACTGAACCCGACGGTTCTTCTCAAATTAAATACCTGAACGGGTATTTGAATCAAGAATTGACGGGTATGATTCGATTCTCAGTGCTAGGCCAAGACCCGAAGAATCAAATAAGAGCTGAATCTCCGTAATTTTTTTAATTAATTTATTTTAAATAAGTTAAATTATTTTATTTTTCCTAAATAAATTTGTTAACTAGTTAATTTAGTTCAAACCACAAAATATTATTTTTCTATTTCTAATTTTCAGTTCAAAATCAATTTAATCAAATTGATCTCAATTTTATCCAAATCTGTCATTCTACTGTAGTGTTGTTTCTACCGGAGAAAATCGAATTAAAACTCTACAATATCTTTCTTAATTATTTTGAACTCGTTATCTTTCTTTTTCTGTAATTTTAATAATCAAATTTATGAAGAATTCAGCAATTGTAAGAGCTAATATTGAACATATCATTAATTAAATTAATGTAACTTTGTATATATTAAAAAGATTAATTATAATATAGAACCGAATGGAACCGAACCAGACCGAACCGAATCGAATGGAACCGAACCCGAATGGTTTCGTAATTAAATTTGGACCCAACGGTTTCACTTACTAAATATCCGAAAATTTCGAGTTGGTTCGGTTCTCGTTAGAATAGAACCGAATCGGACCATGTCGAGAGAAAAATACTTTTGGTGCAACATAATCAACTTTTTCTCATTTATGTCATTCAAACCCAATGAAATACTTTAATTTTTTCTTGATTCAAGATTATCAAATTAATAATTACCTTTTTCTCCTTTAAAACCGATATGCCAATGTCAGATTTATTACATACGAAATCTCCGTGTTGGTAGGTGAGCCATCCTTATCAATGACGATTTTCGTAGATTTTCATTATTCTTTCATGAAAATTGAATTAAATATTGACAATACCAAATTTAACTGTTCTAGTTCTTTACTTTTACTCATGAATTTGCAAACAGAAATGCAAATCTGTAGGAGGTGAATAGCCACTCCTTTTTATTTCAAAGTCGGTGAAATTTCCACTTTTCCACATGCAATCAATGAAAAGTTTACATAACAAATCGTAAATATGATAATTGTAGGGGTAATAGTGCATTTTTAAATAATAACATTACCGTAATTACCAAAGACATTTATCATATTAAGTTATTAAAACATAATACACTATTAAGTATTCAATTAAGACTATCAAGATGCATTCACGTCATTGCACTTTTCAACAAAGACAAATTGCTAAAAAGGGATTAAATACACACGCAAATGAATTAGAAAGTTTTTAGTGATTTTCGTGTTCTCAAGCATTTGTGCTCGCTATTTGAAAAATATATTTTATGCAATTATCTGGATTTCTAAACTTGCTTATTTATTGATAATTAAACATATATCTACTTAATTAATTTTCTGTGAATTATAGTAATTGCAGAAAGAATTCCAACTTGAATACAATTAGCATGAAAATGATTTTTCAGAAGCTTAAATAGAGTTTAATCAGAGCAACTAAAAATTAACTATAGTGCAGAACAATTAGAAGAAATAATAGAGCATTTAGAAGAAAATCATAAAATTTAAAAGTTAAATCGACAATTAAAAAATATGAAATCTAAATTACATAGTTTTGGAACTTAAGATGTACCAATTTAAATTATTATTAAGTTTTGGGGACTAATATAGAAGATGTTGGAAATTTCAGTATCAAAATTGAAGATTAGAATGAAAAAGGATAAAAATCATATAAAAACATAATATGGGGACCTAATTGAAAATTTAGGTGTTAACCATGGTCCAGCACAAACTACTTTTTTGCCTAGGTCAGACCCATCTGGAAAATGCAATGTGGCCAGGCTCGGGGACCGACTCAGGGACAGGGTGCCGAGGTGGCAACACCTCGGCCATTGGATCTGAAAAAAAAAATGAAGTTGAAATCGAGGGTTGAGGTGATGCCACCTCAACCACCTGTCCCCGAGTCGGTCCCCGAGGTGGGCACTGTAGCACGGTTGGACCCATCTGGCTTGGTTGCTGAATTTTGTTATTTTTTAGTTTTCTTTATCGCTTTTGATTCATTTTCGAAGCGTAACCAAAAATTTTTCCCCCTATAAATTGACCATGTTTACGTCATAAAAAGAGGTTTCATCGTATAAAATTAGAAAGAAAACGGAGAAAAAAAAAATCAAAGCAAAAATCAAGAAACTAGGATTTATAGTTCTTAGTTTGGAAGAAGAAGATTCAAGTTGCAAAATCATCATTTTTTTCTCACATATCGTTCAAATCCAATGCGATACTCCAATTTTTTCTTAGTGCAAGATATCAAATTAATAAATACCTTTCCCCCCTTTCAAAATTGATTTGCCAATGTCAGATTTAATACGTGCTTTCTTCGTGTCGGTACACGAGCCATCCTTATCAATGACGATTTTCCTAGATTTTCATTTTCTTTCAAGAAAATTGAATTATATCTTCACAATACCCAAATTCAACGGTTCTAGTTCTTTACTTTTACTCAAGAATTTGCAAACAAAAATACAGATCCGTAGCCACTCCTTTTTGTTTCAAAGTCGGAGAAATTTCCCCTTTTCCACGTAAATTGGTAAATACTGCAATCAATGAAAAGTTTACATAACTAATCGCAAATAAGATAGTTAATTGTAGGGATAATCGCAAATAAGTTATTTAAATAAAAACAATAAAGCAATTACTGAAAACACTTAGCATATTAAGTGATTAAACTATAAAACACTATTAAGTCCTCAATTAAAACTAACAAGATGCATTCACGTTAGTGATGCATTTAACTTTTCGACGAAGGCAGATTGCTAAAAGATCACCATTATGGGGCTGTTTGAGCTCCATTATTTGTAAATTATAATGAGATGGATGGTATTTTTTTGAAAACTGAGTGGTTGAAAAGTTTTTGATTTATGTGTAATATTATTTTATTGAAAATTGTGTCGCTAAAAATAAGAAAGAGAGAAATTTAATTTAATGTAATGAGAAATAATGGGGCTCAAACGGGAGTTATATATAAAAGAACATAATGGTTAGGGTAATGACAAATATTGCCAATTTCCAAGTGCTATATGGAAAAATGGTTGATGTGACATTAAATGATAAGTAGAATTAATTAAATCATTTGATTTTTCATTTGATTTAACCTTTCACCTAGTGCCACATAGACCAAGGGGTTTACATATCATTATTCTTTAACTAAACCTTCCAATTGCATCCAACAAGTAGGGCTCAGCAAAAACTAATTCAGATTGGTCAAACCGATCAAGTTTGAATTGTTTTTTAGTTCAATTTAGTTGGGTTCGGTTTAAGAATTAAATTTTAAGTTGGGTCGGTTCAGGTCTTGAGTTATCCATTAAAATTCAACCAAACCCAATCCAGTAAATTATTATTAGGAAAAAAAAAGAAAAAAATCAAACTAGTACTTAAAAACCAAAATCCTAAAAATCAATTTCAAACTTTTCAATTTTCTTCTCTGCGTTTCTTCTCTCTTCAAATACATGTCTGGGCTTGCTCCTAATCCAGACAAAAGCAACCTCTTTAAGGCGGCTAGGGATGTCAAAACCGAGCTCCTCAGAATTCTTCGCTACACGATCCCTCCCTGTCAGGTACCTAGGAGTCCCCTTAATTTCTTCCAGGATAAAAAAACTGTCGAGTTTGGAGGCAAGATAAAATTGGCAGAAGTTTAGTTTACCCTTCTCTTTCAGTATCATTAACCATTCTGAGCTATACGGGAAGGTCCAAAACATTGCCTTGTTTGGATGGACTGAAAACTCCTCTAAACTTTGGCTTAGGAGATTGGGACACATCTCCATAGAGAGAATGAAAATGTTAGTAAATGATGGAGTCTTAACACGAGTCTTTGGGAAAGTGGCCACAGCAGACCACTAAAAGTTCCAAGAGGAATACTGAGTTACTCGAGATCATACACACAGATATCTGTCGGCCATTTGGCCCATTTCCTACCCCTTGCATCTGTCATTTCTGCTTTTGCCTCAGCCTTGCCTCAATTATTTGACGTGATTTTTGTGCTAAACGCTTGGATTGAAGAGGGAGATTCCCAATTACAAGGTAGTGTTTGCTGAATTTATAATTTAAAGAATTGCTATTTAATTATCCAACTTAAAGAAGTTGTATGGTGTTACCATAGATATTGATCTTTAGATTATAGCGCTTGAGATCTGAATTTAAAAAGTATGTTCACCTAGAGAATATTCAATTGATCACTGGTATTAACTTGGTGATTGTTTATATCATTAAATCCGTATAACAATTATGCACCCACAGCCGGCAACAATTCTATATTTTATTAATTCGAACTTGGTCCATTCCAGTTTTATATTAGTTTGGACGTCGAAAATTTTAAATATGTTTAACTAATACTTGGGTTCTGTGTTTTGCTTTGGAGAATTCTTCTTTGTTCCAAAAAAGAAAAAATAATAATAATAATTTGTGATTCTTGTATACTCAGCTCATTTTGGTTTAATTTGTTCATTTTTATTGTTGTTTAAGAAAGTTGATTATTAATTTCTACTAAAGATGTTAACTGATATTAATTGGTTACCACCATTATATCATTATGAAATTGTTTACATTTTAATTATAATTAGAATGCCTTGTGAAATTCATTGATGAAATACTAAATAGATACATTACTGGAGACAAGAGAACGGCTTAAAATGTATAAATGATCCCTTTTTGTACCTTGGTTAGCTGCATGAATACTATGTATAAGTGGAGAGTTCAACAAAGTAAAAATCTTGAGCAAGATAATCATATGAATGATGTGGTGCATACCATGAGAATGGTTTAGTGTAAAACAGTGCACTTGCAGTATGAGTGGATATGAAGTTGCAATTGGAAGTGCACAAATATAATAAATGTTATTATCAGTGTTTGTGAATTGTGGTTATTGTCTTTTTGTATAGTTTTGTGCTTCTAAAACACAAGTTTATTGAAGTTTCTAAAGTACATATTCCATAACTTCAGTTTATTTCATGACGGCACCAATAATCTTTTTTTCGAGGTGGTACTAATGTAAGTTAACGTGTTTTGTTTTTCTTTGCAAAAGCCTAAATAAAACGGACACAGTTGCAATATTCTTGCTTTCTTATGGTGCATTAATACTTTTGTAGTTTTATTTGGTTTATTAATATTTTTTGGTGGAATATGTTGGTAGATATCAATATGTCTGAAGAAAATGACATAGTAGCCCTATACATATATGCTATCAAGTCTTCCTCCACGTCCACTATCAACATTAGGAAAACAAAAATCTAATAGAATAGTTTCATGTGTCGGGGATCATTTTGCATTATTGGGCCCCAGGAATGATCCAAATGTTGGGTGTAAGTGTAACTTGTGTGGAGTGGATTATTCTTGTGGCTCTAAGTATGGTACAAGCACTTTGGGTGACCACTTCACAAACAATTGAAAGAAGTATTCTGGCATATTGCAGGATAAGAAGCAAAAACTTATATCTTTTGAGAATCGAAAACAGGGTAATGGGAGCAATCTTAAAAGCTATTGGTTGTACTAAGGAAGAGGTCAGAGTTGCATGTGCTAAGATGATATTATTAGATGAACTACCTTTTAGTTTTGTTGAAGCTCGTGAATTTAGACTCTTTTGTAGCGTAACATATCCTCAATTTCAGACCCCATCTCGTAGGACTTGTTAGATACATTTATCAATTATATCTGGATGACAAACTGAAAATTGAGAGATGTCTTTTATTTCCATCAGTTATACACCACACTGAAGTTATCCAAAGAGTTTAACATGATCATTCAAGTGGGGATTTTCCCTCATAAGTTGTTTTATGAGATATCCAAACTGTTGACTTGATGTAGATTTGAGAATGTTGCTGGAATTGTTCCACTAAGATTGTCGTGGGACAAGTTCAGTTCACGGATCTCCCTTAACTCTCTAGGTTCATCAGAAATTTCACCAAATAATTTATAATTAAAAGAGAGATCAATCCTTGATATGTGGTTGAGGTTTTTTTTTATTAATTTTCATCTTTCGAAAGAGGCACCCCACCCCTTCGATTTTTTTATTTTTATTTTTTTTATTTTTTTTATTTTTAATAAGCAAACGTTATTGTGGTTTTCCTTTACTCACAAGGGAGGGAAGTACTCAGCTTCTTTTTGCAATGTCGCCAAATTCGTCTAGAAACATTCCCATTTTTAGTTGTCCCCCAGTTCTGCCAAAGACATCAGTCATTGTCCGGATTCTCTAGTGGGGAATGAAAATGAGGTAAACTAACAATGCCTCACTCCAAACCATTTGTTAATGCCTAAGAGGCACCAACCCAGCAATGACTTGAATGTGACTATTTGAAGAAAACGTATCTCCTTGAACCATCATAGACTTTATCTCGTTTTCATCTAGTGCCACATAGACCAATGGGGTTACATATCATTATTCTTTAACTAAACCTTCCAATTGCATCCAAAAAGTAGGGTTGGGCTAAAATTAATTCAGATTGGTCAAACCGACCATGTTTGATTTGTTTTTTTAGTTCAATTTAGTTGGGTTCGGTTTTAAGAAATTAAATTTTAAGTTGGGTTGGTTCAGGTCTCGGGTTATCCATTAAAATTCAACCCAACCCAATCCAGTAAATTATTATTTAAAAAAAAAAAAAAACAACTAGTACTTAAAAACCAAAATCCTAAAATCAATTTCAAACTTTTCAATTTTCTTCTCTGCGTCTCTTTCTCATCTGCCTCTCATCTTCTCTCATTTCTGCTTGTGCCTCAGCCTTGTCTCAATTTTTTGATGTGGTTTTTGTGCTAAATTCTTGGATTGAAGAGGGAGATTCCCAATTACAAGGTAGTGTTTGCTGAATTTATAATTTAAAGAATTGCTATTTAATTATCCAACTTAAAGAAGTTGTATGGTGTAACCATATGGTAATGATCTTTAGATTATAGCGCTTGAAATCTTTATCTAAAAAGTAAGTTCACCTATAGAATATTCAATTGATCACTGGTATTAACTTGGTGATTGTGTATGTCATTAAATCCGTCTAACAATTATGCACCAACAGCCGGCAACAATTCTATATTTTATTAATTCAAACTTAGTCCATTCCAGTTTTATATTAGTTTGGACGTCAAAATTCTTGAATATATTTAACTAATACTTGGGTTCTGTGTTTTTCTTTCGAGAGCTCTTTTATGTTCGAAAAAAGAAAAAAAATAATAATTTGTGAATCATGTATATTCAGTTAGCTCATTTTGATTTAATTTGTTCATTTTTATTGTTGTTTAAGAAAGTTGATTATTAATTTCTACTAAAGATGTTAACTGATATTAATTGGTTAGCACCATTATATCATTATGAAATTGTTTACATTTTAATTATAATTAGACTGCCTTGTGAAATTCATTGATGACATACTAAATAAATACATTACTGGAGACAAGAGAACGGCTTAAAATGTATAAATGTTCCCTTTCTGTACCTTGGTTAGCTGCATGAATACTATGTATAAATGCAGAGTATGATAAAGTAAAAATCATGGGCAAGATGATGATATGAATGATGTGGATATGCATACCATGAGAATGGTTTAATGTATACAGTGCACTTGCAATAAATTATGAGTAGATATGAAGTTGCAGTTGGAAGTGCACAAATATAATAAATGTTACTATCAGTTTGTGAGAATTGTAGTTATTATCCTTTTGTATAGTTTGGTGCTTCCAAAACACAGGTTTATTGAAGTCTGTAAAGTACATATTCCATAACTTTAGTTTATTTCATGAGGGCACTAATTATCTTTTTTTCAAGGTGGTACTAATGCAAGTTAACGTGTTTTGTTTTTCTTTGCAAAAGCCTAAATAAAACGGACACAGTTGCAATATTCTTGTTTTCTTATGGTGCATTAATACTTTTGTAGTTTTTGTTGGGTTTTTCGATATCCAATAATTCAGGCGATGATTTAAAACAGTTGTCGGATTATTTATCGACACCATGGACTTGGCTCGACTCGAAGATGAACTACACTTTTGGATGGTTCGGGTTTGGGTTGGATGATTATTTGGTTAGTTGGACCATTTAGTGATTAATATGGAGTTGAATATTGGCCCATTAGTTTAGGTTAATTGGTAGCCCGCTTAGTGAACCCTAGGCCCAATTAGAGTGACCTAAACTAACCTATATATATGTATTTATCTCCCGGCCATTTTTGTGGTGGTGTGTGTGTTGTAGCAATGGAGAGAAGAGTTGAGAGAAGAGAGGCAATCGAGAGAGAGGGAAGCCATGTGAGGTTTTGAGTAAGATTCAACCAGTGTTCTTCTTCCTCCCATACCTTTGTGGATTGCTAACACTACTACCCTTCTCTTTTGTGGGGATAGAGAGAAAGAGAGCAGTTCAAAGTGAAGGTGAAAGTCTTGGGTCGAGCCAAGGTAAATCGGTGTTCGTTTGATTATTTTTTGAGCCCGAAATCAAGATTTATCGAGAGATTTTCGCTACAAATGGTATCAGAGCTTGTGTTATTGATAAATCTGTGATTTTTTGGGGCTAAAAAGGGGCTGAAAGTGGTCAGAAACGGGTCTAAAAATCAGAGGCAGAAACTGTTTGGTTTTTTCAATTTTATGTTGGATCTGTTTTGGCGTTTTCTGGTGAAACTAAAAAGAGTTTGGCGAAACGGACACCACCGGTCAACTGTGCAGGCGGAGAAGAAGTCGAAAGGGCGACAGGTCGCCGGCGCGTGGGAAAGACGGCGATGGCGCGTGAGGGCGCGTTCGTCTGATTCCGACGAAGTGGTCTTCAGACAGAATCTTCCCCATGACGAGATGGACCCTGCAGTGTTTTCCAATTTCAGTTTGGAGCAATACAGTGAAAGTTAGACGATTTTACCCTTGGACGTTCGGGTGCCAGGTGCTGTTTTCGTGTTGCTGTGGTTGCTGTTGACTTTAGGATGAAGAGTGATAGTCCTGAAGTGGTGAATTCGCGTCTCTCGATATTTACGGACCTTCAGAAGTGGTCCGTTCGGTATCGTATTCCTTGTTTTTTATTATTGCAATTAAAATAAATGTGTAGAGTAATTTATTTTTTGCATTAGAGGTCATCACATGGGATGACATTAGGTTTTGGGTTACCATGAAGGGGTAACCATTGCCTGTTGCTAGACCTAAGAATTATTTGTTAATTATTTGCCTTAAATTCTTTGTGAATTTGCTGTCAATTTTTCTATATTATTAGAATTGCATGTGGCCTTAGGAAAGTTTACTGGACTATTCTATGTGAATTATGTTCATACTTCACTTGTGGTCATTATTTGGCATTGGTGGCAAATGTAGGTCTAAGGTAAGTGCGAAAAATAACATATATTTTAACTATAGTAAAATTTGGACATAGTTGAAAGAGATTGTCCTAAGATGATAATAAAAGGAAAGATGAGGATAGAGACAAGACGAATGTGACTTTAGGGTCGAGTAGTGATCCTAGTGAGGTTTATTGAGAGAATAAACCTAGTTCTTGCATTGCATCTGTGTGTAATCCTTTCTGCATGTATATGATCACTTAATTATGTTGCAATGTTGATGCTACACTTTCAATATGTTTGATGTGTGTAATTGCATGAATTAGAGTGATTTATTACTTTGTGTAATATGTTTACATGCATAGTGGGTTAAGTTTTGTGGCGTACTCTATTTGCTCTGTGAGTGGTGTGAGATTATGTGACGCAGCCATGTTAGAGTTACCTTCTTTATCTTTGTAAACCTCCTTTGTGAGTGTTGTGAAGTAACCGACTCTTTCTTCGATTCTCTTTGAGAGTGCCACCTTCATTATTTTCTTTGTGAATTTTTGGGAGCATTGGTGAGTGGATTAACCTTTGTGGTCACCGAAAAGTGTTGATTTGCCATAGTGAATTTGAGATGCATTAGCAGTGAGTTGGATGTCTTTTGGTAAGGTGGAGTATAGATGCCTAGAGGTGCATTGGTGATATGTACGAGGGATGTAGAGTGTGACATTTGGATCACGAGTGGAGATGTGATCAAATGTGTAGAATCCTTTATCTGTGAAAGAGACCCTGTACAGGTGGAGTGTGAGAGAGGCACTTCTATCACTTCTGTAAGGTTTATCCACGTAGGTTGAGAGAAGTGATTTGGTGATAGAGGATTATCCCGAGAGTTTAGGATCTATTGTGACTTGCCAGTTAGATATGAGTTAAGTGATTGGTTTAGTGAGCATGGTGGGCGATGAGAGGAGATGTGTGTTCTCGAGGTGGGAGTAACACAGAATGGGATATGATAAGTGTGGTGAGATCTTTTCTTAGGGTCATTTATGCATGTGTTGCATATATGGTTGACCGTGGTTTGATTAACTAGGTGTAAATTTGTGGTTCTGTGTGAACGTGATTTTGAAAAGATCTGTGTGTGTTATCCTATATATATCTTCATCGCATGATTATTTGTTCACTGTGAATACTTGTTTCTACTTGGGTATTCTTGACCTTAGCCCTGGTGAGTACATGGAGCAAGTATTATATGTGTTTCAAGTTGGAAACACGAGGTAAGGTCTATTATTCCAATTTTATTGGATTACTTTGATTGTGCAAGTATAAACTGTGTGTTTTGGTTGCTTGCAGATTATTGGGCATCAATGTGGAGATTGTTGGGTTTTTTGATACCCAATAATCCGGGCAATGATTTAAAACGGTTGTCGGATTATTTATCGACACCATGGACTTGGCTCGACTCGGAGATGAACTACACTTTTGGATAGTTCGAATTTGGGTTGGATGATTATTTGGTTAGTTGGACCATTTAGTGATTAATATGGAGTTGAATATTGGCCCATTAGTTTAGGTTAATTGGTAGCCCGCTTAGTGAACCCTAGACCCAATTAGAGTGACCTAAACTAACTTATATATATGTATTTATCTCCCGGCCGTTTTTGTGGTGGTATGTGTGTTGTAGCAATGGAGAGGAGAGTTGAGAGAAGAGAGGCAACCGAGAGAGAGGGAAGCCATGTGAGGTTGTGAATAAGATTCAACCAGTGTTCTTCTTCCTCCCATACCTTTGTGGATTGTTAACACCACCACCCTTCTTCTTTGTGGGGATAGAGAGAAAGAGAGCAGTTCAAAGTGAAGGTGAAAGTCTCGGGTTGAGCCAAGGTAAACCGGTGTTCGTTTAATTGTTTTCTGAGCCCGGAATTAAGATTTATTGAGGGATTTCCGCTACAGTTTTATTTGGTTTATTAATATTTTTTGGTGAAATATGTTGGTAGATATCAATATGTCTGAAGAAAATGATGCAGTAGCTTTTATTAAATGACACATATATGCTATCAAGTCTTTCCCCACATCTACTATCAACATTAGGAAAACAAAAATCTAATAGAATAGCTTCACGCGTTGAGGATCACTTTGCATTATTGGGCTCAAGGGATGATCCAAATGTTAGGAGCAAATATAACTAGTGTGGAGTGGATTATTCTCGTGGCTCTAAGTGTGGTACAAGCACTTTGGGTGACGACTTCACAAGTAATTGTAAGAAGTATTCTAGTATATTGCAGGATAAGAAGCAAAAATTCATATCTTTTGAGAATCGAAAAGAGGATGGTGGGAGGAATCTTATAGCTATCGGTTGTAGTAAGGAAGAGGTCAAAGTTGCATGTGCGAAGATGATAATATACCAGATGAACTACCTTTTAGTTTTGTTGAAGCTCGTGAATTTAGACTCTTTTGTAGCGTAACATGTCCTCAATTTCAAACCCCATCTCGTAGGACTTGCTATATACATTTATCAAGTATATTTGGATGACAAACTAAAATTGAGAGTTGTCTTTTATTTCCAACAGTTACACGCCACACTGAAGTCATCCTAAGAGTTTAACATGATCATTCAAGTGGGGATTGTCCCTCATAAATTGTTTTAGGAGATATCCAAACTGTTGACTTGATGTAGATTTGAGTATGTTGCTGGAATTGTTCCACTAAGATTGTTGTGGAACAAGTTGAGTTCATGGATCTCCTTTAACTCTCCAGGTTCCTCTGAAATTTCACTATATAATTTATAATTAAAAGAGAGATCAATCCTTGATATGTGTTTGAGGTTTTTTTAAACTAATTTTCATCTTTTGATCAGGCACCCCATCCTGTATTGGTAGTGATGGCAACGGGGCAGGTTCGAGGCTGGGTGGGGC
>NC_036244.1:9283163-9307931 GCF_002742605.1 Olea europaea var. sylvestris | reverse complement strand
GCGGGTGGGGGGGGGGGGGGCCCCCCCCCCCCCGCCCCGCCCCGCCCCATTTGGCCAAAACCTCACACCGGGGCGGGGACGAGGCAACTTTTTCCCCCGTTTGTTGCCCCGTTTAATTTTATTATTATTATTATTTTATTTATTTATTTATTTTTTTTACATTTTGAAAGTTTCGAATTATGTTATTATTAGAGAATAAATACAAATTTAAAATGAGTTTAATGGATAAATTGTCTAGAAATAAAATTATTTAAATTTTTTTTTTAACTTTTTCTTCACGGGGCGGTGCATTCTCGCCCCGCCCTACCCGGCTTTGCTCCCCGGACGGGGCACCACTCCTTCCCTTGCCTCGACCCGCCAACCCGTTCGAGGCGGGGCCCGTCGGTGCGGAGTAGGGCGGGGTAAATTGTCATCCCTATGTATTGGGCCTTCATTCAATCCTCTTTGTTTTTTTATAAGCAAACTTTATTGTGATTTTCCTTTACTCACAAGGGAGGAAAGTACTCGGCTTCTTTTTGCAATGTCTCCAAATTCATCTGGAAACATTCCCATTTTTAGTTGTCCTCCAATCCTGCCAAGGACATCCATCATCGTCTAGATTCTCTAGAGAGAGATGAAAATGAAGAAACTAACAATGCCTCACTCCGAACTGTTTGTTAATGCTTAGATGCACCAGCCCAACAATGACCTAAGTGTGACTATCGAAGAAAATGTATCTCCTTGAACTATCATAGACTTTATCTTGTTTACCTCTTGTGTTATGTTACCCAAACAGTGTAAGTCTATCATGCTGATCCTCATTTGGTATATTTGGTCACGAATTATCCTTCAAAATGATTGTCTCCAATGGAGTAATGCTCAAGCTCAATAGATTACCAATCCACTAGGAAAATTTCCTATGAATTTATTCTTGATCACGTCCAAAGTTTAACGTCGTGATTATAGTATAGCCTTGGGATGTCGATTCCACAGGGAGATGGGAAATGCTCAAAGGATCAAAAGCTTAGCGGTTTCAAGAATTATGTGAAGCTAGTTTATCAATTTGGAATGAAATTTAAATATCAATATGTGAATTTAGTGAAACATTGGAATTCCTTCAATTTGGTTGGATCGATCAACATCAACAATTCATGTATTATTACTCAATAAAAGGTTTTCATCCCAACTCTCTAATCGGAAGATTTAACAGTAAAGATCACTTTAGTTCCAATTGTAATTCTAAGATTTAGACTGTCTAACACATTCCCACAATTGTTATTGGAGTAAGATAAAAAATAACCATATACTTCAAGCATAAGTTCATAAATAACCCACCAATAACATGAATGAAATTGCAACTCAATAAATATTTCGATCAAACAATAGAAAAACATGATTGAATCTATGAAAGATCTAATAAAAATTAATTCATAAGGAGAAAGTCTAAAGTCTAGAATTGTTTGACAATAAAATACCAAATTACATGAGCAATTGATATGATTTTCCCAAATACAATGAGTTCCTTCCAAACTTTACTAAAGGTTTTAGTTCTTTATGGAACTCTTGAGCCAAAAACCAAAGAAAATTGATGTGAAGATTAAGAAAGGCTTTCTTTGTCCAGTCTAGGGCTTAAAACCATGTGCCAAGTTGTTTCCAAAAGAGGTTGAACCGAATAAGGAAACAAATTTTTTAGCTAGAATATTATGTACGACTATTTTCAGTATTTTGACCATAACTTTCTCTCCTAACGTCCAATTAAGGAAATTTAAAGTGTGTTGGAAAGCTAACACAAAGTGATAAATTTTGCCTGTAGTATATTTTTCCAAATTCTGACGTTTACTAGGTCAAAAGTGGACTTCAATCTCCGACTGAAAATTTGGAAAATCTTTATGCGATTGGAATTTGATTTGTGAATATGTTATGGTCATATTTAACTTCTTTTGACTTCTAATTGCACCAAATGGACTCCTACCTTTCTCGAATCATCATTCCATCGCCCGTCTCATCTTTACATTTTTGCAACTTGGTCCTTAAACTTTCACTTTTTTTCATTTTGGTCCTTTTTCGCTCTTTTTTCCCCTGAATTTTACCTTTTTCTACCAAAATGCAACTGAGTCAAAGTATAAGTATAATGAGTGTATTTTGGTATCAAATAATCACATCAATGCAATAATTAAGAAGAGAAAATATTATATTTTACACGCTTATCACACCTCCCAACTTGCTTATTACGAATCCCTAACAATTCAATACAAAAAAAGTAAACGAATGATTAGACTGTGATACAAATGAAATTATTAAGTATCAATTTAACCACATGCCATGTCCCTTTAAACTCAACACCACAAGAAATTAACAATGTTATGATCATCAAGATATCGAAAACACATGCCAAATGTGTGAGTGTGTGTGAAGCCATAACCATCTTACCCCTAACCCTAACATATGCAACAATAAGTATGTCTCAAGTTGAAGGTTCAGGCTTATAACTCACGGGTATCAAAGTGTTTAGTGTGGGTTTCTCTCTATGGAGCTGAGAAAGGATATACATTCATAACTTGGAGGCTTAAATATTTATGAATAAGCAACAAACAAACATTGATCTTGTGATAGGCGTACTTGCAAATGAGAATTCATCCACTTTTTACCACAACCATACTTGGGATCAAATCTGTCAATGTAAATGATTGTAATATAATTTGAGTTCAGCTATATGAAAGGAAGGATATAATGATTCAAAAACTTCCAAGTACATAGCTAAATATAGCATCAAGCTTCTCAATGGATCACATCAACACATTTTTTATTACTTTCAACCCCCAAAATCAATTAAAAAAATTTCTTTTTTCTTTTTTCTTTTTTTTGTTTTTTTGTTTTTTTTAATAACATTTCCTTCTTCTTCTTTTAACTTTTATAACTTCACTTGAGCACTTATCAACTTTTGTCATCTCTTTGCTTCTTTTCTTCACAATTAAACCTCCAACAATTCCTATACACTTGGAAGTGAAAAGGTGGGCAAACACATGTATATGTCTCACTCCAATGTAGAGGAAAAAGGATAGCACTGGTGCATGAAGAAAAATGTTAGACATGTGTGTGTATTGGCTCAAAGTTGCTACTATGGGTTATAATCATGAAAGAAAATTGGCTTGAAAGGTTAAAATTTAATCCTAAATTGACTGTCATCATTTCCCAAGTAATCAACTATCATACCACAAACCATGTAACGTTATTCTCAAAAGAGTTTCCAATTCACAAAACCAATGAATGCTTATTACTAATTTTAGAATATATGGCTCTCAGTTCTCACCAATTCTATCACAAGAAAACTTCAGCAAGAGATTCTTCTAGCTACATGTGTTAAATCACTATCTTACCACAAGGCTTGCACACATAAAATGATTCAACAAGTCTCTCAACATCTAGACTCACATGAACAATATCAACTCCTAGTGGCATATTTTATCATTCAAGAACATGAACATGTAGCAGATAGAGACTTAGTAAAAATTTAGACCAAAATTCCACATAAATCATGCAATTCACAACAAAATTTCAAATACACTCTCCCCTAGCTAAACATTGCATTGTCCTCAATGCAAATACATGTCGACTAAATAAAGGTAAGGAAAGATGTCATTTGAGTGCCGAAGTGAATTACATGAGCTGAAGTATAAGAAGCCTGAAAGTCTTCAATGGAAAAGGTGATGTATAAAATAAAAATAAACTAGAATGCAATGAATAATGCGTGTGATGCAAATAAACCTAACAAATGCAGAAATATGATAAAAGAAGGGAAAAGAACTCCCCTTGGGTTGTCTCACAAGCAGCACCTTTGTTTATTGTCATTGGCTCGACCCAATATTTGTTTCTTTAGCCCACATCTAGCAAGGGCGTTATCAACACTCTTTGCATTGCACCAAGCTCAGTGGAAATAATCGCTGGTGATGTTCCACAATCCAGCAAATCGTCAAAAATATCACAAATATTAGCATATTCCCCATTATCATTCCCTACTAGAATTTCAGAATTTAAACGGAAAGAGTTTAAAGGGTTGGGGTCAATAACTGCAGGTGCTTCCTCCTGAACGAGTACATTAATCATGAATGTTTGATGACACTCGTCATCCTCCTCAGGTTGCTTCATGATGTGAAAGATGTTGACATCCAGGGTTATGTTCCCAAATGATAGTTTCATTAGACCATTCCTGCAATTGATAAGAGCATTAGCTTTGGCAAGAAAAGGTCTACCAAGAATTATGGAAATTTTGGAGTTAACAACCGCATCAACTTTTAGGTCCAAAATCAAGAAGTCAACATGGTGGTAAAATTTGTCAACTTGTACCAACACATCCTCAACTACTCCCCTAGGCCTAATAGTGGATCGGTCAGCCAATTGTAAACTTATTGATGTGGGTTTCACCTCTCTTAGCCCTAACGACAAGTAAATATGATACAGCTTGATTTTGACACTATCTCCTAGATCAAAAAGGGCTTGTGAAGTCTCATGGTTCCCGATGATGTAAAAGACAGTAGGACAACAGGGTCTTTATACTTTGGTGGCATCTTTTGCTCAATCACAACACTCACATGTTCAGTCAAGAAAGCAGTTTTCTTGACATGATGTTTCCTCTTCACAGTGCACAAGTCTTTTAGGACTTTAGCATATGTAGAAACATGGGATATCACATGTAGGAAAGGTGGATTGATTCTTACTTGTTTTAGATGCTCTAGGATTTCACTGTGTTGGTCGACAGATTTTGAGGTGGACTTGAGAGCTTGAAGGAAAGGCACTCTAGATGGATTTTTCATTACATCCTCACTAGGGGTGCTCTATTCTGAATTGTTAGGGACCTTTTCATTTTCCATAGGACTGAGAATTGGCTCTATGACCTTACCAGACCTAGTGGCTATGGTATTTACTTCTCTAAGATTGCTTTCTCTTGACCCTAAAGTTTGTGCCATGTGTTGCCCTCTAGGGTTCGGTTGAGCTTGCACTGGAAATTTTCCCCGCTCTCCTACAATTAAGGCATTAGTTAGTTTGGATATATGAGATTTTATTTCCTTGTTTTCTTCAACAATTTGGGTGATCGTAGTCCTAAATATTTGGTTAGTCTCACTCTGTGCCTTTATAAATGCATGTAGAGTGTCTTCTAAAGAGTTCCTAGAGGATGTGGGCTGATATGAAGGTGCAGCGTGAGCTTTATTTGGCTGGCCTTCAGATTTCCAACTGAGATTGGAGTTATTTTGCCATCCCAAAATGTATGTTTGAGAAAAAGGAGAATAAGGCTTTTGGTATGTGCCTAAGGGTATTGCAGTGTTCTTCATAAACTTCCCTCATCTCAGCATAGGTAGCGCACCCTTGAGCTAGATGATCAGTTCCACCATAAACAAAACACGATCCTAAAGATTCAATATGAGATGATTCTGTGTAGGCTTTGAGTCCCTAACACGTAAGATTTTTAGTTCTTTAGTGAGGGCATCTACCTTAGCTTTAAGTTCTTGCTCCTTCCTAAGATGGTAAATGCCTGTGCTAATGGCGTTTTCGGTAGTTCGCAACCTATTAGTACTCTCAGTGGCACTAGGTCCAGTCCAGGTATGGGCTTTATTGGCTAAATTATCTAAGTGCTCTATAGCACCATCTAGATCTTTTTGTAGGAATTCACCATTACACATCATTTCAACAAACTGGGGCTCCTTAGGTAATAATCCCTAATAAAAGTAACTCACAACAATCCAACTTTCATAACCATGGTGGGGGCAAAGAGCTTGCAGTTCTTTGTATATTTTTCATGTTTGACATAAAGTTTCGTTGTCCTTTTGGATAAATGAAGAAATTTATTTTTTTTAAAGCAGTTGTTTTATGAGGGAAAAAGTATTTGTCAAAGAATACTTGGGTCATTTTAGCCCAAGACCCAATTGAACGTGGTTGCAGTGAATACATCCATCTTTTTGCTCGTTCCTTGAGTGAAAATGGAAAAAAAATTTGCCTGACTACATCCAATGTATCATGTTGACCGTGGAAGGTTGCCATTACCTCCTCAAACTCCCTAATATGCACGTATGGATTTTCGCTTTCAAGACCATGAAAATTAGAAAGAAGTTGAATCATTCCCGATTTTAGGTCCAAACGTGGCATGTTAGGTGGAAACATGATGCATAACGGTGTAGATGCGCATGTGGGGTGAAGGTAATCATACAAGGTCCTATAGGGCGCATTACCATGCTCACTATCAGATATTGTGTTATGTGATGTGGTGTTCGTGGCAGTAAATTCAGTATCAAAGAAAGGGCTAGGAAATTTTCAAATACTGGTTGAGACCTCGCAATAAATTGCCCTCGCTCGTCTCGAAGCTTGTTCATAAAATACAAAAAATGAAGCTAAATGAGAAATAACAAAATAATTAAGAAAATAAACTAAACTAACTACGAGAATGTAAAAAAGGTGCGAAGTCACCCTTTTATTCGAGAATCCTTCAAGTATTTGTACTGTCTTCCCAGTAACAGTACAAAAATTTGATTACGCCCAAAATATAACGTGGTGATTGTAGTATAGCCTTTGCGTGTCGATTCCATAGGGAGATGGAAAATGCTCAAATGATCAGAAGCTTAGCGATTTTGGGAATTATGGGAAACTAGTTTATCAATTTGGAATGAAAATTAAATATCAATACGTGAATTTAGTAAAGCATTGGAATTCCCTCAACTGGGTTGGATCGATCAACATCAACAATTCATGTATTATTACTCAATTAGAGGTTTTCATCCCAACTCTCTAATCGGAAGATTTAACAATAAAGATCACTTTAGTTCCAACTGTAATTCTAAGATTTTCTAACGCATTCCCACAATTGCTATTGGAGTAAGATCAAAAGTAACCATATATTTCAAGCATGAGATCATAAATAACACACCAATAACATGAATGAAATTGCAACTCAATAAATATTTCGATCAAATAATAGAAAAAACATAATTGAATCTATGAAAGATCTAATAAAAATTAAACCAATTTCAAAATTAATTCATAAGGAGAAAATCTAAAATCTAGGATTGTTTGACAATAAAATACCAAATTACATGAGCAATTGATGTGATTTCCCCAAATCCAATGAGTTCCTTCCAAACTTCACTAAGGGTTTTAGTTCTTCATGGAACTCTTGAGCCAAAAACCAAAGAAAATTGATGTGAGGATGAAAAGAGGCTTTCTTTGTCCAGTCTAGGGCTTAAAACCGTGTGCCAAGTTATTTACAAAGAGGTTGAATTGTATAAGGAAACTAAATTTTCGACTAGAATATTCTGTGTTACTACTTTCAGTATTTTGACTATAACTTTCTTTTTTGATATCCAATTAAGGCAATTCAAAGTGCATTGAAAAACTAACAAAAAGGGATATAATTTTGCTAGAGAATAGATTTTTCCAAATTCTGACGTTTACTGGGTCAAAAATTGACTTCAATCTCCAGCTAAAATTTTGGAAAATCTTTATGCAGTTGGAATTTGATTTGTGAATGTGATATGGTCATATTTAACTTCTTTTGACTTCTAATTGCACCCAATGGACTCCTAGATTTCTCGAATCATCAATTCATCGTCCGTCTCATCTTTAGATTATTTGCAACTTGATCCCTCAACTTTCACCTTCTTCCATTTTGGTCCTTTTTCGTTGTTTTCTTCTAAATTTTACGTTTTCTACCAAAATGCAGCCTCAATCAAAGCATAAGTATAATGAGTGTATTTTGGTATCAAATAATCACACCAATGCAATAATTAAGAGGAGAAAATATTATATTTTACACTCTTATCAATCCTTTCTAAGATCCAATGTCACCAAAAAAGAAGTTTTGAACATTCCACGTGAAAGCACATCTTTCGATTGGTTATTGTTAAGATGGACCAGACTTATGTAGCAAAATAAATTGTTCTATGATAAATCCAAGAGGCTAAAAGAATCAAGGTTGATACAAAAGATTTCAAGTCACCATTAATAGATGGTTTACAACCTATTGGGAATATAAATATACATGCACATTGAATTTTAAAAATTATTTTAGTTCCCTTCAAGGATAATCTTTTTATATAGATAGAAATTGTGATTAGAATTTTACATTTAGCAAATCATTCAAATTCCTTTGAGAATTTTGATAATGAACAATCACGATCTAATTGTCCAGTTCCCAACGGTAAGCAGCACAGGAGAACAAGTGTAAGAGATTATGGTTTCTCTTTCTTGAACATTAATAGATATTTAAGTAGGATTGACCCACCTTTAAAAATAAGCTAGTCATTTAGTTAATCTAATTAATTAAACTTGGCCCATGAATCTAATTAATTAACTGAAGTCCATTAACAAACAATCTAAATAATTAATTCTGCAAATGTCCAATATTTATAAAAGATTTAATTTATAATATCACTCCTCTACTTCTCCCTTTTATATGGAACTTATTAGGTTCTCATAAAAATAAGATAAATTAAATTCCCATTTGATTTATCAATAATTTACCACAAAATTAGTTTGTGAATTTCGTTTGTCGATCATGTCTTTCATTCCACTCTTAAGCCAATGATAATTGAAACTCTTTTCAACTTACCTACTTACCTTGGCCAATTATTTCGATATCAGCTTAACTGAATTGAACATGCATATAGTCTCTTACTATCTAAAAGTATCGAATTCTCTACTGATCATTCACAACCTTCGGATGGTTCTTAACATAATTGAATGATATCGTATTGGTGAATCTCGGTAAAGCAATATCCAAAACCACCCAAATATGATGTCTTCATATAAGGTAATATGATGACATCAAGTCAAATGACTAATTCTACTATCGAATGTTAGAGATTAACAACTTATTTTCAAATAGTTATCCATGTGGAATCTATGTATTAGGGTGTCTAATATTTTATTCAGTTAATAAAATATCCAAGTATCCATTTAAATGTCTACTATTCACTTCATAAGTGAGAAATGCCATACGTGTTGATTTATCCATAATATCGATATCTGTTTCCTGTTATTATTTACGACCATTAATAATTTAAAATTCAGTTATATATAATTTTGTTTCTCACAATGACAACTCTTCGCAATTAACAAGTTACCAAAATTTAAATCAATGGTCTCTATTAATTTAATTTTTTAGAATAATAATTCAATTGAAAAAATATCTTTCATAAGTGAAATGGATTAATCATATTAGAAGTGTTTACACACAAAATCGATTGGACCTAGGGCAAAAGACTTACACAAACATTAAGAACTTTTTTGGACATGTTTATTGGAATTAAATTTGCAAATACTACATTTATATTAGTTGGAACATGCCCAATAAATTTGTTATTAGAAATAATAAAAGTCTCCATATTGAGATTGGTACTTGCTGGCAACTTGAGAGTTCCTCGAAAAGCATTATCTCCAAAGTAGGCTCCTTTAAGTCTAGCGTTGTTCTTTATCAACCAATTTGGAAAATTTCTCCCCAAGTTGTTATGTTAGAGATCAAGAATTCTCAAAAAGTGGTAGAGTAACATGGCAATTTCACAAATTGAAAACCTCTCGTTGGAAGTTAGGGACCCAATTTCGTAACACAATACTTGCTATCACTTCATTTTCTTCGGCAAATATGAATAAATACTTGCATGATTAAATAAAGCCTCAAAGGAAATGGGAACGTGAAAGTTGTTACTTGAAATGGGAAGATATTAAACTGAGGTGAGTTTCGAAAGAGCACAAACAGCAATATCTGGAGAGAACTTATTCCTAGAGACCTAAATCAATTGGAAGAGCTGTCATGTTTTCTAGACATGATGGAAGTAATTTTTCATACTCATTTCCACTCAGATCTAACTCCTTGAGTTTATTAAGTTC
This sequence comes from Olea europaea var. sylvestris, assembly GCF_002742605.1. Classification (NCBI taxonomy): domain Eukaryota; kingdom Viridiplantae; phylum Streptophyta; class Magnoliopsida; order Lamiales; family Oleaceae; genus Olea; species Olea europaea. The sequence continues at coordinate 9,298,082 of NC_036244.1, read as the reverse complement.
ACAACACCATGTAAAATTAAATACTAACCAACGAAAGAAAGATAAGGAAAAATTGAGGTTGATTATAAAATTCTTATTAATGAAGTTTGCTTTCCTTCCAATACAAATTGGCACTCGGATTCATTTTTATTTGTCCTTACATATTATTTTAGATTCATCGGTAACGGGAACAATTATTTTCTTACTATTTTCTTAACAAACTAAGCACGACTACCTCGTTTGATACACACACGCACACGTGCTTTTGGATAAAATAAAAAAATACGGAAAGCATGATCACTTAGCATTTATCACATTTTTTTCTCTATAAAACAAATAAAGAAAAAGTTCAATAGAAATGGAAAAGAAATAATGAAATTCAAATGTGAAAACAAAAATAACTGAAGAAAAGAAAACACACACAAAAACGGAGAGAAACTTATATATGTCATGGTCGTCTCGGATACAAAAATAAAACCTTCTGGGATTTGAAGTTGAAAATTTTACCTCATTGGGAAGGGTGCCATTGAGTTTGATAAGTATAGTTTTTACACTTATATGGGATCCTAAATGATCATATTTTGTTATTCTTTGGACAGATTAGTACTTAATTTGTTATTTATTACTTTTATTAAGAAAAATTCATGTTTCAAAGAAGAATTGGAAGAAAGAACGGAAAGGGCTAAAATGAAGCAAATCAAAAGTTTGGGAACTAAAATGTAAATACTCAAAAGTTGTTTCGGACCTCATGATGAAAATTTGAGAGTACCCGAGGTCAATTAGCTGAGGAAAGAATTCAAAAGGATGAATAATGGTGAAAATATTATCATACATAAACTTTCAATCGAAAAAGTTATGCTTTGGATTTTCAGTCTCATATTGACACCCAATTTTGGCATAGCAAAATTCAAATTGGAAAAATGATATCTCTAGAAGAATTGTAACCCTCTGAGTAAGCTTTCTAATGCACTCTGAATCATCAGATCGAATATCGAGAGAGAAAGTTATGACAAAAATACTGAAAGCTATTTGGCTGTTGAAACTTAGACAAGGCGTACGCCCTCGCCTGTAGGAGAGACGCATGCCTCCACCCAAAAAATGGGCTATTGAGGCACCCCAAAGGCTCCTAGGCATGCGCCCTAATTACTCTAAGCGCGTACCTCAATGTTAAACGTGGAAAAATATAGGTTTCCTTATTTTATTTTGGTAAGAAGCTTCCTTGGTACCATATCAATAGGAGAACACGTCCAGACCTAGGGGAAATCGGATTAGAAGCTTACTTTTGGGAGAAACAGAGAGAATATACATTGAAGAACGAAGAATTCATCTCTTGGATCCGGATTTGAAGGCATTAATTGAATATTTTCAAATTTTCTTTATAGTTAATGATCCATGTGATGACTTTCATTTATTTTTTGTTTATTTCTTACATTAATATGCTAGGTTAAATTCCTTTGTATTGGATGGATGAAAAACTATTTGATTCTTACTTTTAAATTCGAGATTTTGTGTTTTTATCTTCATTATTGCGTTATGATTTCATTAATATGTATATTTACATTGTTTTAATGTATGCACACCATTAGGACAATAAGTCGCTTATTCGTAGTGTTGAAAAACTCATGATAGGTACAACACTATTATTAGAATACAAAAGTAATTAATGTTTATGAGTAATGTTTATGGCATGTGTGATCATGTGTGATAATTTTAAATGTTAATGCATGTTTACCATATGAATTCGAACTAGGAAGAGGATCGTCTCGTAGTAATTATATGTTTAATATATCTTGGGAAAGAATAATAAATAAAAGTGGAATTATCAATCGTCACAATTGCATTAATTCAGAAAATCATTATTGGTTTAGAATTAGAACTAAGAATTGATCAATGGCGTCAGAAATCCAATACTTTCACTCATTTGATTTTTATACCAAACTTTCATTGATTTTAAAAGTTTTAGTTACAAGAGCTATTCATCAATCATCTTTTGGTTGCAAACACGAATTTAAATATATCAAATATACTAGATTTGAGTCTTATTCCCTATGGGATGATAAATCTCTCATCACATGTAACGCCCCGACCCCTAGTGGACCGGAACGTTACTTACTTTACTTAGCTTAATCGGTGGTTTAGTAACAAGTGTATACGTTTTAGCGGAAGCTTACATCTTCGGATAATAATTTAAATAACAATACTTCAAATACTTTAACAAAAACACTGAACCATTTTTCAAAACAACAAAATGTAATTTATTTGAAGAAAACATAACTTGTTCTCGCATTTTGCATTATTCAAAACTTTAAAGAAATAACATTGGAAAACATTTCAAAAAAATAAATCCAAATCACTTATTCACCGGATTTTCATGAGCTCGTTGCACCACTCTCCATCTTTTCCTCTATCCATGCCCGAGGTAGAATTCCTTCAATCTGTAGAGATTGGATTAAACCCGTGAGATGAAAAACTCAATAGGTGTCATAGGTGCATTCGTGATCAAGCTATACATTTCAAAATATTAACTTTATAACTTTTCATACATGCAGTGCCCGGAGGCACCATTTGACATGAAGGGGTATGCCGTACCCGAGGGAACCATTTGACATACGAACATTTCTTCAACATAGAGGGGTATGCCGTACCGGAGTACCATTTGATATACAACCATTAACATAGAGGGATATGCCGTACCGGAGTACCATTTGACATACAAACATTAACATGAATCGAAACTTATAACTTAACACAATTAAACGCATTGCACCTCTACCTACCTTGATTGATGCTTTTGAAATTTTGAATATTTGGATTGAAAAACTTCGATGAAACTTGGACATTGAAAGAAATGTACTCCTTGGATATTTGAAAACCGTTGAGAATTGATGTTTGAAAACACTTCTTAAACTTCTAGGAAAAATAGTTTTCGTCCCTCTCTTTTTCTCTCGTGGAAACTCTTTCTTTAGGATGTAAAAGCTCTTGCTTTTGGTGTGAGAAAAAATGAGTGAAATGAGATCTCTATTTATATGTAAATACCCCATAACTTAAAGTAAATGAAGGGTCAAATTTCATTTAAGAGAGAAAATATGGGTGCCATTTAAGTTTGAGGTTAAATGCTTCAATTTAGTGGGATTTTTATTGCCAAAAACGTGGGTGGCCCTTTGAAAAAATAATTGATGAAAATAAATATTTAAATTCTAGAGAAAAACGAGAATTTTTAATTCAGGCAGTTTCGGTCGACCAGTTGTAGTCCGGTTGACACTGCACAGCTCTCAGTGTTTCTATCATAACTTCTTCTTCCGATATCCGATTGAGGTAATTCAAAGTGCGTTAGAAAGCTAACTCAAGGAACTACAACTTTTATTTAGATATCATTTTCCAAATAGAATGTTTCCTATGTCAAAAATGGGTCTCAAATGAGACTAAAAATCTGAAGTATACTATAGTCATCCAATATTCATGTCTTAGTGCCACTAAGGTGTCTAGAATTATTTGGGGTTCTACATCACAATTATTATTTGTACAACAAACCCATACACTTACAGTATTCAACAAACAAGTTTTTGGCGTTGTTGCTGGAGAATAACGGATTTAATTTTAGCTTAGTAGTTGATATTAGATTCGATTTTTATTTTTGTTTTTTTGTTGATTTTGGCTACCCACCTTAATCTCTCTTGTTTAGTATTTTTTCCAAGTGTCATTCAGTAGTGCATCTAGGATTTTGATGCTGACATGGTAAAGAGATTTTTGCTATAAATAATCTCAACATGAACTATAACAAAGAAGCTATCTATTGTGAATTATGCTATGGGGTGCATTATACTAGCCACTGTTTGAATACATGCACTGATCCCTATCTGCTTAAGCTCCTACGGCTTAAAAAAAATTTAAGATGTCGAAGATTAGAAATTAACACATCGTTTGAATGCTATATGCCTATGGGCGAGTGTATCTCTTTCAACACTCTGGTGAGATTCAGCCCTTCCATGCTAAATGAAGAGGTACTTGCAAAATACTACACTGATCTTGCCAAGTTGAATGAAAACAAACTTTGTGTGGATAGGGCATACTCTGGTATGAATTTAAAAGGTGGATGTATAATCTACTTGAAAATTTTAAAGGAGAAGAGTTTCCATTGTCCATAGATGTAGATTGTGAACCAGTCATTCAACCCAATACAATATCAATTATGGAAGATGAGAACAAAGACAATGAAAGTTCAATTACATAAACAAAATGAAGGAGAGGTAATTAATAAAGAAGACGTTAACCCACATTCTGTCAACTTTATTGATTGCTCCATCATTAAATTTGTAATTAAGCCCGAAGGGGAGGAAGAAGTCTAAAGAGTTGAATTTGAATTGGATAAGATAGACAAGTCATATCATATTGGAGGGGGCAGGTTAAAATTTTTATAAGCAACGAAGAGTGGAGCAAACAAAAAAGAAACAAACTGAGCAAGACATCAAAAGCGTTCTTCGAAGTTCCATGATACCGAAACAATACAATCAAGCTAAAGACTTTAAACAAAGCGCTAATTGGGAGTCAATCCAATCTTTCTTTCCTTTTATTTATTATGCTTTCTAGTCATAAGATACTTTAGATTAGTTATTATTTTTAATTAGGGACTCATCATCCATTTGTCGTTCCTCTTATGTCCTCGAGAATTAGTTCGTTTATCAGATATTTGAGCTAAATAACAGGTGTTCCAGGTATTTGATCTTTAATGTGTTATTTGACTGCATTGTGCAGGAACATGAAATCATAGAACCTTAAATTAACGCTAACCAAGGAGACGACGAGAGTAATAGAAATAGCTAGCCATTGAATTTCACGTCATAGCAAGGGAGTATTTTCTTCATTTTCTTTCCTACCCCGTTATATGTGGGTTTAGAATTTAAGACATTGAGGACAATGTCTAATTCAAGTTTGTGTGCTTGCATGAGTTAGCTAGCCTAGCTGGCAATGTTGATTATATTGAATTACGAATCAATCTATGAATGGTGAATAGGTTGTTTACTTAGATTAATTTTCCTTTTTCATGTCCTTTTTCATGTGAAGTTTGATATATATTGAGCAAGTAAATTAAGGCTGATAAGATGAAATTGGATTGTCTAAGGCTAATAAGATGAAATTGGGTAAAAGTCTCAAGTTAGAAATATGGTTACTTGGATAGGTGTTTAATGAGATTATTTGAAAATTTCTCTTTGTAGCATTTATGACTCGGGCTATTAAGCCTGTAATGGTGTTAAAACATGTTGCCCTAAAGTCAACTGACTTGGGAGTCATCGGCCTAAAACTCACTAAAGTGGCCATCTAGAAAGCTTAAAAAAGAGGATGTTGCAAATAAAGAAAAAATGGAAAAAAAGCGTTTAAATAAAAATTGAGAAAAAAATAGAAGAAGCAAGTGCATGAAATAGAAGATGCACAAAATGCCTGGTTATGTCCCAAACACTTGTTTAAGAAAATTGACTTTTGATAAATGACTATTAGCCTAGTTGGATTCTAGAGATTGAAGCAACCAAATTATAGAGAATCCTTATTTATTGATATATTGACTTGCGATTAGTGAGATTTACCTAACTTGGAGAGGTGAGGATAATATAAAAATTCAATATTAGGTCATACACTTGAAAAGAGCGAAAAGAATAAGTTTGGTAGTGTGCGAGTCTTAAGAGTGATGAAAGAACATATTTGACCATTTGGGGTTAGAAATTGAAACTACTTGTGAATTCATGATACTATACTTAATTCTTCTCTGATACACATCAATTTTACATTAGAAATGTAGATTTTAACTACCATATTGTGATTTTGAAGCAGTACATAGATTTGATATTATGATTTCAATCCTGAGATTAAAAGTCGGGTTAGCTAGCTAAATCTTTTTGCATTGCTTTATTGATTGCCACCAATTAGGTAACTAGCACTAGGGTGTTTGTGTTTGTTGAGTTTTAGATTTCTTTAAGGACAAATAAATATTCAAGCTTGGGGGTTTGATAAGTCTAGTTGCTACACTTATTTGGAATCCTAAATGATGATATTTTGTTATTCCTTGGACGAATTAGTACCAACTTGTTATTTATTGCTTTTATTAGGAAAATTTCATGTTTCGGAGAAGAATTGAAAGAAAAAATGGAAAGGTCTAAAATATAGCAAATCCAAAGTTTGGGGACTAAAATGCAAATACTCAAAAGTTGTTTCGGATCCCAGGATGAAGATTTGAGAGTGTCTAGGGTCAATTAGATGAGGAAAGAAGTCAAAGGGATGAATAATAGTCAAAATATTATCAAACATCAACTTTCAACAAAAAAAGCTATACTTTGAATTTTGAGTTTCACATTGAGATACAATTTTGATAGAGCAAACAGTCGAGTTGGAAAAATGATATCTCTAGAAGAATTGTATCCCCCTGAGTAAGCTTTTCAGTACACTTTGAATCACCTTGATTTGATATGGGAAGAGAAAGTTATGACAAAAATACTAAAAGTTATTCTGCTGTTAAAACCTAGGCAATGCGTGCGCCCTCGCTTGTAGGGGAGGTGCGTACCTCTACCCAAAGATGAGTGATTGAGGCACCCCCAAAGGCTTCCAGTTGCATACCCTATATTATACTAAGGATGTGCCTCAATGTTAAACGCAGAAAAATTTAGGTTTCCTTATTTTATTTTGATAAGAAGTCTTCTTGCTACAATATAAATAGGAGGATATGTCCAAACCTAGGGGGAATCAGATCGGAAGCCGACTTTTGAGAGAAATAGAGAGAATATACGTTGAAGAACGAAGAATTCATTGCTTGGATCTGAATTTGTAGGTATTAATTGAAGATTTTCGGATTTTCTTCATAGTTAATGATTCGGGTGATGACTTTATTTTATTTTTCATGTATTTCTTACATTAATATGCTAGGTTAAATTCTTTGTATTGGATGGATGACAAAACTGTTTGATTTTTAGTTTTTAATTCGAGTCTTTGTGTTTTTATCTTCATTTTTGCATTGTGATTCCATTAATATGCATATTTACATTGTTTTATTGTTTGCACACCATTAGGACAATAAGTTAATTATTTGTAGTGCTGGAAAACTCACAGCAGGTAGAACACTGTTATTAGAACACACGGACAATAAATGTTATGAATAATATTTATGGTGTGTGTGATCATGTGTGATAATCCTAAATATCAATGTATGTTTATTATATAAATTCAAAGTAGGAATAGGATTATCTCGTGGTAATCATAGGTTTATTATATCTTAGGAAAGAATAATAAATAAAAGTGGAATTATCGATCAGCACAATTGCATGAATTGAGATAAGTATTAATGGTTGAGAATTAGAACTACGAATTAATCAAAAGCATCGGAAAATCCAATACATTTACTCATTTGATTTTTAAACCAAACTTTGATTTATTTTACAAGTTTTAATTACAAAACTTAATTAGCTACTCACCAATCATCTTTTGGTTACAAACACGAATTTAAATATATCAAATACACTAAATTGAGTCTTATTTCTTGTGGGACAATAACTTTCTTATCACTATTATTACCTGTACAACGAACCCCCACACTTGCGGGATTTTGACGAATACAATCCACACACAGGCAAAGACAAAACCTTTAGAGAAGTCATTACTCCAATTCTTTGAAGAAATTTTGCATCCAGAGAAGAAGAGTCCAAAAACAATCCCTCCAAGGTACTACTACTTTTTCATAACAAGAATGGCAAACTGAATAGTAGGTTGCACACTCTCTCTTTGACAAAATGTGACTCAAAAGTAATGATAAATTCTATATATGGAGGAAAAAGAATAAATAAAGAAGCTCTAACATAAATCACTTTATTAAACTAATGTTTGATACTCAAGTGCTATTTCAAAAATCAAATGCCATGTTGCTCCTTATTGTTTTTCTCAAACAAAAACATTTAGCTGGGAAACAAATCACATTCCCATCTATTAATACATGTACAGATAATTGAAAATCATTTCATACTTTTATGATTGAATATGCATGCACACGACCATCTTGGCTTCGTACCATGCTGTTATATTTGGCTTCACTGCTTCATTACTTTCGAATTATCAAATCTAGAAAGAAAAATGACAAAAACTGATTAGATAGATTGTAAATATATATTAATTATAAAAGCTAGTATAGTATATAATGATCTTCATACAGAATTAAAGCAGATACCTTGATTTGGAAAATGGGAATATATATTGTTTAGAACACGTGGCCTCAAAAATGGATTACATAAACCTCAATGAAATGAAACCATACTTTTCTCCAGTGAGGATTTATGGATATAACTGTAGCAATGCAAAGCACTACAATTAAATAAGTTACAACGAAGCTTATGTAGAAGAACTCCATGTCCATGAAACCGTGCTCCTCACTTTCATCATCAGCAAATGGCAAGATATGTGTTGATTCAGTGCTAGTACAGTCGTCACGTAATGGACGGCCACAAAGATAAGGATTTCCCTGATAGCTACCTTCATCAAAAGTTCCAAACTGATTACTCTCCGGTATCACACCTGTTAAATTGTTATGCGCCACACTGAAAACTTCCAAAGCATTTAACTTGATCAGACCAGCGGGTATCCTCCCAGTTAAGTTGTTATAGGAGAGATCTAAGCTCTCAATCTGACTTAAGTTTGAGAATGTTTCTGGAATTGTTCCAATAAGATAGTTGTGGGACAAGTTAAGTGCGCGGATCTCACTTAAATTTCCAAGGCCATCCGGAATTTCACCATGTAATTTATTAGAAGAGAGATCAATTCCTGACATGTAATTGAGGATGATACCTTTGTAAGAATAAGAATTTTTCTTTGTTATGAATGTTGCTCTAATCGGCACATCAGCTAACTGCAAATATCTAGCGTCTTGGGAAAACAAGTGATAGGCCCTTTCTAACTGAACCTTTTCCATGTAAGACTTGATTGTTTGATTTAAAGAAATGAATGGTTCTTCAAATTTTCCAGACTTATCCACTGTTCTGTCTCGCGCCATGTTACCAAAGCAGTGTGGAATTTGACCCGAAAGAAAATTAAAAGAAAGGTCTATCATGCTTAGTTCATTCATCTCACAAAATTGGTGAGGGATTGTGCCTTCAAAATGGTTACCTCTGAGAAGGATAATGCTCAGGCTCGACTGATCGCCAAGCCATTGAGGGATACTTCCAGTGAACTTATTCCATCTAAGATCCAATGACACCAAATAAGAGCTATTATAAAATGCATATGTAAGCTCACCTTCCAATTGGTTATTGTTCAGATAGATGTGTCGTATGTATGATAGATTGAAGCAAGATGGGACTGAACCACATAATTTGTTCTCAGATAAATCTAAGAGGTTAAGATCACCGAGATTGCAAATTTCCTCTGGAATTGGACCCTCAAGCTGGTTCTTCGACAAAGAAATTTGATTTATTGTTGTCATATTAGTCACTGATGTAGGAATTCTTCCTGACAAACTGTTGTTACTAACGTCTAACACTAGAAGAGGGATGGTAGACAAGCTCTTTGGAATGGTGCCTGAGAACTCATTGTTATCCAGATATAAATATTCCAAGTCCAGCAGGTTGATAGATTCTGGAAATATTTGTCCTTGCAATTTATTATCTGATAGTTTGAGATATTTCAAAGAAAAGCATCCCATAACTAATTTTTGCGGTATTGTGCCGGACAAGTTATTATTGGACAAGTCTATATATTTTATAGATTTCAAGTCACCGAAACTAGAAGGTAAACAACCGTCAAACATATTTGTTGACATGTTTAATGCAACCAAGTTTGGAAAAATTGAAGTTATATTAGTTGGAACATGCCCATTGAACTTGTTATTGGATACATCAAAAGTCTCCATGTTGGGAATGGTGCTTGTTGGTGGCAACTTCAGGGGTCCTGTAAAAGCATTATCCCTCAGGAATAGTCCCCTAAGTCTTGTGTTGTTCTCCAACAACCAAGATGGAAAATTCGGTCCTATGTTGTTATTTGGGAGATCGAGAATTCTCAAATTGGATTGATAGTAAAGGAAGTTGGGCAGTGATGGACGACCTCTCGAATTCGGCATACTAAAAACCTCTAGTTGAATATTGGGAAACAAATTTCCTGACTCGGTGTCATCTATAACTTCATTGTTTTCCAAAAATAAAAACTTCAAGTTTGAATGATTAAAGAATGCCTTGAAAGAAATTGGAACTTGGAAGTTGTTACTTGAGAGGGAGAGATATTCAAGCGACGTGAGTTTTGAAAGTGGAGGGGAGGCAATATTTCCGGTGAAAGTATTGTGTGAGAGTTCAATCACTCTAAGAAATGTCATGTTTGCAACACATGAAGGAAATATTCCTTTGTGCTCATTCCAACTAAGATCTAACTCTTGGAGGTTTTTAAGTTCACACAACCCTGCAAATCAAAAGCATACAATTACTACGTCAAAACCCACCAATGAAACAGGGAATATCAAGGCTTCGCTTAAATAAAGAAAGCAATTTTTTATTTTTTTATTTTTTTGGGTTTCTGAACTTACTTTCAAGTAAGAAAGTTTCTATTTAGAAGTGAATTTTTTATTGGTGAAAGATGGCAATAAGTTACTTGTGTTGAATGTAGCTATTCACTTACTTATTTCTACTCTCACCAATTAAAAAAAAAAAAAATGCTATAGTTGGTAAAGTATAATTACTTTTAACTATGTAAGGTTAGCCGAACCTCTTTAAATTATATTAATTATAAAGTCCTAATTGACAAAGTTAAATACTTCTTTTGATAGACAAGAGATGTTCTGGTTCATTTTTATTATTCACAATTTTTTTCTATATTTGATAATGAGGTAATCAATATCTATTGTTTTCTCAAAAATCTTGTAGTAATTTTTCAAAACCGTGAGATTTCTTTGCATTCATTAACCAAAAGTTCAATCGAGATGCACAAAAAGTTGTAAAATTGTGAAACTAGAAATAACTGAAGAAACAATTTCTTAATCAACATGCCAATTCAGGAAAAACTTTGTTTGTCAAACAAGCAGTTGAAGTTTACCTTGAATGGGAAGGGTGCCATTGAGTCTGCATCTGGACAAACATAAAATCTTCAGGGAAGTTAGGGCTCCAATACTTTGTAGAAAGTTCCAATCTACATTGGAATTATCCAAGAACAATCCCTCCAGCCATCTTAAATGTCTCAGCTCTTATACATGTAAGCAATGGATGTGCATGAGAATTAGAGTCTATATTGTAATTAGTATTTTAATTTTTGTGACTAGGAATTACAGCTTTTTTGGCTTACCATAAGATTTAACGCTTCCGTTTCCATAATTGTTCTGAAAATAGAAGTGCTTGAGGTATGAGAATGTACTCAAAGATTGCAGCATGTTGCTAATGTTGGAGACACTTATGGAATTTAATTTTAGCACTTGGAGATGATGCAAACTTTTGACGCCTGAAACATAGAACTCTCTAGGGTAATATTCAAGTATAAGCATATTAACTTTCATTATTCGGAAAATATAAACTTAAAAAACTTAGTTGAGTACCTGTTGGAGTTGTGAAGTATTCGACCTCATTACCACTTAGATCGAGCTCCTCCAAATTACTCAAAGCATGTAAATCTTGATGGAGGTAGAGAAATAAACATGTACAAGCAAAATGTGAAAATAATGATTGAGAACTCAATTTTGTTTGACACAAGTAAGAAAAATAAGGAGTTCTAAACTGTAGAACTAACCTTTCATTTGGATGGTCCCTTTTAGTTTATTGTGAGAGAGATCTAGAGACTTAAGTGATGATAGCCCGTGAAGTGAGGAGAAAATGCTATTATTGAAGCAATTTGATTGTATATTAAGGACCGTCAAATTTTTTAGATCTGTTTGTATAACCAAATCCACAGTAAGTTACAATATAATATCTAATACACAAGAAACTACTATTTAGTTAAAGGGAAGTGCCCAGGAGCAAAATAGCTTGAATGCTTTCCTTCATACATAATAAGGCACAAGTGAAGTAATGAAAGAAAAGGAAATTTAAAAAAAATGAGGATGAAGAACGAAATATGATGATATACCATAAATGGTACCCAAGCTTATAAGTTCATTTTCACTTAGGTCGAGTTCCTTCAAATTGATAAAATCATTCAGATCTGTCAAAAAATACAAGATATTAGAAGATGGTCTGACCTAAAAAAATATATCACGCTTGTGAAAAGGAGACTCACTTAGCATCGATTGAATGTTGTAATCTCTAAACCAATTATTAAGCCCAAAATCAAGAACTTCTAGATTGGATAATCCAAAAAGTCTTTCACGACCTACACAATGATTTTCGTCAAAAATAATATGTTTCCTCAAAGCTATTCAACATTGAAATGATGCCAAGAGAGAACAAATAAACAAAAAGAAAGGTGAATTACATAATGAAACACTGAATAATATTATTGCTGCTGTTTCGTCAAGCTATTAAACATTGAAAGACAATCATAATGGATGGGAATCATGAAAATAATATTATGGCTTTTGTGATAAGGTGTATTCCAATATTAAAGAAGAAAATGTCTTATTTGTTATACTTTCAAGTACCAAGCATGCCCTTAATCTTCCAACTTGGGTTGATTAGCAGTATTAATATCTATCTCAGTACGATTAACATATACATTTAGTAATGCTAAACTTATTAGGAAGGAATAATTGGCTAATGTTTTGATGTAATAAGAGAGCAATTTGCATAATTTTCAAGTTAAAGTATGGTAAGTAGATTTATCTCAAATGAAACCGAGATTTTCATTTTATAGACAACAGAAATTAATAATAAAATCTCGAGTTGAGCTTCTGGCTTCTATATTATTTTTTCCATGGACCATGTTTTTGCATTCATAGAATTAGTAAAAGTTGGAACTCCGTTATCTTCTCTTCACTCTCCCAAAATTCTTGCACGTATTGTTGATTACTTGCATATGTTTTTCTCAAAAATGTTGTATTGTTACTGTATTTTAAAATTATTTACTGCCTCTGCTTTTTCTCGTAATACAGCTTAAGGCTAAATTGATCGTTTGATCTGTACCTTCAATAGAAAAAATTAAAGGTTTAGAGAATTTTCTTGTCTTATGCAGTAATAAAGAAAGTTTTAATTATAATAAGTTGACTAATTTCCTAAAGGGTTGATTCTCTGATGATCACATGATCTACGAAAGAACCACCACAATATGAAGTATATTGATCTTACTGTTGCTATAGTTTTCTCTCTCTATAAAGCTGCCTCGAAGTCCCAAATGCTTTAGAGAAGAAAGTTGACTAAGAGATGACAAAATTTTGTGATCAAAAAAATTGTCACCCATATCAAGGGCCTCCAAATTTCTCAACTTTGACAATCTATCTATACCTGCAACAAAGTTCAATATATAGTCAAATAAAATAGAAATATCAAAATTGAATTAGCTAGCTACCTAAGGAGAGATGGCATCGTACCTTCATTCTCAATCTAACCTACTAATTGATTCCCTGACAAAGAGAGATTTTTGAGCTCTTGAAAGGGAAGAAATAGAGAGGCATTAAAATACCAATCTCCTAATTTCGAAGGCCTAGCAAAATCCAGATTAAGTTGGATTACTCGTCGAGTTGTACTGCATTCAACATCTTGCCATTGACAACAGTCAGTTCCAATCTCATTAACAACCCATGAAGGCAGCGACTCTCCATTTGGAAAGTTTATATTTGCTTTGAGGTGCAAAAGAGCAACCCTCTCTTCCTCCCAACACCCTAAACAATACCATCCATTTAGTAATGAAAGCACAATCATCACTAACATTACCCATAACTTTATTCCCATCTTTCTTAATTATCAACACACTAATTTTGGCTTATCTGAATTATTAGCAAAGCTGCAAAATCTCTTATGTATGGAACTTGGTGGATTTTTCACTTTGGGAGAGTCCCCTTTTAAAGGAGAAATTCGATGTACAAGTGATTGACTGGAACTACTACTATTCATTTTTATGACTTTTTCAGTGTATCAAAATATTGTCCCTATGTTATTGTCCAAACTCTAAGAAATTTCCTTTAACTTCCAGATGACAAATAACACGTAGATTTTTTCTTCTTTTTCTTTTCCTTTTTTTTTTTTTTTTTTTTTTTTCCTTTTTTTTTTTTTTTTTGGTAAGAAATTAATATTCATGATATTCTACAATCAGGTCTTGACTGATTAATGGCGAAATCAATTCTACCATATATTTCCTACCAGTAATGTCAAAGGCTAAGGGACCACCAGAGGAAAATGGTGCAAACTAAAATGAAGAAACTTTGACTTGGGATTACTAAAATGTTTAAATCGACGGAGACTTTCACAAAAGCAAGCCAGTTTCAACCTAGTAGTCAATTCTACCATATATTTCCTGCCAGTAATGTCAAAAGCTAAGGGACCACCAAAGGAAAATGGTGCAAACTAAAATGAAGAAACTTTGACTTGGGATTACTAAAATGATTAATTCGACGGAGACTTGGACAAAAGCAAGCCAGTTTCAACCTAGTAGTAAAAACGTTGAATTACTAAAATTTTAATCCACTAGTTTTTTCCCAGTTAGATCATTAATCAGTCCCAAATGCGCTCTCTATGTTAAAAAAACAACACTAAGCTAGCTCCCCTTACCAAATGCCATAAGCAAAATACTGAAAATACGGCACCTAAAACATTTTTCGCACATAGTTTTTTTTATATCATTTATACTTGCTCAATGTTAAGGGGTTAATTGAGAAGATAACAAATGCCGTTGGGAAGGTTCATCAGTTATCGACTGTTTCTCATGATGTAGTATGGGTGGCAATATGTCATTTTCCAAGGAAGCTTCTCGGATTGCATCATAATGAACACCAAGATGGGTCACATCAAAATCCAAAGCATCACTAGTTCAAATAACTATAGACTCCGCTCTTTATATTACATCCTCTCCACC